>NC_069500.1:330007454-330372454 GCF_027579735.1 Bombina bombina | reverse complement strand
AAACCCAATTTTTTTTCTTACATGATTTATACAGAGCATACAAGGTTAAAAAGACAGGAAACCCCAAAATTGTATTTTCTGATAGAACATACAATTTTAATCAACTTTCCAATATTCCAATCTATTATCAAATGTGCTTAATACTCTTGTTAGGCTTGCTGAAGGAACATTGGCAGCTAGCTGAACACATCTAGTTAGCCAATTACAAGAGACAAGTGTGTACAGGCACCAATCAGCAGTTAGCACCAGAGGTGGGACAAAGTCATTGTTTTGCAAGTCGCAAAGTCTTGAGTCAAGACAGGCAAGTCCAAAGTCAAATCTCGAGTCAATAAAGGCAAGTCCTCAGCTTTAAGCTTCAAGTGTTCAACAAGTCATTAGTACTCTGCATAATTTAGCGTCTGAGTATTAAAATATGCTTATCTTTTCGCAGCTCAATTTTATGTGAGATATAACATTTGAAATTGTGACATAAGAACAAATAGTGAAAAAAATAGTATGTATTGGTAAATGAGAGTAACATAATTATTATTATACAACTGCAAGTACCCAAAATCCCAAGCATTTGAAAAATGCTGTGCTGTCATACTTTGAGAGAGATTCACTGTGAGTGAGGGTTCTTTTTTTTAACTCTATTAGCCATTGCACTTGGAAAAGATTAAATGTTCCAAAAGTCTATCAGATATTTGTGCACAATTGGACCTGTAGTATGATGCCTCCATGGCTGAAAACACGCTCCACTAGAGCACTAGAAGCAGGCACTGCCAAGACCCTGATGGCCACTTTAAATAGTGCTGGAAGAGTCTTCATGTTCATAGCGCAGAACAAAAGAGCATTGTGACCTTCAGTTAGGTCAAGGTAGTGAATTAGCTGATGTGCTGAAGTGGTCCCAATGTCTTTTCTTGGTTTCTTGCGATATACTGCAAACAGCCCCACCTCATCTCCAGGCTGTTGAACCTCTTTCTTTTCATCCTCAAAACAAGAAGCAGCAGATACATCATCAACAGCATGTTGCAAGATCAGTTCTAGCAAAGAGTAAGCACAGCAGAAAGTAACAGACAAATAATAATAATGCAGTTTATTAAACTAAAATCTATTTTTGTTTCAATCATTTAAAGTGTGCCATTAAAGCAAAAATATTTAAAGGGATATGAAACCAAAATTTTTCTTTCATGATTCAGATAGAGCAGCAATTTAAAAAAAACTTTCCAATTTACTCCTATTATCCATTTTCTTTGTTCTCTTGGTATCTTTATTTAAAAAGAAGGAAGCTTAGGAGCATGCCCATTTTTGGGGATCAGCACCTAGGTAGTGCTTGCTGAATGATTGCTAGCTACACCTAAGCCATTAATCCAAAAATGGACTGGCTCCAAAGCTTACATTCCTGCTTTTAAAATGAAGACACCAAGAAAAAGAGAAGAAAGAAAAAATGATAGTAGGAGTAAATTATAAACTTGTTTAAGATTGCATGCTCTATCTGAATCATGAAAGAAAAAAAATGGGTTTAATATCCCTTTAAAGCATGATAATATTTACCCTTCACTTTTTGTGCAACAACTACCTTGACTTCAGGGATGACAAGTACATGATGCTCTACCCACTGCAGTGAAAAAGCTAGATCCAAGACAGCTGCATTTAGGTAGATTGTGTCTGAAAAAAGTACAGTGGTTCCATCTTTTGTGCTTGCCATTTTCACATTGGCAAAGGTTCCAAGGAATCTTTTGGTCAGGTATGACTGCAGACTTCTGACCAGGCTAGTTAAGAAATATACCTGAGACTTCAGCTTCTCCAAGTGGTGATTCAGAGCAAGAACAGACGGAACAACAGAGCTGATTATCACCATTTTCACCCCTGGGTCAAATCTGTTGCCTCTACAAATGGCTTCAGAATGTCCACCAACTCCTTCAATTACTTTCACTCCCTTGATGTGAACAACAGTTCCTTATGTTCAGACTTTTCCAGAGCACAACAGACCTTTTGATGATCATCTTCAATTACTGCCCGATCTGTCTCAGTGTTGAGTTCTATCTTGTGTTAACAGCAGCTTGAATGTTTCTTTCTCCAAATTCAGACTGAAAAAGGTCTTTAAATGTCTTTGAATGTCTCTGACCTTTAGAATGTTTAAAGACTTGGCAAGTCATAGGGCTCAAGTCAAGTCTCGAGTCATTGCTGTCAAAGTCTAAGTCAAGTCACAAGTCTTCCTTTATTATGTCGAGTTGGGTCACAAGTCATTAAATTTGTGACTTCAGTCCAAGTCAAGTCCAAGTTTTGTGACTCAAGTCCACATCTCTGGTTAGCACCCACTAGTGTAGGACATGTGCATATTCTTTTTAACAAGGGATACTAATTAGAAGAAATCACATTTGAAAATAGAAGTGAACCAGTGCTTACCAGATCATTTAATTTCCTTCTGTATAAGGAGAGTCCACGGCATCATTCCTTACTGTTGGAAAATACTGAACTGGCCACCAGGAGGAGGCAAAGACACCCCAGCCAAAGGCTTAAATACCTCTCCCACTTCCCCATCCCCAATAATTCTGCAGAGGGAAGAAGGAACAGTAGGAGAAACATCAGGGTATAAATGGTGCCAGAAAAAAAATATTATTTAGAGGGCCGCCCATCAGAGAACATGGGCGAGGACTGTGGACTCTCCTTATACAGAAGGAAATGAAATTATCTGGTAAGCATAATTTATGTTTTCCTTCTTAATATAAGGAGAGTCCACAGCATCATTCCTGTTGAAAAACTTATACCCAAGCTCTAGAGGACACTGAATGATAACGGGAGGGACAAAAAGAGAGGGGGACCCTAATCTGAGGGCACCACAGACTGCATAACCTTTCTCATGAAAGCTGCTTCAACCAAAGCAAAAACATAAAACTTGTAAAATTTAGAAAAAGTATGTAAGGATGACCAGGTAGCCACCTTACAAATCTGATCCATAGAGACCTCATTCTTAAAGGCCCAAGAGGAAGCCACTGCTCTAGTAGAATGAGCCGTATTCCTCTGAGGAGGTTTATGTCCCGCTGTCTCATAAGCAAAACGGATAACACTCCTTAACCAAAAGATAAGGAAGTCAAAGAGACCTTCTGACCCTTACGCTTCCCAGAATAGACAACAAATTGATTGATGTTGTGGTCTGACACGACCTTAGGAAGAAAACCTAACTTAGTACGTAGGACAGCCTTATCAGAATGGAACACCAGATAGGGAGGCTTACATTGCAAGGCAGCAATCTCAGATACTCTGGCACAGAAGCAATAGCCAGTAGAAAAAGAACCTTCCAGGACAACAATTTAATGTCAATTTCATGCATAGGGGGCTATTTATTATGTGTCTGTCTGACATGATCCGATCAGCAGATCATGTCCGACAGACATCGCTGAATGCGGAGAGCAATACGCTCTCCGCATTCAGCATTGCACCAGCAGCTCTTGTGAAGGCTCGCCAGAAACACAGGACCTCAAGCTCCCTACAGAGCTTGATAAATGGGCCCCATAGGCTCAAACGGAGCCCATTGCAAAACCTTAAGAATAAGATTTAGACTCCAAGGAGGAGCCTTAGATCTAAACACAGGTCTGATCCTAGTCAGAGCCTTATGTACATCTGGAAGCTCCGAGAGCCTCTTGTGCAGTAAAACAGACAGGGCCGAAATCTGTCCCCTCAGGGAACTGGCAGAAAGGCCCTTCTCCAGTCCATCCTGGAGAAACGACAGGATCCTGGCAACCTTAACTTTATGCCAGGAAAATCCACGTAGTAGGTTCTCCACACCTTATGATAGATGCGATGAGTAACCGGTATACAAGGTTGAATGAGAGTATCGATAACTCTCTCAGAAAAACCTCTCTTGGATAGAACTAAGCGTTTAATCTCCACGCAGTCAGCCTCAAAGAATCTAGATTTTGATGAACAAAAGGACCTTGTTCCAGCAGTTCCCTGCGACAAGGTAACTTCCACGGAGGAGATGATGACATCCCCACTAGATCCGTGAACCACATCCTTCACTGCCATGATGGAGCAATCAGTATCACTGATGCCCGCTCCTGCTTGATGCGAGCCACTACACAAGGAAGGAGTAGTAACGGCGAGAAAAGGTAAATTTGACTGAACTTCCAAGGCACTACTAATGCATCTATTAGCTCTGCCTGAGGATCCCTGGACCTCGACCCATATCTGGGTAGCTTGGTATTGAGATGGGACGCCATGAGATCTATCTCCGGCGTCCCCCACCTGTTGCATATCTCCGCAAAACACTTCGGGATGGAGAGACCATTCCCCCGGATGAAAAGATTATCTGCTGAGAAAATCCACTTCAGCTGTCCACACTCAGAATGTGGATCTCTGATAGCAAACAGCTGTGGCCCTCCGCCCACTCCAAAATCTGAGATACTTCCCTCACGGCTAGGGAACCCTGATGGTTGATGTAAGCCACCAAGGTTATATTGTCTGATTGGAATCTGATAAACTGGGACGAACCCAGACGGGGCCGAGCCTTCAGAGCATTGAAGATTTCCCGAAGTTCCAGAATGTTGATCGGCAGGGAGCATTCCTCCAGAGTCCACAGGCCCTGTGCATACTTGGCACCACAAACAGCTCCCCATCCTGATAGACTTGCCTCCGTAGTCACAATCTCCCAGGAAAGTCTTAAGAAGGATGTCCCTCTGGACAGAGCCACCAAGAGAGCGATTCTCTCGACCGGTTGTCCAGAGAAATCTGTTGAGACAGATCCGAATGGTCGCTGTTCCCCTGCCTCAGCATGCACAGCTGCAACAGTCTAAGACGGAACCTGGCAAAGGGAATGATGCCCATGCTGGACACCATGAGACCAATCACCTCCATACACTGAGCCACAGAGGTCCTTAAGGAGGTCTGGAGGGCAAGACATGCCGAAGCTAGCTTGCAACGCCTCTGGTCTGTTAGAAATATCCTCATGGAAGTGGTCCTTGTGGATTGGAACGTGAAGGTAAGCATCCTTCAGATCTATAGTGGTCATGAACTGTCCTTCCTGAACTAAGGGATGGATGGACCTTATCGTCTCCATCTTGAATGAGGAGACATTTAGAAATTTGTTTAAGCACTTTAGGTCCAAATATCAAATGTCGAATATCCCATATGTTGAAACATCTTTCTTAGAAGAGCTTCCATCTTCTTATCCATCAGCTCTCTGATCGACGAGCTATGCTCAAGCGGGATAGTAGTACGTTTGGCAAGCATGGAGATAGCACCATCCACCTTAGGGATGGAACCTCATAACTCCAATTGAGAGTCCGGGACCGGGAATAATTTTTTAAAGGAAGATAAAGGGGAAAAGGAAGATCTAATTCTGTCCCATTTGTTCTTAATAATATTCGCCATCTTTACAGGCACAGGAAAAGTTAAAGGCACTACCCTGTCCTCGTAAACTCTGTCTAATTTAGGAATCAAAGGTTCATCAGGCAGCTTGGCCTCCGGAACCTCTAATGTAGACAGAACTTCCTTAAGAAGAAAACGTAAGTGTTCAATCTTAAATCTAAAGGCTGGTTCCTCCGCAGCAGGAGGATTAGAGGCAGCAGACTCCATCCCAGAAAGTTTACCCTCTGAAGCCTCAGAGTGCGACTCATCCTTGGATAACTGAGACAGAGCTGAGAAATCCAATAAATTACATGATGACCCCGCGGCAGGAGAGCTATGTTTAACCTTTTACTTGTGTTTAGCACGGCGAGGTAAAGCACTGAGGGCCTCAGACACCACCGTTTTTAACTGGGCGGTAAAATATGATCCTCCAGATGGAGGATTAAGCGTGCTATGGGAAGCTGCGTGTGTAGAAGGAGATGAATGTTGGGTATGCACCTCACGGGACAGCAAGTCCTCAGAGGTGGACGGCTGAGTGGTACTAAAAGGGTTAAACTTCTTTAACCGAATAACATTGTCAAGGCATGTGGAACATAGTTGAGGGTGGGCATACCAAAGCTTCCTCACAATATAAACAGGTATTACTATTTGGAATAGAGGGAGTACCCTCTAATATTTCATAATCCTCCATAGCTTAAGCTAATGACAGGAGGACACAGAAAATAAACAATCTTTATTTTCAAGAAAAACGGCACCTTTATACTCCCAATGGCTGGGGCACTCACCACCTCTTAGACCCAGATAATCCAGAGAAATAGCGTCTTCTCTGACAGCCAGCTCGGTCAGAAAGTGGAAACAAAAGCGAGACCACTCCCGGTCACATGGTGTGCAAGGCAGGACCACCCCTGCTATGAGAAAAAGCGCTCCAAGCTACAAGCTGCACAGCACTCAAAGTGAAAGTAAAAACCTGTGCGTTGCAGCCACATAACAAACAGCCTATG
The DNA here is from genome assembly GCF_027579735.1 of Bombina bombina. NCBI lineage: Eukaryota > Metazoa > Chordata > Amphibia > Anura > Bombinatoridae > Bombina > Bombina bombina. The sequence goes on along the minus strand of NC_069500.1, from coordinate 330,366,125 downwards.
AGCCCATAAAATCTCAAACATAAAGCAGCATAAAATCAAAGCATCACATTTGATTAATCCCCACTTTTCAATAATCCCCCTCAGGAGATATTAACCCATGATTCTATTAAGATAAAAAGCAAAATATATGCTTACCTGATAAAAAAATTTACTCCGGATATGGTGAGTCAACGGCTTGAGTAATTACTGTTGGGAATATCACTCCTGGACAGCAGGAGGAGGCAAAGAGCACCACAGTTAAACTGTTAAGTATCACTCCCTTACCCACAACCCCCAGTCATTCGACCGAAGGGAAATGGAGAAAAGGGAGTAACACAGGGTGTAGAGGTGCTTGAGGTTATAGACAAAAGTACAACTGTCTTAAAATAAAGTGTGGGGCCCTGGACTCACCATATCCATAAAGAAACAAATTTATCAGGTAAGCATAAATTTTGCTTTTCTTTACTAAGATATGGTGAGTCCACGGCTTGAGTAATTACTGTTGGGAACCAATACCCAAGCTAGAGGACACAGATAAATAGAGAGGGACAAGACAGGCAGTCCTAAACAGAAGGCACCACCACTTGAAGAACCTTTCTCCCAAAAGAAGCCTCAGCCAAGGCAAAAGTATCAAATTTGGAAAATGTGGTAAAAGTATGTCGAGAAGACCAAGACCCCAAGAAGAGGAAACAGCTCTTGTAGAATGAGCCATAATTCTCTCAGGAGGCTGCTCTCGTGCAGTCTCATAAGCCAAACGAATTATACTTTGTAACCAAAAAGAAAGAGTAGTAGCAATAGCTTCCTGACCTTAACATTTCCCAGAGAAACAGACAAAAGAGGGCAGAAGACTGGCTAAAATCCTTAGTCGCCTGTAAGCAGAATTTAAGAGCACGTAAAATATGCAAATTCTGTAACAAACGTTCTTTGGAAGAAGAAGGATTAGGACACAGAGAGGGAACAACAATTTCCTGATTGATATTTCCATTGGAAACAACCTTAGAAAGGAAACCTAACTTAGTACGAAGAACCGCCTTATCGGCATGAAAAATAAGATAAGGGGAATCCCACTGCAGAGCTGAGAGTTCCGAAACTCTTCGAGCAGAAGAGATAGCAACAAGAAACAAAACCTTCCAAGATAACAACTTAATGTCTATGGAATGCAATGGCTCAAACGGAGCAAGCTGTAAAACTTTAAGAACAAAGTTAAGGCTCCAAGGAGGAGCAACAGACTTAAAGACAAGCCTGATTTTGACCAAGGCCTTACAAAATTGCACATCTGCCAAACGTTTATGTAGTAAAACTGATAAAGCAGAAATCTGACCCTTCAGGGTACTTACTGACAAGTCCTTCTCCAGGCCTTCCTGAAGAAAAGATAAAATTCTAGGAATTGTAATTCTACTCCAAGAGTAGCCCTTGGATTCACACGAATAAAGATATTTACGTCATATCTTATGGAAAAACTTTCTAGTAACAGGATTGCGTGCCTGAATCATGGTCTCAATGATGACTCCGCGCTTAGACAGAATTAAGCGTTCAATATCCAAGCAGTCAGCTTCAGAGAAACGAGATTTGGATGAAGGAAGGGACCCTCAATCAGGAGGTCCTTCCTCAGAGGTAGTCTCCAAGGTGGGAGAGATGACATCTCCACTAGGTCTGCAAACCAGATCATGCGAGGCCATGCAGGGGCTATTAGAATCACTGATGCCCTCACCTGTTTGACACGAGCAATGACTCGTGGAAGGAGAGCAAACGGAGGAAACAGGTATGCCAACCTGTAAACCCAAGGAACCTGCCAGAGCATCTATCAGAATGACCTGCAGATCTCTTGATCTTGAACCGTACCTTGGAAGCTTGGCGTTCTGACGGGACGCCATCAGATCTAACTCCGGCACCCTCCATTTGAGGACTAAGCTGGAAAACACATCCCCGGGATGAAAAGTCTGTCTGCTCAGAAAATCTGCTTCCCAGTTGTCTACTCCTGGAATGTAGATGGCAGATCGATAGCAATTGTGAGTCTCTGCCCACTGAAGAATCAGAGTATTATGTTGTCTGACTGGAACCTGATAAACTGGGCTGAGGCCAAGCCAATAGAGCATTGTAAATCGCCCTCAACTCCAAGATGTTTATGGAAGAGCAGACTTCACCTGAGTCCAAAGGCCCTGTGCTTTTAACGAGTTCCAGACTGCTCCCCAGCCCAGCAGGCTGGCGTCCATGGTCACGATCACCCAGGAAGGTCTCCGAAAGCATGTGCCCTGAGACAGATGTTCCTGAGAAATCCACCATGGGAGAGAATCCCTTGACGACTGATCTAACGCTATTCTCTGAGATAGATCCGCATGGTTGCCATTCCATTGTCCAAGCAAGCACAACTGGAGAGCTTTTAAATGGAATTGAGGAAAAGGAATGATGTCCATGGAAACCACCATAAGACCGATTACCCCAAACAAGATTTTGCCCTTGTAAGGAATCACCAGAAGCTTGACTTTAGAGCAACCGTCCACAGACCAGGATTTCAACCATAACGCCCTGCGGGCTGGGACAGCGAAACTATAAATTTTAGCTCCTAGTCTAACAACCTGTAAAATGGCATCTGCAATAAAGGAATTGGCCAACTTAAAGGGACACTGAACCCACATTTTTTCTTTTGTGATTCCGATAGAGCATGCCATTTTAAGCAACTTACTAATTCACTCCTACTATCAAATTTTCTTCATTCTCTTGGTATCTTTATTTGAAATGCAAGAATGTAAGTTTAGATGCCGGCCCATTTTTGGTGAACAAACTGGGTTGTTCTTGCTGATTGGTGGATAAATTCATCCACCAATTAAAAAGTGCTGTCCAGAGTACTGAACAAAAAAAAGCTTAGATGCCTTCTTTTTAAATAAAGATAGCAAGAGAATGAAGAAAAATTGATAATAGGAGTAAATTAGAAAGTTGCTTAAAATTGCATGCTCTATCTGAATCACAAAAGAAAAAAATGTGGTTCAGTGTCCGTTTAAGAGCTTTAATCCAATCCTGAATTTCATCCAAGGAAGTCTCTACTTGAAGAGAATCAGACAAGGCGTTGAACCAATAAGATGCTGCACTAGTCACAGTGGCAATACACACCGCAGGTTGCCATTGGAGATCTTGATGAACATAAATCTTTTTCAAATAAGCCTCCAGCTTCTTGATCCTTAAAAGAGCAGCTATCCTCAATAGGAATAGTGGTTCTCTTAGCCAGCGTGGAAATGGCCCCTTCAACTTTGAGGTACAGTATACCAAGGGTTTTTAATGGAGTCCTCGACAGGAAACATTTTCTTAAAAATGGTAGATGGGGAAAAAGACACTCCAGGTTTCTCCCATTCCTGTAAGATAATCTCCCTAGCACGGTCCGGCACAGGAAAAACCTCCGAAGTGGAAGGTTCATCAAAGAAACTTTTACATTTACTAGATTTCTTAGGAGTGACAATGACAGGGGTATTGGAGTCATCTAAAGTAGCTAAAACCTCCTTTAACAATACACAAAGGTGTTCAAGCTTAAATCTGAAGGATACCACCTCAGTCTCAGAAGAAGGAATTATTCTGTCTGAATCTGAGATTTCACCCTTTAGAAAGTCCCAAAGTTTCTTCCTCATCAGACTTATGAGAAAGGGAAGCGGAATTGAGGACAGGCACCTTACTTTCTGAATTTCTAGATTTCCTCTTGCGTTTTCCCTGTAATCTGGGAATGGCAGCTAATGCCGCAGATACCGCTGAAAATACCTGGGCAGCAATTTCTGCTTTTAAATAAGCTCCACTAGGAGTTGTAGAGCAGTGATTTTTAACCTTTTTTTTGCCGTGGCACACTTTTTTACATTAAAAAATCCTGTGGCACACCACCATCCCAAAATTTTAAAAAAAATCACACATTGTAGCCTAATACAGCATATATATATACACATACACACACACACACATACTGTATGTATTGTGCTGTTATGCCATGCCTCCTACAAACTACCCCTGCACTGGGAGTAAAAAACAAGCAAAGTTTAAAAAATATGTCACACTGTTGTCAGTCTGCCGTGGCACACCTGAGGATCTCTCACGGCACACTAGTGTGCCACGGCACACTGGTTGAAAAACACTGTTGTAGAGGAACCACAGGGCACTGCATGTGATGCCATTGAGGCTTGGGACGTAGCAGGTGAAAGCTGAGGTATTATTTTAACAGCATCATCCTGAGAGACATTAGGCTCAAAAATGTTACCTTTATTTTGCAAGGTTTTCTTGACACATGAAGAACAAAATTGCATAGGAGCTGCAATATGTGCATCTTAACATAATAAGCATGAATTCATGAGAGCAGGCTCTTGCTCCATATCAGACATGTTGTGTAACAGTAAATAAACTTGTACAGATACGTTTCAAAGATTTTAATATTCAATTAAAATAAGCTAAGGAAACATGCACTTTAAATTTTATCCTAAATTAGGATCGATCCCCAGCTAAAATTATGAGAGAAAAGTTAAGAAAAAAACATTTAATAAGCATCAAATAAACTTCTAAATTACCCCTCAGGCAACCCCACACCTCAATTACTGAGGCGCCTTACCACTACCAATTAAGACCGGATCAATCAGAAACGGAGAAAAACAACTTTTTCTACAGAAACATTATCAAGTAAAGCCGGTCATGTGACCGCAACTGCCAAGCTTAAATTACTGCTGCGACACAGAGAGGCACTAAAAATAGTTTCCTGGTACAGTATCAGAAATAACTGTTGCATCATTTTATTTTAAATCAAGGGATAAATGAATAAACTGCTGAAATAGAAAATTCAGCCTTACTTTCAGTTAAAACTTGTATTGTTTTATCAAGTAAATATGTGTCAGAAAATAAAGCCTAATAAAAACATTTTACCCTTTCTTTTTAAAAGAGTTTAAATGTTAGTCTCACACATGCTACAGTGCCTGCTTCATGCCCCAGTGTAACCCATACAACAGGATTATCTATGTCCCAATAAAAAAGCAGTGTCTTTTAATTTGTTAAGTGCATGTTCTCCCCAACCGTAAGAAAAAGCATTTACCTGCTCCGCTGTCTGGCATGTAGACAGTTATAAGGTATGAGAAGACACAGTTCTTCCCATAGACCTTTGAAAAAGAAAGAACAGAGTAGCCAACTCTGTCTTTCTAAATCAGGGCAGCAATTGTTAGAAAAACTCAGTAAGCACCTCATTACAAGTTCCTTACTGCTCTAAAGCCACCACTACCTGACTGCAAGGAATGACGTAGAATATGGCTATACCCCAAAACTTGCTTGTAGATTAAATCAAAATTTTTCTTCAGAAACCTAAACTTCACCTCTTCCATGCATCTCATGCTTTCCCGCCTCGACTACTGCAATTCCGTCCTCTCTGGTCTACCTAGCTGCCGCATAGCTCCTTTACAATCCATTATGAATGCCTCTGCCAGGCTCACCTTCCTTACTCGTCGCTCTTCATCTGCTGCACCTCTCTGCCAATACCTTCACTGGCTTCCTCTTGCCTCTAGGATTAAACACAAAATCCTCACTCTGACATACAAAGCTTTCAACTGCACTGCTCCCCCCTACATTTCAGAACTTGTCTCCAGATACTCTCCCTCCCGTCCCCTTCGATCTGCTCAGGATCTCCTCCTCTCCTCCTCTCTTGTTACTTCCTCAAATTCCTGTTTACAGGACTTCTCCAGACTGGCCCCTATCTTGTGGAATTCCCTGCCTCGCTCCACAAGACCCTCCCCTAGTTTTATCAGCTTCAAGCGCTCCCTAAAAACTCTACTGTTCAGGGATGCTTACAACCAACACTAACCTTTCCTAACTCCATTGCTTTCCCCTTGAACCCCTTAGAATGTAAGCCTATGGGCCCAGCTGTTTGCAGATCGTATTCATAAGAGCCGACTACAACAGTGAAAGTATCGTCAGGGCCCTCTACCCACTTGATCCCTACAAAAGCTATCCTATATACCAACTATATTTACAGCGCTGCGGAATCTGTTGGTGCTCTACAAATACCTGATAATAATAATAATAATAACAACAGTAAAGCCAAAATTACGTGAAAAAAATGTTCACATGAATCAGACAGAGCATGACATTTTAAACACCTTTCCAATGTACTTCTATTGTCTAATTTTCTTCATTTTATTGATATCCTTTGTTAAAAGCATACCTAGGTAGGAGCTAACTGATGAATGGTGGCTGCATATGTATCCCTCTTGTCATTGGTCCACCTGAGTTCTGCCAGCTCCCAGCAGTACATTGCAGCTCCTTCAACAAAGGAAGCCAAGATAATGAAATTTGACAATATAGGTCCATTGGAAAGTTGTTTAAAATACTATGTTTCATATGAATCATGAAAGAAAAATGTGGGGATGTATGATATAGAGTTACTGTGGCCTTCCTATGTATAGCTACCCTTATAGTAGTGTGTGTAACTTCAATATTAGCTGTTAAGTAAAGAATGATGATATTAGCTCAGAGAAACTAAATAACAGTCTTTGATAATAATCTTAATTAGTGCCATCTTGTCCCTTACATTAAACTTACAAACATAGCAAACAACCAATTCTTCAGCGTCAAACTACATAACAGAAAGTTTGGAAACGTTCAACAGATTTATGTATCTTTAACTACAGTGCAGCTTAAATTTGTTATTTATTTTCTGATTCACACACACATACACACTCACACGCAAACATACATAAACACATACACACTCATACTCAAACATACATATACACTCACACATACACACTCACACACAAACATACATAAACACATACACACAAACATACATAAACACATACACACTCACACACAAACATACATAAACACATACACACAAACATACATAAACACATACACACTCATGCACAAACATACACACATACATATACACTCACACACAAACATACACACACACATATACACTCACACACACACATACACACATACACACTCACACACACTCACACACAAGCATACACACACACATATACACTCACACACACACATACACACATACACACTCACACACAAACATACATAAACACATACACACTCATGCACAAACATACACACACACATATACAGGGAGTGCAGAATTATTAGGCAAATGAGTATTTTGACCACATCATCCTCTTTATGCATGTTGTCTTACTCCAAGCTGTATAGGCTCGAAAGCCTACTACCAATTAAGCATATTGGGTGATGTGCATCTCTGTAATGAGAAGGGGTGTGGTCTAATGACATCAACACCCTATATCAGGTGTGCATAATTATTAGGCAACTTCCTTTCCTTTGGCAAAATGGGTCAAAAGAAGGACTTGACAGGCTCAGAAAAGTCAAAAATAGTGAGATATCTTGCAGAGGGATGCAGCACTCTTAAAATTGCAAAGCTTCTGAAGCGTGATCATCGAACAATCAAGCGTTTCATTCAAAATAGTCAACAGGGTCGCAAGAAGCGTGTGGAAAAACCAAGGCGCAAAATAACTGCCCATGAACTGAGAAAAGTCAAGCGTGCAGCTGCCAAGATGCCACTTGCCACCAGTTTGGCCATATTTCAGAGCTGCAACATCACTGGAGTGCCCAAAAGCACAAGGTGTGCAATACTCAGAGACATGGCCAAGGTAAGAAAGGCTGAAAGACGACCACCACTGAACAAGACACACAAGCTGAAACGTCAAGACTGGGCCAAGAAATATCTCAAGACTGATTTTTCTAAGGTTTTATGGACTGATGAAATGAGAGTGAGTCTTGATGGGCCAGATGGATGGGCCCGTGGCTGTATTGGTAAAGGGCAGAGAGCTCCAGTCCGACTCAGACGCCAGCAAGGTGGAGGTGGAGTACTGGTTTGGGCTGGTATCATCAAAGATGAGCTTGTGGGGCCTTTTCGGGTTGAGGATGGAGTCAAGCTCAACTCTCAGTCCTACTGCCAGTTTCTGGAAGACACCTTCTTCAAGCAGTGGTACAGGAAGAAGTCTGCATCCTTCAAGAAAAACATGATTTTCATGCAGGACAATGCTCCATCACACGCGTCCAAGTACTCCACAGCGTGGCTGGCAAGAAAGGGTATAAAAGAAGAAAATCTAATGACATGGCCTCCTTGTTCACCTGATCTGAACCCCATTGAGAACCTGTGGTCCATCATCAAATGTGAGATTTACAAGGAGGGAAAACAGTAAACCTCTCTGAACAGTGTCTGGGAGGCTGTGGTTGCTGCTGCACGCAATGTTGATGGTGAACAGATCAAAACACTGACAGAATCCATGGATGGCAGGCTTTTGAGTGTCCTTGCAAAGAAAGGTGGCTATATTGGTCACTGATTTGTTTTTGTTTTGTTTTTGAATGTCAGAAATGTATATTTGTGAATGTTGAGATGTTATATTGGTTTCACTGGTAAAAAACATAATTTATGCTTACCTGATAAATTTATTTCTCTTGTAGTGTATCCAGTCCACAGATCATCCATTACTTATGGGATATATTCTCCTTCCCAACAGGAAGCTGCAAGAGTCCACCCACAGCAAAGCTGCTATATAGCTCCTCCCCTAACTGCCATTACCAGTCATTCGACCGAAAACATGCAGAGAAAGGAAAACCATAGGGTGCAGTGGTGACTGTAGTTTAATGGAAAAATTACCTGCCTTAAAGTGACAGGGCGGGCCGTGGACTGGATACACTACAAGAGAAATAAATTTATCAGGTAAGCATAAATTATGTTTTCTCTTGTTAAGTGTATCCAGTCCACGGATCATCCATTACTTATGGGATACCAATACCAAAGTTAAAGTACACGGATGATGGGAGGGACAAGGCAGGTACTTAAACGGAAGTTACCACTGCCTGTAAAAAACCCTTTCTCCCAAAAATAGCCTCCGAAGAAGCAAGGTATCAAATTTGTTAAATTTGAAAAAGTATGAAACGCAGACCAAGACTCCATCTTGTAATCTGTTCAACAGAAGCCACATTTAAAAAAGGCCCAAGTGAAAACCACAGCTCTAGTAGAATGAGCTGTAATCCCTTCAGGAGGCTGCTGTCCAGCAGTCTCATAAGCTAAATGAATTATGCTTTTTAACCAAAAAGACAGAGAGGTTGCTGAAGTCCTTTGACCTCTCCTCTGTCCAGAATAGACAACAAACAAGGTGAATGTTTGATGAAAATCTGTAGTAGCTTGTAAGTAAAACTTTAAAACACGAACCACGTCCAAATTGTGTAATAGACGTTCCTTCTTTGAAGAAGGATTAGGATACAAGAATGGAACAACAATCTCTTGAGTGATATTCTTGTTAGATACCACCTTAGGTAAAAACCCAGGTTGGTACACAGAACTACCTTATCCGTACGGAGAACCAGATAAGGAGAATCACATTGCAACGCAGATAACTCGGAGACTCTATGAGCCGAGGAAATAGCTACCAAAAAGGAACTTTCCAAGATAGAAGTTTGATATCTATGGAATGAAAAGGTTCAAATGGAACTCCTTGAAGAACCTTAAGAACCAGCTTTAAGCTCCATGGAGGAGCAACATTTTTAACCACAGGCTTGGTTCTAACCAAAGCCTGACCAAATGCCTGAACGTCTAGAATACCTGCCAGATGCTTGTGCAAAAGAATAGACAGAGTAGAAATCTGTCCTTTTAAAGAACTAGCTGACAACCCTTTTCTCAAAATCATCTTGGAGAAAAGATAATATCCTGGGAATCCAGACTTTACTCCATGAGTAACCCTTGGATTCATAACAATAAGATATTTACACCATATCTTATGTTAAATTTTCCTAGAGACAGGCTTTTATGCCTGTATTAAGGTATCAATTACTGACTCGGAGAAGCCATGCTTTGATAACATCAAGCGTTCTGTCTCCAGGCAGTCCATCTCAGATTAGTTATATTTAGATGGTTGAAAAGACCCTGAGGTAGAGGGTCCTGTCTCAGAAGCAGAGACCGTGGTGGAAAGGATGACATGTCCACCAGATCTGCATACCAGGTCCTGCGTGGCCACGCAGGCGCTGTCAAAAGCACCAAAGCACTCTCCTGCTTGATCTTGTGCAAACCCCTCCGGAGGGAATTCCCACTCCCCCGGATGAAAAGTCTGACGACTTAGACAATCTGCCTCCCAGTTCTCAACACCTGGGATAGGGATAGCTTTTAGACAAGAGTGAGTCTCTGTCCAGTGAATTATTTTAAGACTTCTAACATTGCTAGGGAACTTCTGTTCCCCCTTGATGGTTGATGTAAGCCACAGTCGTGATATTGTCCAACTGAAATATGATGTACCTCAGAGTTGCTAACTGAGGCCAAGTCTGAAGAGCATGGAATATCGCTCCCAGTTCCAGAATATTCATTAGAAGGAGGGTCTCCTCCTGAGTCCACTATCCCTGAGCCTTCAGGGAGTTCCAGACTGTATCCCAACCTAAAAGCCTGGCATCTGTTGTAACAATTGTCCCATCTGACCTGCGGAAGGTCATACCCTTGGACAGATGGACCCGAGATAGTCACCAGAGAAGAGAATCTCTGGTTTCTTGGTCCGGATTTAACAGGAGAACAAATCTGTGTAATCCCCGTTCCTCTGGCTGAGCATGCATAGTTGCAGTGGTCTGAAATGTAGGCGTGCAAACGGTACTATGTCCCTTGCCGCTACCATTAAGCCGATTACATTCATGTACTGAGCCACCAAAGGGCGTGGATGGAATGAAGAACACGGCAGAAATTTAGAAACTTTGACAACCTGGACTCCGTCAGGTAAATTTTAATTTCTACAAAATCTATCAGAATCCCTAGGAGGGAAACCCTTGATATTGGGGATAGAGAACTCTTTCCTTGTTCACTTTCCACCCATGCGATCTCAGAAATGCCAGTACTACGTCCGTATGAGACTTGGCAACTTGGATGTTTGACGCCTGTATCAGGATGTCGTCTAAATAAGGGGCCACTTCTATGCCCCGCGGCCTAAGGACCGCCAAAGTGACCCCAGAACCTCCATAAAGATTCTAGGGGCTGTAGTTAACCCAAAGGAAAGAGCTACAAACTGGTAATGCCTGTCTAGAAAGGCAAACCTGAAAAACCGATGGTGATCTTTATGCATCGTAATGTGAGGATAAGCATCCTTCAAATCCATTGTAGTCCTCTATTGACTCTCCTGGATCATAGTTAAGATGGTACGAATAGTTTCCATCTTAAATGATAGAATTCTAAAGAATTTGTTTAAGATCTTTTAGATCCAAAATAGGTCTGAAGGTTTCCTTTCCTTGGGAACCACAAACCGATTTGAGGAAAACTGTGTCCCTGTTCCTCTATTGGAACTGAATGGGTCACGTACACAATGCAAGAATGTCTCTTTCTTTATCTGGTTTGCAGATAAATGTGAAAGGCAAAAACTCCCCTTTTTTCGGGGGGAAAAGCTTTGAAATCCAGAAGATATCTCTGGGGTATAATTTCCAATGCCCAGGGATCCTGGGCATCTCTTGCCCACGCCTGGGCGAAGAATGAAGTCTGCCCCCTATAGGATCCGTTACCAGATAGGGGTCCGTTCCTCATGCTGTTTTAGAGGCAGCAGCAGGCTCCTTGACCTGCTTATCTTTGTTCCAGGTCCGGTTGTCTCCAGACCGCCTTGGACTGAGCAAAAGTTCCCTCTTATTTTGCCTTAGAGGAAGTTGATGCCACACCTGCCTTGAATTTTCGAAAGGCACGAAAATTAGGCCTTTTTTGTCCCTTGATTTGGACCTGTCCTGAGGAAGGGCATGATCTTTTCCTCCAGTGATATAAGTAATAATCTCCTTCAAACTAGGCCTGAATAGGGTCTGCCCCTTGAAGGGAAGTTAAGTAGCTTATTTATTAAAGTCACGACAGCTGACCATGATATAAGCCATAGCGCTCTGCGCGCCAGTATAGTAAAAAACAGAATTCTTAGCCGTTAGTCTAGTCAAAGGAACAAAGGCATCAGAAAACAAAGGAATTGGCTAGCTTAAGTGCTCTAAGCTTGTCAAATATATTCATCCAATGGAGCCTGTAAAGCCTCATCAAGAGACTCAAACCAGAACGCCGCAGCAGCAGTGACAGGAGCAATGCGTGCAAGGGGCTGCAGGATAAAACCTTGTTGAATAAACATTTTTTATCCATTGGATCTAAAAAAGCACAACAGTCCTCGCCAGAGGTAGTGGTACGCTTAGCTAGAGTAGAAACTCTTCTCTCCACCTTAGGAACTGTCTGCCATAAGTCCCGTGTGGTGGCAACTATTAGAAAACATTCTTCTAAAAAATAGGAGGGGAAGAGAACGGCACACCTGGTCTATCCCATTCCTTATGAAAAATTTTAGTAAACCTCTTTAGGTATTGGAAAAACATAAGTACACACCGGCACTGCATATTATTTATCCAGTCTACACAATTTCTCTGGCACTGCGATTGTACACATTCATTCAGAGCAGCTAAAGCCTCCCTGAGCAACAAGTGGAGGTTCTCAAGCATAAATTAAATTTTAAATGTAGAAATATCAGAATCAGGTTAAATCATCTTCCCTGAGTCACAAATATCACCCACAGACTAAGCATATTGTGAGGTAGTATCAGACATGGTTCTTAAAGCGTCTGTATGCTCTGTATCTACCCCCAGAGCTGTTTTGCTTTCCTTTAATTTCAGGTAGTCTGACTAATACTGCTGCCAGTGTATTATACACAACCTTTGCCATGTCTTGTAAAATAAACGCTATGGGCGCCATTGATATACTTGGCGCCATTTGAGCGTGAGTCCCTGGAGCGGGAGTCAAAGGGTCTGACACGTGGGGAGAGTTAGTCGGCATAACTTCCCCCTCGACAGAATCCTCTGGTGATAATGTTTTTAAATACAAAAAATGATCTTTATTGTTTAACATGAAATCAGTACATCTGGTACACATTCTAAAATGGGGTTCCACCATGGCTTTAAACATAATAAACACAGAGCCTCCTCTATGTTAGACATGTTAGAACTAATAAAGAGACTAGTAAGCTTGGAAAACACTTTAAATCAAGTTAACAAGCAAATATAACAAACGTTACTGTGCCTTTAAGAGAAACAAATTTTGTCAAAATTTGAAAAACAGTGAAAAAAGGCAGTAAATCAAACGAAATTTTTACAGTACATGTAATAAGTTAACAGAGCATTGCACCCACTTGCAAATGGATGATTAACCCCTTAATGCAAAAAACAGATTAAAAAAAAAAAAAAAAAAAAAAAACGACATTTTTTTTAAACAGACACAACAAAACTGCCACAGCTGAGCTGTGGATTACCTTCCCTATAACTGTTTCTATGCAAAATTTAAGCCAGCCATGTGGAAAAATTAGGCCCCAATAAGTTTTATCACCAAACATATGTTAAAAAACGATTAAACATGCCAGCAACGTTTTAAAACACATTCTTATAAGAGTATGTATGTCTATTAATAAGCCTGATCCAGTCGCTATCACTGCATTTAAGGCTTTACTTACATTACTTCGGTATCAGCAGTATTTTCTTAGTCAATTCCATTCCTTAGAAAAATATATTACTGCACATACCTTAGCATATATCTCTATCAATCAGCCTGGTACCAGTCGCTTTCACTGCATTTAAAGGCTGTACTTACATTACTTTCTTAGTCAATTCCATTCCTTAGAAAAATATTTTACTGCACATACCTTATTTGCAGGAAAACCTGCACGCCATTCCCACTCTGAAGTACCTTACTCCTCAGAATGTGTGAGAACAGCAACTGGATCTTAGTTACGTCTGCTAAGATCATAGAAAAAATGCAGGCAGATTCTTCTTCCAAATACTGCCTGAGATAAACAGCACACTCCGGTGCCATTTAAAAATAACAAACTTTTGATTGAAGAAATAAACTAAGTATAAAAAACCACAGACTCTCACGACCTCCTATCTATGTTGAGACTTGCAAGAGAATGACTGGTAATGGCAGTTAGGGGAGGAGCTATATAGCAGCTTTGCTGTGGGTGGATTCTTGCAGCTTCCTGTTGGGAAGGAGAATATATCCCATAAGTAATGGATGATCCGTGGACTGGATACACTTAACAAGAGAAATAAATAATTGAAATGGGTATATATTTGTTTTTTGTTAAGTTGCCTAATAATTATGCACAGTAATAGTCACCTACACACACAGATATCCCCCTAAAATAGCTATAACTAAAAACAAACTAAAAACTACTTCCAAAACTATTCAGCTTTGATATTAATGAGTTTTTTGGGTTCATTGAGAACATGGTTGTTGTTCAATAATAAAATTAATCCTCAAAAATACAACTTGCCTAATAATTCTGCACTCCCTGTACACTCACACTCACACACAAACATACATAAACACATACACACTCACACACAAACATACACACACACATATACACTCACACACAAACATACACACACACATACACACTCACACACACTCACACACAAACATACACACACACATATACACTCATACACACATACATATACACTCACACACAAACATACACACACATACACACATACACACTCACACACACTCACACACAAGCATACACACACACATATACACTCACACACACACATATACACTCACATACAAACATCCATACACACATACACACTCACACACACTCTCAAACATACACATATACACTCACACACAAACATACACACACACATACACACTCACACACACTCACACACAAACATACACACACACATATACACTCATACACACATACATATACACTCACACACAAACATACACACACACATATACACTCACACACACACATACACACACACATATACACTCATACACACATACATATACACTCACACACAAACATACACACACACATATACACTCATACACACATACATATACACTCACACACAAACATACACACACACATATACACTCACACACACACATACACACATACACACTCACACACACTCACACACAAGCATACACACACACATATACACTCATACACACTCACACACAAACATACATAAACACATACACACACACACATATACACACACACAAACATACATACACACTCACACACAAACATACACACACACTCACACACACTCACACACAAACATACACACACACATATACACTCACACACAAACATACACACACATATACACTCACACACACACATACGCACATACACACTCACACACAAACATACACACACATATACACTCACACATACACACTCACACACAAACATACATAAACACATACACACACACAAACATACATAAACACATACACACTCCCATATACACACACACAAACATACATACACTCTCACACACAAACATGCATAAACACACACATTATACAAATTATACACAAATTCTAGGTATATTTCTTTAGTAAACATCTTATTTATTTGCCCTACAAAAATTGAGTTTTTATTATATAATCCTAAAGTTGAATGTAGTTATTAATACTGGATGGACGACAAATCAAACAACGTTAATTTTATTTTAACAAATCTGAAACAAAATCTATTTTCTATAACAAGTACTAATGCTTCCTGAAGTAACTAACCCTGTGTTTCTCTTTATGGCCTAAATATATATTGCCAGTCGGAGGCACCATGCATCTCTGAGCTCTGATAACAATTGTTTCAACCACTGGGAGATCCTTGCAGGAAGATAATTATCACTTCTTCATATGTGTTAGGTGTAATAAGCACAAGAAACAGAATTACAATGTGCTCTACTGGCGCACTATTGATGGAAGATCTCACACATACATTATGTAAGCACGGCGCTGCAGGGGACCCATACTGACCCTCTGCAGGATGATAAGACAGAGCAGCACTATGTATTATATAACCACAACACTATGCAGGGCTCTCACAAATTGCTTTTGAAAGCGCTGTGAGAAATGTTTTCCGCACTGTGATCTGTTTGTAAAAAAAGAGCAAGTATTTTAGCCAGATCAGTAAAATAAGAGAGTCTCATCAAATGACCTGTAGGGACAAAAAATAATGAGCGTCACTGTATAAGATTATGGCTAGGTAGTATTAGCTATGGCCCTACTGTTTAATTATGTGAAGTAAAACAACTTTGCAATATACTTTTATAACTTATCTTGTCCCCTTTTCCAGTAGAATATCTAGAAATGAGGAGTTTTCCAATTTTGAAAGTTAAAAGTTCACATGGTAGTCTTAACCCTGCTACATATCTGTACCTAACTGGCTTTAGCAGCCAGAGATTATCTGATAAGGAAAGGGGAAACAATAAATATTTTGTTTAAAAAAAATGCTTGCGGGTAGTTGTGCCTACTCCAGTATGGGTCCTCCAAATACGGCAAATGGAGGGTGGAGTTTGGATATTGGAAAAAAAAATAGCAGCTAACAAGGTATTAATGTAATGCAGTCATAGCGTTTTCAAACTCACCCACTATGTTAATTTATTGCAAGTCTGCAGAAAAGAATTCTTCTAATTACAAGATATGTGCTGTCTTTTTAATAGTGTGTCCATAAATCTTATATTTCTCAACCCCCAGACACAAGATTGCACTTTGGAACCATAGCCAAACTTCTTGCTGTATTATTACACGACACATAAAGGGACAATGGCTGGTATATAATAACTATACATTTCCAAAAATGAGTCCTCAGAGAACTACTGGTAGTTTGATCAAAACGTGCTTGAGAAGTAGATATGTGATTAGTTTGGTAAACTAAATAATTGCAGGGATACTTGGCTGTTACCTAATAGTAGCTTATACCCAAAATGTCTGCAGGAACAATAAGTATTAATAGATAAAAAGCTATATAGCAGTAATTAGGTAAATGTAATATTGTTGTAATTTATAGTAAACAGTAACAAAATAAGTATCCAGGACTATTAAGCTACATTGTTTTGTTAATAAATATCAAGCCTGTGTATTAATCAGCTCTATTCATATTTCACCATGTTGAAAGGAAGTTGCTGCTATTAATATATTAACTTCAAACAAAATATGTTGCTATAATTGGAAGGCATTAAATATCACTGTATATATTTTCAGATCAAGCATTAGACATTTATAACAATGATTATTTTCTATTTTTGGTTTTCTTGGTGGTACAATAAAAAAAATATTAATGTCAATAAAGTTAAGTTTAATAATCAAGTCTTTTAAAAAATCTTTTACTTGGCTGGCAAATTAATAAATTCCATTAAGGTCCCAGAGCGAACCCCTGACAGACACATACATACATATTACATACATATGTTAATACACACATACACCCACATACATACATAAATACATACATAAATACACACACACATACATACGTATATACATACATACATTAATACACACACACATACATACATACACACATACATACATATGTAAATATTCATATTTTCATGTTGGGTTAGCACAAATGAATCAGATTTGTATGAGACAGGTTTGACTTCTATAGGGGAGTACGTGAACAAACACACAATATTCTTTTTTGCTCTTTGCACTTGTCGGTTAAGCGCAAGTGCGATAACTTTTTACTTTCAACTCATAATACCAGAGCAACCTGACAAGCACAAAAAGTTTACTTCTAGCGCAATTAGCGATATAGCAAAAGCACTAAATAGCGCTCCACTTCTAACCTAGCCCTAATGGGGTTAAACATAGATAAGATGTTCTCAGGGGCCAAAATAAATTTGGCTAACAAACAGGACAGAAACTGATAACCCAATGAGGAGCAGCTTCTTATTTTTCGCAGCCAATCTCTGGTTGTTTCCTGCTCACCTCCCCACCTTGTCTTTCACCATGTTTTTAACCCCCACAAATATAGCACACTTTAAGGAATTTGACAATATTATTTTTACATATTAATATCCTGTTAAAAATATCATATGGGTGCAGAGGCTCATACTCTGCATTTACATCCATTAAAAAAAGTATTTTTCATGCAAAAGAGATTAAAAATACAACAGATTTCCATTTATGTATACAATTAATATATGTTCCTGTAAAGAGTTCAATAAAACCCATATGTAATTTTGTCATGAAAGTCTCCTATTCATGAGTGTTATTGTCATATCCCCACAGGCGCGTTTGAGGGAGTGTGTGTGTGTGTGTGTGTGCGTGTGTGTGAAACTTTTTTGCATGTGTTATGTATGAGTTATGTCAGTGTGGTTATGTGCTATGTGTGAGTGAGTGCATGTATGAGTTATGTCAGTTTGGGTATGTGCTATGTGTGAGTGAGTGCATGTATGAGTTATGTCAGTGTGGGTATGTGCTATGTGTGAGTGAGTGTATGTATGAGTTATGTCATTGTGGTTATGTGCTATGTGTGAGTGAGTGCATGTATGAGTTATGTCAGTTTGGGTAAGTGCTATGTGTGAGTGAGTGCATGTATGAGTTATGTCAGTTTGGGTAAGTGCTATGTGTAAGTGAGTGTATGCATGAGTTATGTCAGTGTGGGTATGTGTGAGTGTATGTATGAGTTATGTCAGTGTGGGTATGTGCTATGTGTGAGTGAGTGTATGTATCATTTATGTCAGTCTGGGTATGTGCTATGTGTGAGTGAGTATATGTATGAGTTATGTCAGAGTGGGTATGTGCTATGTGTGAGTGAGTGTATATATACCACATGATTAAAGTCAGATAGACAGAAACGTTGTGTTGTTGGATTTGAATTGCTTTCTTTGTGGTGCTGTTCCTACTTAGATTATTTTACTTCTACCTAAGGTTGTTTGGCATGACCTTTGGAGCGTGCACCCATTTGCAGATTGTGCTGGGCCTGTTTGTATGTATGAGTTATGTCAGCATGGGTAATTGGGTATGTGCTATGTGTGAGTGTATGTATGAGTTATGTCAGTGTGGGTATGTGCTATGTTTGAGTGTGTGTATGAGTTATGTCAGTGTGGGTATGTATGAGTTATGTCAGTGCGGGTATGTGTGAGTGAGTGTATGTATGAGTTATTTCATTGCGGGTATGTGTTATGTGTGAGTGAGTGTATGTATGAGTTATGTTAGTGTGGGTATGTGCTATGTGTAAGTGAGTGTATGTATGAGTTATGTCAGTATGGGTATGTGCTATGTGTGAGTGAGTGCATGTATGAGTTATGTCAGTGTGGGTATGTGCTATGTGTGAGTGAGTGAATGTATGAGTTATGTCAGTGAGGGTATGTGCTATGTGTGAGTGAGTGTATGTAGGATTTATGTCAGTGTGGGTATGTGCTATGTGTGATACACACATACATACATAAATACATACATAAATATACACACACACACACATGCATATATATATACATACGTTAATACACACACATACATACATATATAAATACATACGTTAATACACAGACATACATATGTAAATACACATATATACATATGTACATGCGTGCACACACATACGTACACGCATACATACTGTGGATATAAAAAGTCTACACTAAAAAGTCTACACACCCCTTTTTAAATTTGTCAGGTTTCTGTGGTGTAAAAAAATGAGACAAAGATAAATCATTTCAGAACTTTTTCCACCTTCAATGTGACCTATAAACTGTACTACTCAATTGAAAAATAAACTGAAATCTTTCAGCATGACAATAACCCAAAGCATTACATCCAAATCAACAAAAGAATGGCTTCACCAGAAGAAGATTAAAATTTTGGCATGGCCCAGCCAGAGCCCAGACCTGAATCCGATGGAAAATCTGTGGAGTGATCTGAAGAGGACTGTGCACAGGAGATGCCCTCGCAATCTGACAGATTTGGGATGTTTTTGCAAAGAAGAGTGGGCAAATCTTGTCAAGTCAAGATGTGCCATGCTGAAAACTCATACCCAAAAAGACTGCTGTAATAAAATCAAAAGGTGCTTCAACAAAGTATTAGTTTAAGGGTGTGCACACTTATGCAACCATATTATTTTATTTTTATTTTTTTTATTTCCCTTTACCTAAAAGATTTCAGTTTGTTTTTCAATTGAGTTGTACAGTTTATAGGTCACATTAAAGGTGGAAAAAGTTGTGAAATTATTTTTCATTGTCTCATTCGTTTACATCACAGAAACCTGACATTTTAACAGGGATGTGTAGACTTTTTATATCCACTGTAGATACACATGTCAATATCATTTGTGAATTTTTGTTTATTCCTAAGTCTCTCTTATTTTTATTTTTTTAAAGTTGGCAACCTTAATTCAGGGGCTTCAATGAGTGTGTAACTTATAGTACATATTTTTTTCTGCACATAACCTTGGCTTAGTAATATCTATTTTTTTCTTGTCCTCCACTGTGCATGTCGGTGGTGCATGTGTGTATGAATGAGTCTGGAATATTAGCCTATTGCTCATTAATGGTTATTACAAATCAGCAAGAAAATGTCTAATACGTGTAGTAACAAAGGGAATACTGTGCCTTTTCTCCAATACAGTCATATTAGACAACTTATCATAAACATTATTCATTATTTTGTTTATTCTTAGTAACCAAAAACGTTCACACTCAAAATGTTTGTGTAATGTGTATTAGAGAGAGCAAACGCGTAATATAAAAGCTGTTTTAACCCCTTAATGGCTGTACAGGGTACATTGGTGGTTGTTATGGGGTTAAAGTGAAAATGAAAGTAATAATTATATTGCTCACTGACTGATATGGAAAAACCCCAAATAAATGTTTATTTATTCAGCAATACTCTATCATTTTAAAAAAAGTAATTCAATACATTTTGAAATATTTTATTTTAGATGGAACAAAGACATTATGGACTAGATTAGAAGTAGAACACAAAAATATTACCGCTATTGTGCAATTGCATCAGGCAATAGCGTTTCTATTTTTGCACTCATATTACAAGCGCAAAGTTATCTTTTATCGCTCGAGCAATAGTCTATGGCAAGCTAACATTTACATGTCAGATAACGTTGGTATGCAAAAACCATAGCATTATGGATTTCTATGGGAGAGCAGTAAAATTCATGCTGGATATCGCTCAAGCACAAACCTGAGTGTGTGCTAAGCAAATGGTGCTTCGGTAGTTGAATTCTTTAAGGGATACTAAATCCAAAATTTATACACCTATTATCAATTTTTCTTTGTTCTTTTGCTATCTTTATTTTAAAAGCAGGAATGTAAAGCTTAGGAGCCGGCCCATTTTTGGTTCAGAACATGGGTTACGCTTGCTTATTGTTTGGCTTAATGTAGTCACCAATGAGCAAGCCCCATCCCGGGTGCTGAAACTAAAATGTGCCGGCTCCTAAGCTTTACATTCCTGCTTTTTAAATAAAGATAGCAAGACAACGAAGAAAAATTGATAATAGGAATAAATTAGAAAGTTAAAATTGCTGCTCTATCTGAATCATGAAAGAAAAAATTTGGGTTTAGTGTCCCATGAATGTAGTTCTGTTATATACAATTAATACTACAGGGAGTGCAGAATTATTAGGCAAGTTGTATTTTTGAGGATTCATTTTATTATTGAACAACAACCATGTTCTCAATGAACCCAAAAAACTCATTAATATCAAAGCTGAATAGTTTTGGAAGTAGTTTTTAGTTTGTTTTTAGTTATAGCTATTTTAGGGGGATATCTGTGTGTGCAGGTGACTATTACTGTGCATAATTATTAGGCAACTTAACAAAAAACAAATATATACCCATTTCAATTATTTATTTTTACCAGTGAAACCAATATAACATCTCAACATTCAGAAATATACATTTCTGACATTCAAAAACAAAACAAAAACAAATCAGTGACCAATATAGCCACCTTTCTTTGCAAGGACACTCAAAAGCCTGCCATCCATGGATTCTGTCAGTGTTTTGATCTGTTCACCATCAACATTGCGTGCAGCAGCAACCACAGCCTCCCAGACACTGTTCAGAGAGGTGTACTGTTTTCCCTCCTTGTAAATCTCACATTTGATGATGGACCACAGGTTCTCAATGGGGTTCAGATCAGGTGAACAAGGAGGCCATGTCATTAGATTTTCTTCTTTTATACCCTTTCTTGCCAGCCACGCTGTGGAGTACTTGGACGCGTGTGATGGAGCATTGTCCTGCATGAAAATCATGTTTTTCTTGAAGGATGCAGACTTCTTCCTGTACCACTGCTTGAAGAAGGTGTCTTCCAGAAACTGGCAGTAGGACTGGGAGTTGAGCTTGACTCCATCCTCAACCCGAAAAGGCCCCACAAGCTCATCTTTGATGATACCAGCCCAAACCAGTACTCCACCTCCACCTTGCTGGCGTCTGAGTCGGACTGGAGCTCTCTGCCCTTTACCAATCCAGCCACGGGCCCATCCATCTGGTCCATCAAGACTCACTCTCATTTCATCAGTCCATAAAACCTTAGAAAAATCAGTCTTGAGATATTTCTTGGCCCAGTCTTGACGTTTCAGCTTGTGTGTCTTGTTCAGTGGTGGTCGTCTTTCAGCCTTTCTTACCTTGGCCATGTCTCTGAGTATTGCACACCTTGTGCTTTTGGGCATTCCAGTGATGTTGCAGCTCTGAAATATGGCCAAACTGGTGGCAAGTGGCATCTTGGCAGCTGCACGCTTGACTTTTCTCAGTTCATGGGCAGTTATTTTGCGCCTTGGTTTTTCCACACGCTTCTTGCGACCCTGTTGACTAATGAAACGCTTGATTGTTCGATGATCACGCTTCAGAAGCTTTGCCATTTTAAGAGTGCTGCATCCCTCTGCAAGATATCTCACTATTTTTGACTTTTCTGAGCCTGTCAAGTCCTTCTTTTGACCCATTTTGCCAAAGGAAAGGAAGTTGCCTAATAATTATGCACACCTGATATAGGGTGTTGATGTCATTAGACCACACCCCTTCTCATTACAGAGATGCACATCACCTAATATGCTTAATTAGTAGTAGGCTTTCGAGCCTATACAGCTTGGAGTAAGACAACATGCATAAAGAGGATGATGTAGTCAAAATACTAATTTGCCTAATAATTCTGCACTCCCTGTAATGATTTCATACTGGTCTTAAAAAGCAATAAATTATACATTGATATTATAGTTTGTATTCAACATTTAAACTGTTTAGTTTTACATCCAAGCACAAAGTTGCAGTAGAAAGAGGCGTAAGGGTATAGAGCGCTATCTGGATCTATGTACTGGAAATGCAAGAAGAATTGCAAGAAAGATCTGGATCTATACCTGAGCTATTATTATTATTATTATTATTAGTATTATTAGTATTATTATTATCGGTTATTTGTAGAGCGCCAACAGATTCCACAGCACTGAGCTAACAGAATCTTTTACATTTGAGTGGAATATAAAATGTTATTGAAATTTAAAATACTATAGAAGTGTGGAAGGTGATAAAGCGATGTCACATGATATTGGCATACTAAAAATACATATCCCTTTTTTCCAAAATTAAGCATTAAAAATAAGGAAATACAATATTGAATTAAAACATTACAACTGCATTTGCACTTTTCTTATTTGCATTTGCATCTTTCCCATTAATAATATTTAAAATAATAATAAACAAATAAGTGCTAGCTTACAAGTGATGCGCTTATTAGCGCTCACACGTTAACTTTGGTAGAAGTATGCTTTTTGCAAAAAAAAATCACTTCAGGACAACATCTACAAATGGCATTTTATAACATTTCATTTTTAATATTTGATTGTGTTACACTCGCACTCTCGTTATTGTCACCAACAGTACAGGCTTTATTAAAATTTGGCTAGATTACGAGTTGTGCGTTAAGGTAAAAAAGCAGCGTTAAGAGGTCCTAACGCTGCTTTTTTAAGCCCGCTGCTATTACGAGTCTTGCAGGTATAGGTGTACCACACACTTCTTTGGCCTTACCGCAAAACGACTTACGTAAACTTTGTAAAGTCTTTTTTTCTATGGGACTTCCATAGCGCTGGTAATACAAGTCTGACCTGGGAGGCCAAAAAGTGAGTGGTACACCCTACCCTGTCAATAGTCCTAACGCATTTAAAAGTCAGTAGTTATGAGTGTTATGGTACAACGCCGTAACATAAAACTCATAACTAAAGTGCTAAAAAGTACACTAATATCCACTACCTATTAACCCCTAAACCGAGGCCCTCCCGCATTGCAAACACTAAAATAAAATTATTAACCCCTAACCTGCCGCTCCGGACACCGCAGCCACCTACATTATATTTATTCAACCCTAATCTGCCGTCCCCAATGTCGCCGCAACCTACCTACACTTATTAACCTCTAATCTGCCGCCCCCAACGTCACCGCCACTATAATAAACATATTAACCCCTAAACCGCCACACACCCACCTCGCAAACATTAGTTAAATATTATTAAGCCCTAATCTGCCGTCCCTAACATCGCCGCCACCTACCTACATTTATTAACCCCTAATCTGCCGCACCCAATGTCGCCGCCACTATACTAAATTTATTAACCCCTAAACCTAAGTCTAACCCTAACCCTAACACCCCCTAACTTAAATATAATTTAAATAAATCTAAATAAAAATTCCTATCATTAACTAAATAATTCCTATTTAAAACTAAATACTTACCTATAAAATAAACACTAAGCTAGCTACAATATAACTAATAGTTACATTGTAGCTAGCTTAGGGTTTATTTTAATTTTACAGGTAAGTTTGTATTTATTTTAACTACGTAGAATAGTTATTAAATAGTTTTTAACTATTTAATAACTACCTAGCTAAAATAAATACAAAAGTACCTGTAAAATAAAACCTAACCTAAGTTACAATAACACCTAACACTACACTATAATTAAATAAATTAACTAAATTAAATACAATTACCTAAATTAAATTAGCTAAAATACAAAAAAAACCACTAAATTACAGAAAATAATAAACAAATTACAGATATTTAAACTAATTACACCTAATCTAATAGCCCTATCAAAATAAAAAATAGCCCCCCCAAAATAAAAAAACCCCTAGCCTAAGCTAAACTACCAATAGCCCTTAAAAGGGCATTTTGCGAGGCATTGCCCCAAAGTAATCAGCTCTTTTACCTGTAAAAAAAAATACAAACAACCCCCCCAACAGTAAAACCCACCACCCACACAACCAACCCCCAAATAAAATACTATCTAAAAAACCTAAGCTCCCCATTGCCCTGAAAAGGGCATTTGGATGGGCATTGCCCTTAAAAGGCATCTTCAAGACATCCAACGCGGAGCATCCTCTTCATCTGACGACTAAAGACGAATGAAGGTACCTTTAAGTGACGTCATCCAAGATGGCGTCCCTTAGATTCCGATTGGCTGATAGAATTCTATCAGCCAATTGGAATTAAGGTAGAAAAAATCCTATTGGCTGATGCAATCATTGAAGTTCAATCCTATTGGCTGATCCAATTAGCCAATAGGATTGAGCTTGCATTCTATTGGCTGATTACGCCTCTATTACTGAAATCACGTATTTAAATCAGCCAATAGGATGAGAGCTACTTAAATCCTATTGGCTGATTTGAACAGCCAATAGAATTTAAGCAGCTCTCATCCTATTGGCTGATTTGAATTTTCAGCAATAGGAATGCAACGGTACCCTAATATAAAAGGGGTATCTTGCATTCAGGCTTCAGTGTGCAGTGGTGATCGCATGAAGAGGAAGCTCCGCGATGGATGTCGTCGTTGCCGCCGGTCCTGGTCAGCTCCGAGCCACCGGGATGAAGATAGAAGATGCCCCTGCGATGGAGGAAGATGTTGCTGCCTGGATAAAGATGGATGTCCGGACTTCAGGAACTGTGAGTGGATTTTCTGGGGTTAGTGTTAGGTCTTTTTTTCGGGGGGGGGGGGGGTTTAGATTAGGGCTTTTTTTATTTTAATGGGCTCAAAAGAGCTGATTGCCCTTTTTTTTTGGGGGGGGGGGTTATTTTTATAGGGCTATTAGATTAGGTGTAATTGTTTTTAATTTTGATAATTTCGTTTATCATTTTTTGTAAGGTCAGTGTTTTTCATTTTTTGTAATTTAGTGTTTGTTATTTTTTGTAATTTTAGATTTTTTTTATTTTTCTTGTAGTGTTAGGTTTTTTTTAAATTTGTAATTTAGATTTTTTAATTGGTAGTTTTTTTTAATTTTATTAGAATAGTAAGGTTAGGTTAATTTATAGTTTAATGGTAGGTTTATTTTTTTTTCACAGGTAAGTTTTTATTGATTTAAAGACAGTTATACTGTAATTTTAATTTAAAGTTAGAGGGTGTTAGGTTTAGGGGTTAATAGTTTAAGTCAGTGTTTTACGATGTAGGCGGCCGGCGATTTAGGGGTTAATAGGTTTATTTAGTTGAGGAGATGGGGAGGCCGGAGGTTTAGGGTATAATAGGTTTATTTAGTTGTGGAGATGTGGGAGGCTGGAGGTTTAGGGGTTAATAGGTTTACTTAATTGCGAAGATGTGGGAGACAAGAGGTTTAGGGGTTAATAACTTTATTATAGTGTAGGCGATGTCAGGGAGCAGCAGATTAGGGGTTAATAGTTTTATTATAGAGTCGGCAATGTCGGGGGCTGTAGATTAGGGGTTAATACATTTATTTAATAGTCACGATGTGGGTGGGTGGTGGATTAGGGGTTAATAAGTTTAATATAGTGTTTGCGATGAAGGAGGGCGGCGGTTTAGGGGTTAATAGGTAGTTTATGGGTGTTAGTGTACTTTATAACATTTTAGTTGTAAGTTTTGTGAAACATTTATTGTTACACAAAACTCATAACTACTGCTCTCAGATGGTGGTATGGATCGTGTTGGTATAGGCTGTAATGCAAGCATTTTAGCCTCACCGCACAATCTGTAATACCGGCGCTATGAAAATCCCACGCAAAAACGTCATTTTTTTGAGTGCGGAATGGACATTGCGTTACAGGCTAAAATGCTTGCGGTACAGTAATACTGACCATACCGACTCATAATATGCATTCCTGACCATTATGCTGAAACTCGTAATCTACCTGTATGTAAGCTGTGACTCAGCAATCTCCTTTAAAAACACGCTTTTAAAAATACTTGTACTGTTAGTGACAATCATGACAGGGTTAGTGAGACTTACAATCAAATATTAAAAATGAAATATGAAATAACACCATTTGTAGATGTTGGTGTCATAAAGTGAATATAGAAGTATGTCCAGTATAGCATTCATATGGATACTGGGTGTTAAGGATGTATCCTGATTACAGTAAGTTAATGGTCTTTAAATGGAGATTGCTTTTTGATAGCGGCTACACCAGGCTATTGCAGGATGCCTGCTGCTCACAGCAAGACCAACGCTATTATGGCCTTAAAAACCCTAAACAACCAGCGATGTACAAGGTATGTTGTAGTCTTTAAGAGGTTGATGTCACACATGGAAATGAGTATTTTTATTGCAGAGTGAACAAAGGTGTACATTAATAGAACATTTCTGTAACCTTAAGAGGTGTGAATGGGCTATTGTATGTGTCAGTGTCGGGAGGCCTCCCACTTTCTATTTCGTACTTAACACACGAAAAGACCTTTTTTGGGAGCTTTAAGTTGAAAAGCCTTTCTCATCAGTGGATTTTTAACAAACAAAACAATATAGCATTCTGGTAACTTGAGAAATACAACTCCCAATTTGGTCCAAAATAATATGTGTTTGAAGCAGCAAATTGCTGGTAGATTGTGATCGACCCCATAGTTTTAATCTACTAAGTATAAAAATAAAATAAAAAGTAAAAAAGAAATTGAAAGCTCTAAAGGAGTTCCAAAAGTCTGTAATATTGCACCCGTGGAATAAAAGTTAATAGTAATAAATGTCAAACACCAAACTTTCTTACAAAATATAATAATAAGGATAAACAAAGGGATATTCCCAGTAAAAAGACCAAACAGGAAAAAACAGACTAGTAAGAAACAAAATTATATGTGTGCACACAACTACTCAATAGTCCAGAATTCACTCAGTTCTAAATCTCAGTACATGCACTAAATTACAAGGCAATTACAACTATTAGTGGATTGCAGATTCGTCATTTGTCAATCAATTCAGCAATATGGTGGGCAGAGGAGCGGCGCTTATCGTTATAGCATTAAAAGGTAAAAATCTCAGAATATCAGTATATACTACACATTTGATGAATGAAAGTTGCACTCATTTTTTTAATTCTATCCTATGGCGTGAGCGAGTATGCTCAACTTTACATTCACTTTAACATAGAAATACATACAGATACATCTTTAAATGAATATGTATTATATATTCTGTACTATATATATATATATATATATATATATATACACATACAGTATATATGTCTACCAGGAGAGGCTTAATGACCTAAATATTGTATGTATAGCTTAGAGGAGAGAAGGAAAGAGGTGATATGATAGCAACTTTCAAGTGTATTAAAGGGCTTAGTAAAACTGAGGCTGTGAGTATTTTACATAAAAAGGAGAATTCAAGAACAAGGGGTCATGATCTCAAGCTGAAGGGTAGTATATTCAGGAGCAATTGGAGAAAGCACTTCTTTACAGAAAGGGTGATTAATTAATGGAATAAACTTCCTCAAGAGGTGGTAATGACAAACACTGTGGTGGACTTTAAGAATGCCTGGGACAAGATTAAGACTATCCTACAAATTAGATAATTTATACTTTTAGGAAATATTGGGCCGACTTGCTGGGCCTATGGCTTTTATCTGCCGCCAATATAAAATATAAAATAAATATGTTTCATATTTATTTATGTATTATATGTGTATATATGTATTAACAGACATATATACACATATAAACACATAAATACATATGTATACATATATAGACATATAAAGAAGTGCATTGGAGCCCTTTGCAGTTAAGTAGATGAAAACATGTAAAAGCATATTTTTAATAAAGTGTTATACTATGTATTTACTGTAAATATTTCACATTCAAATGTCCTGCACAAAGGGAAATATGTTCTAAGTATTTATAATAGATATTCCTATGTATATATACTGTATTTTTACCGATATCTTCACTGGGAGTCCGGCATTAAACGCGGTTGCATTGAGTGCTGTTTGCACTAAAAACAATGATAATTGTCTTGAAGAAGGCCCAAAAATTGGTCGAAACGTCGACATTTTATTAATGTGAAACTAATTTTAAATTAAAGTTGTATATTCATTGGCTTTATAACAAGTCATGTGAGTGCCCTCCAACACCAACACTACTTGATATATAGGTATAGATATATATTGTACCAAAAACAAATATATATGTAGAAATATGTATTTATGAATAAATAGAACATTTCTTGTATGTGAAGAACATTGGAATGTGAAATATTCATATTTTCATGTTGGGCTAGTGCACTTGAGAATAGGTGATCGTGTTTGCGCGAGAGTGGGGTGTTAGATTTTTTCCCCCACTGTTTTGCTCCATTGATTTTTATGAGGGAATACATGAACACATGTAATATTGTAAGTTCATTTTTGGGTTTGCAAGATTGAAAACAGCTTACTTTCAACTCATAATACGAGCACAAAAAGCTAACTTCCAAGGCAGGTAATGATTAAGAGGGAGCGTTAATTATCACTCCACTTGTAATCTGGCCCATAGTCAGTAGCATAATCTAGCAGGGAAGTGGTGATGTGCATTTAATTTGCTTGCCAAGTTGCAGCTGGTTCTTTAACCCCTTGCTTTAAAAAGTAATGACAAACGCACCATATACACTGTAGCTCAATGGCTCCCCATCTCATTCTCTCACAAGTCACTGCTGCTTTCCCAGCTCTGCCTCTCCCTACACAGACAATCTCTCCACCAAGTATCTGTTATCTTGCCGCATTACCTCTAGGGGGGCTATGGGTCAATGTTTAAAGAAAGCAAAAGTTAATCTATATACTGTGAATGTTCTTTCATACACCACCAGGACCGGATTTACATCTCAGGTTCCTGTAGGCACAAAAACCTGAAGTGCCCCACCCCCCTAGTGCACAGAAGTGTGTTAGCCTCTTGCAAAAGAGAAACTCATAGTCAATGTCAGTTCTGAGACAGCAATTCACATCTTTGCAGACCCAGATGTTTACTGACAAGCCATTAGTGTATTGCTTTTCTGGAGATGACTTTGACTATGTGCATAACATTTTGTTGGAGTTAAACACAGTTTTGGGTAAACAATAGCAATATTAAAACTAGCAGCATGCAAGCTCATCAACAACCTTTGCAGCCAGTGGAAGAAAAACATAATTTATGCTTACCTGATAAATTTATTTCTCTTATGGTGTATCCAGTCCACGGATCATCCATTACTTGTGGGATATTCTCCTTCCCAACAGGAAGCTGCAAGAGGATCACCCACAGCAGAGCTGTCTATATAGCTCCTCCCCTAACTGCCACTACCAGTCATTCGACCGAAGACAAGCAAGAGAAAGGAGAAACTATAGGGTGCAGTGGTGACTGTAGTTTAAAAATAAAAAACACCTGCCTTAAAATGACAGGGCGGGCCGTGGACTGGATACACCACAAGATAAATAAATTTATCAGGTAAGCATAAATTATGTTTTCTCTTGTAAGGTGTATCCAGTCCACGGATCATCCATTACTTGTGGGATACCAATACCAAAGCTATAGGACACGGATGAAGGGAGGGACAAGGCAGGCGCTTAAACAGAAGGCACCACTGCCTGCAAGACCTTTCTCCCAAAAATAGCCTCCGAAGAAGCAAAAGTATCAAATTTATAGAACTTTGAAAAAGTATGAAGCGAAGACCAAGTCACCGCCTTACAAATCTGTTCAACAGAAGCCTCATTTTTAAAAGCCCATGTGGAAGCTACCGCTCTAGTAGAATGAGCTGTAATCCTTTCAGGAGGCTGCTGGCCAGCAGTCTCATAAGCTAAGCGTATTATACTCCTTAGCCAAAAAGAAAGAGAGGTTGCCGAAACCTTTTGGCCTCTCCTCTGTCCAGAGTAGACAACAAACAATGCAGATCTTTAGTAGCTTGTAAATAAAACTTTAAAGCACGAACCACGTCAAGATTGTGTAAAAGACGTTCCTTCTTTGAAGAAGGATTAGGACACAGTGACGGTAAAACAATCTCCTGATTGATATTTTTATTAGATACCACCTTAGGTAAAAAAACAGGTTTGGTACCCTTGAAGAACCTTAAGAACTAAATTTAAACTCCAAGGCGGAGCAACAGGTTTAAACACAGGCTTGATTCTGACTAAAGCCGGACAAAACGCCTGCACGTCTGGAACCTCAGCCAGACGTTTGTGCAAAAAAATAGACAGAGCAGAAATCTGTCCTTTTAAGGAACTAGCTGACAAACCCTTCTCCAATCCTTCTTGGAGAAAAGATAATATCCTAGGAATCCTGACCTTACTCCATGAGTAACCCTTGGATTCACACCAATGAAGATATTTACACCATATCTTATGATAGATTTTCCTG
This sequence comes from Bombina bombina, assembly GCF_027579735.1. Taxonomy (NCBI): domain Eukaryota; kingdom Metazoa; phylum Chordata; class Amphibia; order Anura; family Bombinatoridae; genus Bombina; species Bombina bombina. Next base: position 330,334,785 of record NC_069500.1, on the reverse strand, counting down.
GTGACAGGCTTTCGCGCCTGTATTAAGGTATCAATGACCGACTCGGAGAAACCACGTCATGTATTGACCCTCCTGGATCATAGGTAGGATGGTTCGAATAGTCTCCATCTTGAAAGATGGGACCCTGAGAAATTTGTTTAGGATCTTGAGATCTAAGATTGGTCTGAAGGTTCCCTCTTTCTTGGGAACCACAAAGATATTTGAATAGAAGCCTTGCCCCTGTTCCTCCTTTGGAACTGGGTGGATCACTCCCATAACTAGGAGGTCTTGAACACAATGTAAGAATGCCTCTCTCTTTATCTGGTCTGCAGATAATTGTGAGAGGTGAAATCTTCCTTTTGGGGAAGAAGCTTTGAAATCCAGAAGATATCCCTGGGACACAATTTCCAATGCCCAGGGATCCTGGACATCTCTTGCTCAAGCCTGGGTGAAGAGAGAAAGTCTGCCCCCTACTAGATCCGTTACCGGATCGGGGGCTGATCTTTCATGCTGTCTTAGAGGCAGCAGCAGGCTTCTTGGCCTGCTTACCTTTGTTCCAGGCCTGGTTAGGTCTCCAGACCGGCTTGGACTGGGCAAAATTTCCCTCTTGTTTTGCATTAGAGAGAGTTGATGCCGCGCTCATCTTAAAGTTTCGAAAGGCACGAAAATTAGTTTGTTTGGTCCTTAATTTATTAGACCTATCCTGAGGAAGGGCATGACCTTTTCCTCCAGTAATATCAGAAATGATCTCCTTCAGTCCAGGCCCGAATAGGGTCTGCCCCTTGAAGGGAATGTTGAGAAGCTTAGACTTTGAAGTAACATCAGCTGACCAGGATTTAAGCCATAGCGCCCTACGTGCCTGTATAGCAAAACCTGAGTTCTTAGCCGTTAGTTTGGTTAAATGAACAACGGCGTCAGAAACAAATGAATTGGCTAGCTTAAGCGCTTTAAGCTTGTCAAGTATATCATCCAATGGAGTTTCTACCTGTTAGGCCTATTCCAGAGACTCAAACCAGAAGGCCGCAGCAGCAGTGACCGGGGCAATGCATGCAAGAGGCTGGAGAATAAAACCTTGTTGAATAAACATTTTCTTAAGGTAACCCTCTAACTTTTATCCATTGGATCTAGAAAAGCACAACTGTCCTCGATGGGAATAGCTGTACGCTTAGCTAGGGTAGAAACTGCTCCCTCCACCTTAGGGACCGTTTGCCATAAGTCCCGTGTAGCGGCATCTATTGGAAACATTTTCTTAAAAATAGGAGGGGGAGAGAACGGTACACCTGGTCTATCCCATTCCTTAGTAATAATTTCTGAAAACCTTTTAGGTATTGGAAAAACATCAGTGTAAACAGCCACTGCATAGTATTTATCCAATCTACACAATTTCTCTTGCACTATAATGGTGTCACAGTCATCCAGAGTAGCTAAAACCTCCCTGAGCAACACGCGGAGGTGTTCAAGCTTAAATTTAAATGTAGACATATCAGAATCAGGTTTAAGCATCTTCCCTGAGTCAGAAAAATAACCCACAGAAAGAAGCTCTCCTGCCTCAGCTTCTGCATATTGTGAGGGGATATCAGACATAGCTACTAAAGCGTCAGAGAGCTCTTTATTTTTTCTAGTCCCAGAGCTGTCTCGCTTTCCTTGTAGCCCTGGTAGTTTGAACAATACCGCTGTAAGGGTATGATCCATAACTGCCGCCATGTCTTGTAAAGTAAACGCCATGGGCGCGCTAGATGTACTTGGCGCCACTTGAGCGGGAGTCCCTTGAGCGGGAGTCAAAGGTTCTGACACGTGGGGCGAGTTAGTCGGCATAACTTCCCCCTTGTCAATTTCCTATGGTGATAAATCTTTTAAAGACAGAATATGATCTTTATAACTTAAAGTAAAATCAGTACATTTGGTACGCATTCTAAGAGGGGGTTCCACAATGGCTTCTAAACATAATGAACAAGGAGTTTCCTCTATGTCAGACATGTTTAAACAGATTAGCAATGAGACCAGCAAGCTTGGAAAACACTTTGATAAATGTAAACAAGCAAAAAATAAAAACGGTACTGTGCCTTTAAGAGAAACAATTTTTGTCAGAAATTGAAAAACAGTGATAAAAAGCAGTAAATCTTATGAAATTTTTACAGTGTGTACAATAGACTAACAGAGCATTGCACCCACTTGCAAATGGATGATTAACCCCTTAGTTTCAAAACCGGATCAAAAAAACTATATAAACGTTTTTTTAACAGTCACAACAAACTGCCACAGCTCAGCTGTGGCCCTACCTGCCCATACAATGACTTTTGAAAGCACAAAAACCCTTTGTAGAGGTCCTAAGTGTTCAGGGGACTCCTTCAGGGAAGCTGGAAGTCTCAAGCTGCAAAAACTACTGCACAATTTAGGCCTGTAATTAGGCCCCTCCCAACCTGTACTCACAGTGAGAGGGCCACAAAAAACTATTCCTAGGCAAAATCTAGCCAGCCATGTGGAAAAAACTGGGCCCCAATAAAGTTTTATCACCAATATGTAGAAAAAAACGTTTAAACACTTCCAGCAAACGTTATATTATTTTCAGTAATGTGAGAAAGTAATAAGAATATTAAATTTTACAGCAAGCATGATACTAGTGGTTATTAAATCACTGTAATCAGGCTTACCTTAAATAAATCCGGTATTAACAGCATTTTCTAGCATATTCATTTCTCTAGAAAAATTTAAACTGCACATACCTCATAGCAGGAGACCCTGCATGCCATTCCCCCAGCTGAAGTTACCTCATCTCTTCAGTTATGTGTGAGAACAGCAATGGATCTTAGTTACAACCTGCTAAGATCATCAAAAACCACAGGCAGACTCTTCTTCAACTTTCTGCCTGAGGCTAAAACAGTACAACTCCGGTACCATTTGAAAATAATAAACTTTTGATTGAAGATAAACTACATAAATTCACCACATCTCTCTAGCTACTTCCTATGTTGTCGAGAGCTGCAAGAGAATGACTGGTAGTGGCAGTTAGGGGAGGAGCTATATAGACAGCTCTGCTGTGGGTGATCCTCTTGCAGCTTCCTGTTGGGAAGGAGAATATCCCACAAGTAATGGATGATCCGTGGACTGGATACACCTTACAAGAGAAATATAAAATGTAGGTATTTTTTCCACTACATGAAAAAAAATCTTGTGAACTCTGATATTTTTGGTACAAATACACACAGATGTTAAATTTATTTTGTTCTGAAATATAAATATAATATGATGTTGCTCTCAAAGGAAAAAATGGAATGTTGTAGATTATATGTAATCCAGGGGTCAACAAATGTGCTTAAAATTAGATGGCAGTAAGAATATATAGGAGCTCCACTTTTAGGACCCAGACAGTGGCATTTGTATATAGATCTATAGTAAATAATCCAGAAAATTCAGGGGTTAAATTCAATTTACCACAAAACACAAACATACCACACTCACTTAATAAAAAAATAGATGAACAATTTTTAATGTGATGTGTATGTATATACTATATATATATATATATATATATATACATACACACACACACACTCAAATATGCCATGTGAGTGGTTTACACACATACACATTTTTATTTTGCTAGCTAACCTTTAGTAATCAAGCTCTTAATTTATAGCAACAGCCTTACAGTCTACAAACATTGTTGTCAAAGTGCCCTAAAGTCTGTAAATCACAATCGGCAGCTTGTAATAAAGAGCAGAGCAGCTAGTCCCACATAACCTCCTCACTTCCAAGGCCTTTATAGAACAAAAACACATGTCCTGAAGCGGAATTTAACACCCTGGCTATAAAAAAGGAATACAGCAAATAACAAGTGACAAGTGACTAAACTGCAATCCTCTCTGGTAGCCAAGGGTTTAAAGTGTGCTCTGCTTGTTATGTTGTCATTCTAGGCAGCATTAGAAGCCTTGTACAGTCATAACCTGTCCTGAAGCCTTCATTCCTTCAACAAAAAGTGTCTGCACCACAGTTATCAGCATTGAGCTTGGCTGTCTGCGGGAGGCAACAGAAGTACATAAAATAAAAGTGAAACTTAACAGTAAACATGCATGATGTTGAATAATACAAAAAGCTAAGAACCTTAGTACAATTTTAGGAGATGTCACTCCCTGGATCTCAGGATGTATAAGGCTCTGTAATGTAAACATATGATATCATGATTGTGATGAGAGTGGGAAGTGACGTCACCGGATTGGGGGCGGGGCTTAGGTCAGTTTGTCTTTGTCGCAGTTACTTAGGGAGATCAATGCTACCAGATGTATATTTCCATGCTCTACAATAAAATAGAGTTGTACCATCCTTGCTGTGTCCAGCATGTGTCCTGCATCTGATAACATGGTGTCAGAAGTTCTTGCCTGCGCTTCTGTTTTCTGATCGATGACGATGTCAAAGTTTACCCCACATGAGCCTTTTTATTTCTCTCAGCCTGCAGCTTGGCCCACATGGCGTCAGCAGTTTCAGTGTGTCAGGATTGCTTCCAAGCTGGACAAGGAGAGTGGTGAAGTACAAGCTAATTCTCTTTTATACTCTATGGGGAAAGATGTGGAGCCAGTGTTCAATGCTTTTACTTTCCAAGAAGGGGAAGAATTTGACTTTGAAATAGTTATGAATAAACTCAGTGCCCACTTTGTGCCCAAAAGAAATGTGATTCATGAGAGGGCTTGTTTTCACAAACGTGCTCAGCGTGTGGGAGAATCTGTGGAGTCATTTGTGCGCAGCCTGTATGAACTAACTGAATTCTGTGAGTTTGGTGTTGCTAAAGAAGAGTAAATCAGAGACAGAATAGTCATTGAAATTGCAGATGCTGAAGTCTCACTGAAGCTACAGTTAGAGTCTGATTTAACATTAGATGGGGCTATTAGGATGGCCTGCCAGAGTGAACTGGTGAAAAAGCAAAGTGATGATCTGAGGTCTAAGAGTATTGTGGATGAAGTGCAGCAGTTCAGGAGAGCTGCTAGTGAAAGGCACAGTGTGAGCGGTAGACCTAAGAAAACATATAGGCCTAGAAGTGGATGGGTGCAGCATGCCCGATGCACACAGTGCAACCGTGCCCATGATCAGAGCGTCATATGCCCTGCTAAAGACAAAAGATGTAGAAAATGTAACAGGATGGGCCATTTTGAAGTGGTGTGTAAGATTGAATATATTAAAGAGATGCAGAGGGATAGCCACCAGGAGGGTCAAGAAGTGTCCTTTGTGGGGTCTGTTGTTGAACGGCCTGTTCAGAAGATGATTGGAGGGTTACTCTTACTGTAATGGGAGCCAAGGTTGCCTTTAAGATTGACACAGGAGCAGACATCATTGTAATGTCCCTTGCAGCATTCATAAAACTGCCCCGACAGCCCCAGCTGGCAAAAGTTTCAACAAAAGTTCATAGACCTGGTGGCCGCATTGATTGTGCGGGAAAATGTCTTGACAGCTGCGAGTACAAGCAAAGGAAATTCACCATGTGGGTGCATGTGATTAGAGGTCAGTGTGTTAACAATTTATTGAGCAGAAAAGCAGCCTGTGGTTTGGGCCTAGTAGCCAGAGTGTATGAAATCTCAGAAGATATGTTTGGTGAATTGGACCTACTGAATTGCAACCCAGTCCTCATATCACTTAAAGGTGACGGAGTCCCATACAGCATTACCACTCCCTGTAGAATTCCGTTCCCGCTCATGCCTCAAATGGAGAAGGAGCTTCTGCGTATGAAGAATATGGGGGTTATTGAAGAGGTTGTTGAAGCAACTGACTGGTGTGCCCCCATTGTGCCTGTTGTGAAGAAAAACGGGAAGGTACGCATCTGCGTAGACTTGAAAAGGCTGAATGAGGCGGTGAAGAGAGAGAGAGATATGTCCTGACGACACTTGAAGACATAGCTCCGAAATTGGCTGGGGCAAAATTCTTCTCTACATTGGATGCTTCTAGTGGCTTCTGGCAGATACCTCTAGATCCAAAGTGCTGCAAACTGACTACCTTCATCACACCAGTAGGTCGGGTTTGCTTCTACAGACTCCCCTTCAGGATATCCTCTGCTCCTGAAATTTTTCAAAGAGAAATAATTTCTCTCCTAATAGACCACGTGGGCACGGCAGTCGTCATGGACGACATCTTGGTGTATGGGTCTACATTGGAGGAACATGATCAGCGACTGAGCTGCGTGCTGCAGACTATTAGAGAGTCTGGGCTGAAGTTAAATAAAGAGAAATGCCATTTTAGGAAAGCTGAGTTATGTTACTTTGGGCATATCATCAATGGGGATGGCATCAAGCCAGACCCTGAGAAAATGTGTGCTATTGAACAGATGAAAAGTCCTTCTGATGTACATGAGCTGAGACAAATATTGGGCCTTGTAAATTATGTGGGCAGGTTCCTCCCAGATTTATCCACTGTACTATACTACTACACCCTATCACAGAGTTGCTAAAGAAAGATGTTGCCTGGGTCTGGGGACCTTCACAGGAAGAATATTTTATGCAGGTCAAGTCCCTGCTGTGGTCTGCCCCAGTGTTGGGGTTCTACGACCCTTCCAAAAAGACTGTGGTTAGTGCTAATGCGAGCAGTTATGGGTTAGGGGCCGCCCTCCTGCAGATGAATGAAAACAAACTACAGCCCATCGCCTACTGTTCCCGTACACTGACGGCTGCTGAGTCAAAATACAACCAAATTAAGAAAGAGTGCCTAGCGGCAGTTTGGGCCTGTGAGCGCTTTCAGTGTTACCTAGTGGGTTTAGAGAAATTTAGTCTGGAGACTGATCATAAACTGCTAGTCACTCTAATCAATTCCTATGATATTGACAAAACACCACTAAGATACCCAAGACTTCTAATGAGGCTGCTCAGGTTCAACGTTCAGTCAGTGTATGTGCCGGGGAAACAACTGGTTGTGGCGCATACACTGTCCAGGCTCCCGCTGGCTGCTGCTGAAGAGTCTTCACGGGATCGGATGTGAAGGTGTATGTAGATTCAGTTCTGGCATCCAAGTCCATCTCTTCAGGGAAGCTAGAACAAATAAAGAAATAGACATATTTAGATACAGACCTTCAAGAGAAGGGAGCCCTTGATTTCTACTCCACTGCCTGCAGGCCTGTGGCAGAAAATAGCTGCTGATTTGTGCGAACTGCATGGAAAAAACACCCTATTTGGAAATTGCACCTTTATCACTTGTCTCAAGAGCTTGTTCGCCGGTGGGGCATACCACTGGAGCTGGTGAGTGTTAACGGAATGCAGTTCGCTTCCACAGAGTTCAGTTCTTTCAGCAGAGAATATGATTTTGTACATTCCACGTCAAGTCCACATTTTGAAGCAATCTGAGCTGTACCTGGCCCTCTTGTCCTATAGGGCGACTCCCATTCAAGCCACGGGGTTTAGCCCGGCACAGCTGATGCTAGGACACCAGATTTGCACCACCTTACCCTCTGTGGGTGTCTTCCAGCCAACCAGCTCTATTCCCCGGGACAAAGTCCTTAGGAGGGATGATGAGGCAAAAAGGGGCTATCGATTCTTCTATGACAGGAGACATTCTGTGAGGCCCTTGCAGGAGCTGAATGCGGGGCAAAGTTTCAGAATCAAACTGGATGATGAGAAGAAATGGAAGATGCCTGCTACGGTAATGGGACGCTCTCCAGAACCAAGGTCTTATGTAGTCCTTACTGATGGAGGGACAGTTACACGCCGTAATTGAAAACATCTCCAGCCTGTACCTGAGAGTTTGGAACTGGATGCCTCAGTACCACCGCTGGTGGGATCCCCTGTTTTAAAAGGAGTGCCTTTCCCTCAGCAAGATCACAGCGGGGATTTGTCTTTGCCTCCAGCAGACTCTCAATCACCTTCTTCTGTATCAGAGGACAGTTCATGTAGAGTTACATCAAGCGGAAGAGTAGTGAAACTTCCGGCCCGATATCGGGATTAACTTTAGTTAGAACAGTGACCGGAAGTATGGGCAGAATAATCCCATGGTCACTGTGGACTAGGGTAGTCTACCCCGATGTTCAAGTCAGGATGTAATTCATGCTGTTTATATTTTCTGTAACTTATTTGTTATATACTATACAAAACTGTTGTTGTATACCTTGTTATTTGTTATATTCAAATGAAAAAAAATGTATGCTTTGTCCTTTGAAAAGGGGGAAGATGTGATGAGAGTGGGAAGTGACGTCACCGGATTAGGGGAGGGGCTTAGGTCTGTTTGTCTGTGTCGCAGTTACTTAGTGAGATCAATGCTACCAGATGTATATTTACATGCTCTACAATAAAATAGAGTTGTACCATCTTTGCTGTGTCCTGTATCTCATGACAATGATCTTGATAAGGTTTGTGTGTGCACTCACTCTGCAATAAGAAACAATGATAATGTGATTTTAAGTAAAATTATCTTCACAAGGCGATTTGAGTGTTATTTTCTCTTACCATTAACACGTATAGCAAGAATATGTGGAGCAAGTAACACTGGCAGAGGAAGCAGGAGGCATGAGGGCACAATAACACTAAAAGCAAAACAGGTCACCTTGTACTTTGTGATGAAACTGGTATGGTTGAATCTGCAGCAAATAGATTATCTTGCACAGGTCAGCATTCTGCAGAGAACCTGGACTGCTGACCATAAATAGGTAGACATAGAGACACCAACATAGATACACAGACTGCACATGCTATTAGTGTATAAAATAAAGTAATTGGGCTTATCCTACTAAAAGATGTTTCACAAACACCTTTAATTGCATGGACTATTTTCCTTTGTGTGTACACATGTATTTCCCATTCGTTTCTCTGTGTAGGGGGAACTTAGTTCCACATGCAAAAATAGTGCAGGAACTCCGTTCCCATGCGTTTCCACTAGACCCCTGTGTTAGTGCAGCTTTTTTTTAATGTTACAGTTTTGTGCAAACTTAGTTCACACGATAAGCACAATTGTTTCCTTAAAGGGACATAAAACCCTAATTTGTTCTTTCATTCAGAGCATATAATTTTTAAAAAGTTTCCAATTTACTCCTATTATCAAATTTGCTTCATTCTCATATTCTTTGTTGAAGAGATACCTACACTGTCAGAAAAAAAGGGTACGTTGGGGTCCATTTGTGAACACTTAGAGTACAACTGCTGTGGTTGTACCCTCAATGGATCATAATTACACCTTAAGGAACTAATATGTACCATTTAGTGGTAAATAAGATACAAATATGTTTCCAACTGTCAAACGGTCCATGTCTGTACCATTTAATCCCTCCAAAAAGGTACAATCACCTGTGTGACTAAAAGGTTGAGGGGGATGGGTGGTTCAAGGCTGCCAAACCCTGCAAGTCCATATCATTTGTACACCTCAATTATTCATATTCACATAACTGGCAGTCACCCAAAATGAATGCAACATACATGTTGTACAGCAAACTTCAAATGAGTAGTATATTTTTTTATAACAAATTTCAAAGTTATGTATATTTCCACTCCCCTTGTACCATGTGATAGCAATCAGCCAATCACAAATGCATATACGTATAGTCTGTGAATTCTTGCACATGCTCAGTAGGATCTGGTGACTCAAAAATTGTAAATATAAAAGACTGTGCACATTTTTTTTAATGGAAGTAAATTGGAAAGTAGTTTAAAATTACATGCTGTATCTGAATCATGAAAGTTTAATTTAACCTGAGTGTCCCTTTAAAGCAGTCCTCAGTACTCTTAACAGGTCAGATATTTATTATATCCTAACTAGAACACAGGTGAAATAATCAGCTCACTCATCAGCTGATTATTTCACTTGTGCTCTAGTTAAGATATAATGAATATATGGCCTGTTAAGGTTCCTGAGCACTGGAGTTGGGCGTTTTTTTAACTCCAGCAAAGGAACTACACACACAGTTTAAGTCAGCTCTAGAGCAGCAATGCACTGCAGGGACTGATCTGGTAAACCAATGACCAACAGCATATGTGCGTAGTAAGTGTCAATGCCCTGCCGATCCTGAGATGAACAAATATACGCCTAGATTTAGAGTTCTGCGTTAGCCGTCAAAACCAGCATTAGGGGGTCCTAACGCTGGTTTTACCGCCCGCTGGTATTTAGAGTCAGTCATGAAAGGATCTGATGCTCACTTTCCAGCCGCGACTTTTCCATACCGCATACCAATTGCGTATCCTATCTTTTCAATGGGATCTTTCTAACGCCGGTATTTAGAGTCTTGGCTGAAGTGAGCGTTAGAACTCTAACGGCAAGACTCCAGCCGCAGAGAAAAGCCAGGAGTTAAGAGCTTTCTGGGCTAACGCCGGTTCATAAAGCTCTTAACTACTGTGCTCTAAAGTACACTAACACCCATAAACTGCCTATGTACCCCTAAACCGAGGCCCCCCCCCACATCGCCGCCACTCTATTAACATTTTTTAACCCCTAATCTGCCGACCGCACACCGCCGCCACCTACATTATCCCTATGTACCCCTAATCTGCTGCCCCTAACACCGCCGACACCTACATAATATTTATTAACCCCTAATCTGCCCCCCCAACGTCGCCGCTACCTACCTACAATTATTAACCCCTAATCTGCCGACCGGACCTCACCGCTACTATAATAAATGTATTAACCCTTAAAGCTAAGTCTAACCCTAACCCTAACACCCCCCTAAGTTAAATATTTTTATCTAATGAAATAAAATAAATCTTATTAAATAAATTAATCCTATTTAAAGCTAAATATTTACCTGTAAAATAAACCCTAATATAGCTACAATATAAATAATAATTATATTGTAGCTATTTTAGGATTAATATTTATTTTACAGGCAACTTTGTATTTATTTTAACTAGGTACAATAGCTATTAAATAGTTATTAACTATTTAATAACTACCTAGCTAAAAGAAATACAAAATTACCAGTAAAATAAATCCTAACCTAAGTTACAATTAAACCTAACACTATACAATCATTAAATAAATTAAATACAAATACCTACAAATAAATACAAATAAATACACTAACTAAAGTACAAAAAAATAAAAAAAACACTAAGTTACAAAAAATAAAAAAATAATTTACAAACATTATAAAAATATTACAACAATTTTAAGCTAATTACACCTACTCTAAGCCCCCTAATAAAATGACAAAGCCCCCCAAAATAAAAAAATTCCCTACCCTATTCTACATTTAAAAGATAACAGCTCTATTACCTTACCAGCCCTTAAAAGGGCCTTTTGCGGGGCATGCCCCAAAGAAAACAGCTCTTTTGCCTGTAAAATAAAAATACAACCCCCCCAACATTAAAACCCACCACCCACACACCCCTACTCTAACCCAAACCCCTTCTTCCTACCTTGAGTCGTCTTCACTCAGCCGAGCCGAATTCTTCATCCAATCCGGGCGATATCTTCATCCAAGCGGGGGCTGAAGAGGTCCATCATCCGGCTGAAGTCTTCATCCAAGCGTGGGTTGAAGAGGTCTTCCATACGGCTGAAGTCTTCTATCAAGCGGCATCTTCAATCTTCTTTCTTCCGGCTCCATCTTCATCCCGCCGACGCGGAACATCCTTCCTCCACAACGAACTCCCGACGAATGAAGGTTCCTTTAAGGGACGTCATCCAAGATGGCGTCCCTCGAATTCCGATTGGCTGATAGGATTCTATCAGCCAATCGGAATTAAGGTAGGAATAATCTGATTGTCTGATGGAATCAGCCAATCAGATTCAAGTTCAATCCGATTGGCTGATCCAATCAGCCAATCAGATTGAGCTTGCATTCTATTGGCTGTTCCGATCAGCCAATAGAATGCGAGCTCAATCTGATTGAATTCGAGGGACGCCATCTTGGATGACGTCCCTTAAAGGAACCTTCATTCGTCTGGAGTTCGTCGTGGATGAAGGATGTTCCGCGTCGGCGGGATGAAGATGGAGCCGGAAGAAAGAAGATTGAAGATGCCGCTTGATAGAAGACTTCAGCCGGGTGGAAGACCTCTTCAGCCCCCCGCTTGGATGAAGACTTCAGCCGGATTGGATGAAGAATTCGGCTCGGATGAGTGAAGATGACTCAAGGTAGGAAGATCTTCAGGGGGGTAGTGTTAGGTTTATTTAAGGGGGGTTTGGGTTAGATTAGGGGTATGTGGGTGGTGGGTTGTAATGTTGGGGGGGTATTGTATGGTTTTTTTTACAGGCAAAAGAGCAGAATTCTTTGGGGCATGCCCCGCAAAAGGCCCTTTTAAGGGCTGGTAAGGTAAAAGAGCTTTACAATTTTTATTTTAGAATAGGGTAGGGCATTTTTTTATTTTGGGGGGCTTTGTTATTTTTTTAGGGGGCTTAGAGTAGGTGTAATTAGTTTAAAATTCTTGTAATCTTTTTTTATTTTTTGTAATTTAGTGTTTGTTTGTTTTTTGTAATTTAGTGTTTGTTTGTTTTTTGTAATTTAGTTTAGTTGATATAATTGTAGGTAATTGTAGGTAGTTTATTTAATTAATTTATTGATAGTGTAGTGTTAGGTTTAATTGTAACTTAGGTTAGGATTTATTTTACAGGTAATTTGGTAATTATTTTAACTAGGTAGCTATTAAATAGTTATTAACTATTTAATAGCTATTGTACCTGGTTAAAATAAATACAATGTTGCCTGTAAAATAAATATTAATCCTAAAATAGCTACAATATAATTATTATTTATATTGTAGCTATATTAGGGTTTATTTTACAGGTAAGTATTTAGCTTTAAATAGGAATAATTTATTTAATAAGATTTATTTATTTCGTTAGATAAAAATTATATTTAACTTAGGGGGGTGTTAGGGTTAGACTTAGCTTTAGAGGTTAATACATTTATTAGAGTAGCGGTGAGGTCCGGTCGGCAGATTAGGGGTTAATAATTGTAGGTAGGTAGCAGCGACGTTGGGGGGGCAGATTAGGGGGTAATAAATATAATATAGGGGTTGGCGGGGGTTAGGGGCAGCAGATTAGGGGTTCATAGGGATAACGTAGGTTGCGGCGGTGTACGGAGCGGCAGATTAGGGATTAAAAATAATATGCAGGGGTCAGCGATAGCGGGGGCTGCAGATTAGGGGTTAATAAGTGTAAGGTTAGGGGTGTTTAGACTCGGGGTACATGTTAGGGTGTTAGGTGCAGACATAGGAAGTGTTTCCCCATAGGAAATAATGGGGCTGCGTTAGGAGCTGAACGCTGCTTTTTTGCAGGTGTTAGGTTTTTTTTCAGCTCAAACTGCCCCATTGTTTCCTGTGGGGGAATCGTGCACGAGCACGTTTTTGAAGCTGGCCACGTCCGTAAGCACCGCTGGTATTGAGAGTTGCAGTGGCGGTAAATTATTCTCTACGCTCCCTTTTTGGAGCCTAACGCAGCCCTTCTGTGAACTCTAAATACCAGCGGTATTTAAAAGGTGCGGGGGGAAGTGTTCAGTGTTCAGATCCAGGCTGGTGTGTAGGTAACTACTGGAAGGTGATATTAAGGCACACAAATCATTAGAATGGAAAGCTCGGGTTTAAATAATCAACAATTTGGGAAATAAATTATGTCACAGATGATCAAGGATACGAAAGTTTAATGCTTCTGTTCATTACATGTTTTGCTTGACAGTAATTTAGCAATTGTGGCCATGGGTGTGCAGCTACATCTCTTTAGGTGCGGTAACCAGTTGATCCAGAGCAGGTACAGCAAAAGTAATAAATACAGCTGTGGAGCTGTGTCTCTCTAACGGATAAGTGTCCAACTTACGAAGAATAACCAGAGAGCTTGGTAGCGTACCGGAGCTCTGTATGACCATTGGGAGGATATGAGGTATCTATGTGAGGGTATGATTAAATTTAGAAGAGAGTATTACTGCATAAAGTCTCTACTGTGAACGAGGTCTTAGCACCTGGCCTTACGTTGCTTTTCATTTTAAATAATTATCCTCTAGTTTTAAGGCAGTCAGAATACCAACCACAGCCTACTATAGTGTGGTCTGGGATCTTGAGTATATTAAAATCTCAGCAGCCATGATATTGTTGTTCAACAATGTTCCTCATCTATTAACAGGTGTGTGCAGACAACATAGTAGGGTTTAGGTTACGGATAGAGCTATGTTAGTGCAAGTTAGTGCAAGGGATATGGCTAGGTTTGGGCAAGTATTAGTGGTTAGGATAGGCTTGGGTTATGGCTAGGATGATGGTTTGGCATCAGATAGGGTTAGGGTTAAGATGATAGTTTTGAATAGGCTCAGGTTATGACTATGATAAGGTGTTGGGATAGGATTGCATCAGCCAATAGGATTTTTTCTACCTTAATTCCGACTGGCTGATAGAATTCTCTCAGCCAATCGGAATCTAAGGGACGCCATCTTGGATGACGTCACTAAAATGTACCTTTATTCAGTAAGAAGACTCCGGATGAAGAGGATGCTCCGCGTCGGATGTCTTGAAGATGGACCCGCTCCACGCCGGATGGATGAAGATAGAAGATGCCGTCTGGATGAAGACTTCTGCCCGTCTGGAGGACTACTTCGTCCGGCTTGGATAAAGACTTCTCCCGGCTTCGTTGAGGACTTCGGTCCGGCTTGGATGAAGACGTCTCCTGGTAAGTCGATCTTCAGGGGGTTAGTGTTAGGTTTTTTTAAGGGTGTATTGGGTGGGTTTTATTTTTAGGTTAGGGTTTAGGCAGCAAAATAGCTAACTGCCCTTTTAAGGGCAATGCCCATCCAAATGCCCTTTTCAGGGCAATGGGGCGCTTAGTTTTTTTTAGATAGTATTTTATTTGGGGGGTTGGTTGTGTGGGTGGTGGGTTTTACTGTTGGGGGAGTTGTTTATATTTTTTTACAGGTAAAAGAGCTGATTACTTTGGGGCAATGCTCCACAAAAGGCCCTTTTAAGGCTATTGGTAGTTTAGTTTAGGATATGGTTTTTTTAATTTTGGGGGGCTTTTTTATTTTAATAGGACTATTAGATTAGGTGTAATTAGTTTAAATATCTGTAATTTGTTTATTATTTTCTGTAATTTAGTGTTTGTTTGTTTTTGTACTTTAGCTAATTTCATTTAATTTAGATAATTGTATTTAATTTAGTTCATTTATTTAATTATATTGTAGTGTTAGGTGTTAGTGTAACTTAGGTTAGGTTTTATTTTACAGGTAAATTTGTATTTATTTTAGCTAGGTAGTTATTAAATAGTCAATAACTATTTAATAACTTCTACCTAGTTAAAATAAATACAAACTTGCCTGTAAAATAAAAATAAACCCTAAGATAGCTGCAATGTAACTATTAGTTATATTGTAGCTAGCTTAGTGTTTATTTTATAGGTAACTATTTAGTTTGAAATAGGAATAATTTAGTTAATGATAGGAATATTTATTTAGATTTATTTAAATTATATTTAAGTTAGGGGGTGTTAGGTTTAGGGGTTAATAACTTTAATATAGTGGTGGCAACGTAGGGGCGGCAGATTAGGGGTTAATAAATGTAGGTAGGTGGTGGCGATGTTAGGGCCGGCAGATTAGGGGTTAATAATATTTAACTAATGTTTACGAGGCGGGAGTGTGGCAGTTTAGGGGATAATATGTTTATTATAGTGGCGGTGACGTTGGGGCGGCAGATTAGGGGTTAAAAAGTGTAGGTAGGTTGCGGTGACATTGGGGGCGGCAGATTAGGGGTTAATAAATATAATGTAGGTGTCAGCGATGTTGGGGGCAGCAGATTAGGGGTTCATAACTATAATGTAGGTGGCGGCGGTGTCCGGAGCGGCAGATTAGGAGTTAATAATATAATGTAGGTGTCGGCGATGTCGGGGGCGGCAGATTAGGGGTTAATAAGTGTAAGATTAGGGATTTTTAGACTCAGAGTTCATATTGGGGGGTTGGGTGTAGACATAACTTTTATTTCCCCATAGGAATCAATGGGGTTGCGTTAGTGAGTTTTACGCTGCTTTTTTGCAGGTGTTAGACTTTATTTCAGCCGGCTCTCCCCGTTGATCCCTATGGGGAAATCATGCACAAGCACATTACACCAGCTCACCGCTGACTTAAGCAGCGCTGGTATTGGAGTGCGGTAATGAGCAAAATTTTGCTCAACGCTCACTTCTTGTCTTTTAACGATGGGTTTCTGAAAACTCGTAATACCAGCGCTGCAGGTAAGTGAGCAGTGAGGGAAAACTGCTCGTTAGCACCGCACAGCCTCTAACGCAAAACTCATAATCTAGGTGTATACTAACAGTAATAATAATAATAACAAATAATAATAATAATAAACATTATAACATTTTATTGCTGTTTATTTATATTACTTCAAACTAAATTAAATACACTTCTGTAAGTCATGTGAAAGAAGAAAATATGTTTAAAATTTGTGCTTTTTTGCATAGAAAAGGTTGAGCTAAAAATGTCCTCTTTTAGATGCAACAAAGAAAAATGCTTTAATGATGTGTATTTCATGAATACTGAGACAAGGCAAATTTGTTAACAGTATACTTTATCTTACAGCGCTGTGTAATCATAATAATAAATAATAACAATATTTCCTAGATATGACGTCAATAATGGATTGGCACAACCCAAAAAATCAGCTATATCTAATAATTTAATGTATTCTTAAAACCACCACCCATTCTCAAGAGAGCCATAACAAACCAGAACTTGACATGATGATACCTGAAGACAGGTGTCTCATTACATCTGAGTTACTAATGAGCAATCTGTAATCAGGATTGGTTGCACTCCTGTGGGATACTGACATACACAGATCACATAATAAATCATGGGAATTATCACTTACCTATAGGATTTTTAAGAAACATCATTTATTTTTTTATTGAATTTTCATAATGACACAACTACCTAATATCATTATACCTTGTGTGTATTCTGCAAAACAGCAAAAAAAAATCTGTTGCAACTGAAACTGGATTTTTCTGCCATTTAATAAAAAAAGTTAATTATTGCATATCTATAGGTGAAGCCAGAAGTAATGTAAAATGTTCTAATTGCATATACGAATGTGTCAGCACGGATGCTTGCTTTCCCTGCAGATTTCACAAATTACGCACAGGCATGCCCTAAGGTACCCCCTTTTTTTCTCAAGTGCAATGTAAGTGAGGACTTAAAGCAAAATATACTATATCCTCCATCTTCTTATATTATCTAAATGACAAGGACCATGCAAAGAATTTGAATTTATATGTGTTAGTTACTTATTAGCCATTAGTGTGTGTGATAGTGTGATAGATATAAATAAAATCATGCAACAATTTGAAAACACATATAAATGTCTAATTTTGATCATTTACAGCAAAGGCAGCTACATTTATATGAAACTTAAAAGCTAACCAAAATACTGAGCAGCTGGCCAAAGAAATGTATTTATTTACCAGTATCTGATAAATCCAGAGAGCCAGGTAGCCCCTGTTACTAGAATTTAACTTCTGCTTTGCTATGTATTTTGGTATACAAGTAGCCTTTTCTGGCTTCACAAAAGTGCAACGCTGGCTCCTCTGTGTTCTTGTCTCATAGCCTTCATATACATTTGAAAACCCTGATAAAGAGCTATGCAGAATATACCAACAGTTAAGAGTCAGAAGTAACATGTTATGAGACTTGGCTTCTTCTAAGTCCTGATTCCCAATATATGTACTTTTTAAATCAAACGTAATAAGGAGAACTATAATTTTGCAAATGCATACAGTACTTGTAATAACTCTTGTATGTTATTTGCATCACCTGAATGTAAGTAACATACAGCAACACTGACCACCCATTCAGCACACACATTTTTACATTTTGTGAAAATATTCATGATAAAGGCATTTTAAAATGAAAAAAAAACAACTTTGTTGTAAAAGGTCTAAATTTAACACTATCAGGGATATTTATCAAAGCGTCAACTATGTTGCATTCGCAGGCGTCAATACGCTCGCCTAACATCGCCAAACATTGTGGCCGTGGATCTGAATACGATCTCCATATTTATGAGAAAAGTCATCAAAAACACGCGCACCAAGTACGGGGCGATGAGCATCAGACTGTTGTTAACTAACAGTCATCAATGACGCTGTTATTCTGTTTTTTCCCCAACTTTATTTATACCATTTCACTAAACTCATAACTAAACTGCTTCAAAGTACACTAACACCCATAAACTACCTCCTATTAACCCTTAAACTGCTGCCCTCCTGCATCGCCGTCACTATAATAAATCTGTTAACCCCTAATCTGCCGCTCCCAACATCGTCACCACTAATATAAATATTAACCCCTATTCCACCGCTTCCCGATACCGCTATAACTAAATAAACGTATTAACCCCTAAACCTCTAGCCTCCCACATCACCACCACTAACTAAACCTATTAACCCCTAAACCGTCAGCCCCCACATTGCAAAAACTAAATTAAGCTATTAACCCCTAAACCTAACAACCTCTTAACTTTAAATTAGAATTACAAGATCCCTATATTAATATAAATTAAAACTTACCTGTAGAATTAAAATAAACTAATTTTAAACCATAAATTAACCTACCCTAACTATTATACTAAAATTAAATTAAACTACCAATTAAATAAACTAAATTACATATTAAAAAACCTAACACTACTACAATTATTTAAATATACAATTAAACATTATTACAAAGTACTAAATTACACACAAAAACAAACACTAAGTTACAAAAAATAACAAACACTAAATTATGAAAAATTACAAACGAAATTATCCAAAATAAAAAAATGTACACCTTATCAAAATAAAAAAGCCCCCCCAAAATAAAAAACAACCTAGCCTACAATAAACTACCAATAGCCCTTAAAGGGCCTTTTGTGGGGCATTGCCCCAAAGATATCAGCTCTTTTACCTGTAAAAAAAAATACAAAGACCCCCCAACAGTAAAACCCACCACCCAACCAACCCCCCAAATAAAAACCCTAACCTAAAAAAAACCTAAGTTACCTATTACACTGAAAAGGGTATTTGGATGGGCATTGCCCTTAAAAGGGCATTTAGCTCTTTTACAAGCCCAAACCCTAATCTAAAATAAAAACCCACCCAAAATTTTTTTTAAAATCCTAACACTAACCCCCGAAGATCCACTTACAGTTCTGAGAGACGGAGAAGTCTTCATCCAGGCGGCAATGTCTTCATCCATCCAGGCAGCAGAAGTCTTCATCCAGGCGGCAATGTCTTCATCCATCCAAGCAGCGAAGTCTTCATCCAAGTGGCAACTTCTATCTTCATCCCTGGGGTGTGGAGCAGGTCCATCCTGAAGCCATCCAATGTGGACCTCCTCTCCTTAAGGTCGCCGCCGTAAACTGAAGCTTCAATGCAAGGGACGCGATTCAAGATGGCGTCCCTTGCATTCCTATTGGCTAATTTGAGTGTTAAATTCAAATCAGCCAATAGGAGGCGAGCTTCTGAAATCCTATTGGCTGTTCAAATCAGCCAATAGGATGAGAGCTACTAAAATTCCATTGGCTGTTCAAATAAAAAAAAAATAATTATTCTACAGGTAAGTTTTAATTTATATTTAGATAGAGATCTTGTAATTTTAATTTAAAGTTAAGGGGTTGTTTCGTTTTGCGATGTGGGGGGCTGATGGTTTAGGGGTTAATAGGTTTAGTTAGTGGTGGTGATGTGGGAGGCCAGAGGTTTAGGGGTTAATAACTTTATTTAGAGGCGGCGGTGTCAGGGAGCGGCAGGATAGGGGTTAATACATTTTATTTGTGTCGGCGATGTCGGGGGCAGCAGATTAAGGGTGTTTAGACTCTGGGTTTATGTTAGGGTGTTAGGTGTAAACGTAACTTTTTCTCAACCATAGAAATGAATGTGATATGCTTCATTTTCTTGCAGCATCAAACATAAGCTTTCGGTGCTTTGAGACTCCCATTGATTTCTATGGCATCCGCTGCCTCAAGGGTGGCGGTTTGAAAACTAGGTACGCTGCATCAGAATAGCCACAAGCGTACCTGTTAAATGTTTGACAAATTGGGAAAAGTGTCAAATAGAGTTGAATGTGTATTCGTAAAATCTGTAATAAGGTAAGCATCGATGTGCGTCGGATTGAGATCACGGGATTGAATGTTACGTCACAAATTTCAACATTTGCCGATCTTGACACTTTGATAACTACATCGGATCAATCACGCAACAATTACGATGCAGAATTCCAGCGTATTTTCGGTTGGCGCTTTCATAAATATACCCCTCTATAGAAAGCCTATTCTTTTCCATCAATGTTTCTTACAATTTCTAAATAGCATACTCAGCCCTTAACAATAACAGAACATATCATTTTAGTCCATTATGTTCTGGTTTATATTAGTTCTGATGGCTATTTGGGAGTTTTTGTCTCCTGAGTTAGTGAAGAGCAAGTTTTTGATTCTAACGACAACAAACATTGACTTTTGAGCCAGGCTACAAATATCTTCCATATCATAATATGAATAGCTGCAAAATCCTGCAATTACATATTTTTCCTGGTGGTTCATTTGCTTCAAATATAAATGGCAAAAAATGGAACCAGGGAGCTTAAATAAAATATAACTTTTATTCACCACAGTAGCTGTTTCATTATAATGATCTGTATTTCATGTGGCACATATTGTGTGAATAAAAGTTATATTTTATTTAAAGGGACACTAAACCCAAATGTTTTCTTTCGTGATTCAGATAGAGCATGCAATTTTAAGCAACTTTCTAATTTACTTCTATTATAAATTTTTCTTCGTTCTCTTGCTATCTTTATTTAAAAAGCAGGAATGTGATGCATAGGAGCCGGTTCATTTTTGGTTGAGAACCATAAATGCTTGCTTATTAGTGGGTAAATGTAAGCCTCCAATAAGCAAGTGCTATCCATGGTGCTGAACCTAAAATGGGCTGGCTGCTAACATTTACATCCTGTTTTTAAAATAAAGATAGCAAGAGAAGGAAGAAAAATTGATAATACGAGTAAATTAGAAAGTTGCTTAAAATTTCATACTCTATCTGAATCATTAAAGTTAGAACATTGGGTTCAGTGTCCCTTTAAGCTTCCTGGTTCCATTCTTTGCTTTGGCCGCAAATACCAAATTGAGCTTTAGCTCCTTTTGGAGAATACACCAAACGTCACCAGCAGCATCTGGACCTTTTGCACAGAGGGAGTGGAGTGCTGTAAAAGTAATCCTCCCCCTGGATGCAGGAAGCTGGTGTTCTGTCAGAAATAGCTACCCTGTCGAGATTTGCTACCTCGACCTGTGCATGTTCACAATTAGATAATTGCACTCCACGTATGTTTGAAAGTAATATGTGGAATGTGATTATGTAATGAATAGCATGTGCAGATGCAGGTAGCAAATCTCAACATGGTAAAAACATCAATAGGACTGCATTTTCACAGATCCCACTCAGCAGAATGTGTTGCCTGTTGATTGGCTGTAATTGCCGATGTTTTCCCCATCTCCACTATCTTTTTTTGCCTCCGCCTGAGGGGTTCAAGAGGGTTAATTACAGTTAACAACTTGAATTGCGCATGCCGCATTTCCATGGCCAACTTTAACGATGGAATTAGCAGATTGGTTCCTTTGTCAAGATTTGCTACCTGCATCTGCGTTTGCTATTTATTACATACTCACATTCAGTGCGATTACGTAGTTATGAGCATGCGCAGGTCGAGGTTGCAAATCTCGCGAAGGTAGCTATTTTTGACAGAACACTGGTAAGCAATGGCTACGGTGATGAACTTCTTATGGGTATGGCACGTGGAAAATGTTGTGTGAGTAGAAACATGCTGAAAGCCAAAAAAAATAAGTCAAGAACAGTGAAAGTAGCAGTTATTCAAAATTCTAAAACAATTTTACCAAGTACCCCTTGTGTCACCAAACAAATTACTCAGATTCTCCATCTCATCTTAAATTTTGAAGTCCTATAGTTAATAGAATATTGGTCTCATGATATTCTTACCCAAGTAAACAACGCACATGTCGAGGTCTAAGAGTTTTTCAAGCATCTAACTCTTATATCAGATTTGAAACAACAAAACACAGTGCTAATAAATTGTACATAAAAGGTAAGAAGATATTGTGGCACCTATTCCTCATTTCTTGTAGAAGGAGGTGAGCCCCCCTTTAAAAAAAACTACACTATGAAGCCTTAATGATTTTTGGCATCACAAGAGAATAAGGTCAGAATTCAAACCATTTCACAGGTGCCTTAGTGACTATAGTAGAACAACAGTTCAAACCCAAAATAAGGATGCAAAGTACATTAATATTACCACTGTGAGCTAAGAGCGTATTATAAAATAAGATGGAATAAACCAGTTCAGTCAGCTAAGTGAAAATTTCTGCGCAGTAAAGAGGGTTCAAAACCAGGGCCTCGATCCAATATACAGCGTCGCCCACAGAAGACAGCGACGCCAAAATTTGCGCGGGTTTGGTATCCTATATACGGCGTAACCTAGAAGTTACGCTCGTATATTTCTGCCTTCGCCCGTAGTTTTTTGGGCCATAGACAGGTATATCAAACCCGCGCAGTTTGGTATCCAATATACAGCGTAAGGACTTATGTGGCGAAAATGGAGAAATCTTACTCCATTTTTACCTCGCCACAAAATGCAGCCATAGTAAGCCTTACGCTGTCTATTGGAGCCCCGTAACTCCCTAAACTACCTGCCAAATAAAACCTAACACCTAACGCATGCACAATGTCTATCTACCTTTCAACCGCAATCCCCCGCCGCAATACCTAATAAAGTGTTTAACCCCTAAACCGCCGCTCCCGGACCCCGCCGCCACCTACATTAAAAGTATAACCCCCTAATGTGATCCCCCTACACTGTCACCAGCTACATTACATACCCCCTAATGTGAGCTCCTACCCCGCCGCCAGCTATATTACACTACCCCCTAATGTGAGCCCCTTACACCGCCGCCAGCTATATTAAATTAATTAACCCCTAATCTAGTCCCCCTAAAGTAATCACCTCTATTACCAGCCCTTAAAAGGGCCTTTTGCGTGACATTGCCCCAAAGTAAAAGCTCTATTGCCAGCCCTTAAAAGGGCTTTTTGCGGGGCATTGTCACAAAGTAATCAGCTCTTTTGCATCTAATCTAAATCCCCCTACACCGCCGCCACCTATAATAAATGTATTAACCCCTAATCTAATCCCCCTACACCGCCGCCAGCTATATTAACTATATTAACCCTAATTATATTAGGGTTAATATAGTTAACATCGTTATTATATTATATATATTAACTATATTAACCCTAATTATATTAGGGTTAATATAGTTAATATCGTTATTATATTATATATATATATATATATATATATATATATATATTAAGTATAATAACCCTATCTAACTCTAACATCCCTAACTAAATTCTTATTAAAATAAATCTAATTAATATTAATATTATTAATTAAAATATTCCTACTTAAATCTAAATACTTACCTATAAAATAAACCCTAAGATAGCTACAATGTAATTAATAATTACATTGTAGCTATTTTAGGGTTTATATTTATTTTACAGGTAACTTGGTATTTATTTTAACTAGGTACAATAGCTATTAAATAGTTAATAACTATTTAATAGCTACCTAGTTAAAATAATTACCAATTTACCTGTAAAATAAATCCTAACCTAAGTTACAAATACACCTACACTATCAATAAATTAAATAAACTACAAATATCTAAACTAAAATACAATTAAATAAACTAAACTAAATAAAAAAAAACACTAAATTACAAAAAATAAAAAAAGATTACAAGAATTTTAAGCTAATTACACCTATTCTAAGCCCCCTAATAAAATAACAAAACCCCCCAAAATAAAAAAAAATCCCTACCCTGATCTAAATTTAAAAAGTTAACAGCTCTATTACCTTACCAGCCCTTAAAAGGGCTTTTTGTGGGGCATGCCCCAAAGAAATCAGCTCTTTTGCCTGTAAAAAAAAACACAATACCACCCCCCAACATTACAACCCACCACCCACCCACATACCCCTACTCTAACCCAAACCCCCTTAAATAAACCTAACACTACCCCCCTGAAGATCTCCCTACCTTGTCTTCACCCAGCCGGGCAGAACTCTTCATCCGATCCGGGCGATGTCTTCAATCAAGCGGCAGAGAAGTAGTCTTCCATCCGGGCGATGTCTTCAATCAAGCGGCAAAGAAGAAGTCTTCCATCCGGGCGATGTCTTCAATCAAGCGGCATCTTCAATCTTCTTTCTTCGCTCCTCCGACGCGGAACATCCATCCGGCACGACGACTTCCCGACGAATGAGGTTCCTTTAAATGACGTCATCCAAGATGGCGTCCGGCGAATTCCGATTTGCTGATAGGATTCTATCAGCCAATCGGAATTAAGGTAGGAAAAATCTGATTGGCTGATTGAATTAATTACATTGTAGCTATCTTAGGGTTTATTTTATAGGTAAGTATTTAGATTTAAATAGGAATATTTTAATTAATAATATTAATATTAATTAGATTTATTTTAATAAGAATTTAGTTAGGGATGTTAGAGTTAGATAGGGTTATTATACTTAATATATATATAATATAATAATGATATTAACTATATTAACCCTAATATAATTAGGGTTAATATAGTTAATATATATAATATAATAACGATATTAACTATATTAACCCTAATATAATTAGGGTTAATATAGTTAATATAGCTGGCAGGGGTGTAGGGGGATTAGATTAGGGGTTAATACATTTATTATAGGTGGCGGCGGTGTAGGGGGATTAGATTAGGGGTTAATATAGTTAATATAGGTGGCGGCGGTGTAGGGGGATTAGATTAGGGTGTAATACATTTATTATAGGTGGCGGCGGTGTAGGGGGATTTAGATTAGATGCAAAAGAGCTGATTACTTTGTGACAATGCCCCGCAAAAAGCCCTTTTAAGGGCTGGTAAAAGAGCTGATTTCTTAGAGCTGTTACTTTGGGGCAATGTCACGCAAAAGGCCCTTTTAAAGGCTGGTAATAGAGGTGATTACTTTAGGGGGATTAGATTAGGGGTTAATGTATTTAATATAGCTGGCGGCGGTGTAGGGGGATTAAATTAGGGGTTAATAATTTTAATACAGCTGGCGGCGGGGTAGGGGGATTAGATTAGGGGTTAATAATTTTAATATAGCTGGCGGCGGGGTAGGAGCTCACATTAGGGGGTAGTTTAATGTAGCTGGCGGCGGTGTAAGGGGCTCACATTAGGAGGTAGTTTAATGTAGGTGGCGGCGGGGTAGGAGCTCACATTAGGGGGTAGTTTAATGTAGGTGGTGGCGGAGTAAGGGGCTCACATTAGTGGGTAGTTTAATGTAGGTGGCGGCGGGGTAGGAGCTCACATTAGGGGGTAGTTTAATGTAGGTGGCAGCGGGGTAAGGGGCTCACATTAGGGGGTAGTTTAATGTAGGTGGCAGCGGGGTAGGAGCTCACATTAGGGGATAGTTTAATGTAGGTGGCGGCGGGGTAGGAGATCACATTAGGGGGTAGTTTAATGTAGGTGGCGGCGGGGAAGGAGCTCACATTAGGGGGTAGTTAATGTAGCTGGCGGCGGGGTAGGAGCTCACATTAGGGGGTAGTTTAATGTAGGTGGCGGCGGGGTCCGAGAACGGTGGTTTAGGGGTTAATAACTTTATTAGGTGGCGACGGGGTCCGGGAGCAGCGGTTTAGAGGTTAATACATTTTTTATTATTAGGAGAGTGAGGGGGGATAGCGGATAGAGGGTTAGACATGTCGGGCTATGTTTGGGAGGCGTGTTAGACAGTACGGGAGATTTAATACTTTAGTCAGGTTTTGTAGGCGCCGTCAGTTTCTAAAGTGCCGTAAGTCACTGGCGACTCCAGAAATTTGTACTTTCGCAGATTTCTGGACATCGCTGGTTTGTCAGACTTACGGCACTTTAGCATCTGACGGCGGGGTATATTGGATAGCTCGAGTTGCGAGCTGAAACTACGGGCGGCGGGGGTTCCCTCGCTTGCGCCACAAACTATGATCGATATCGGATCGCGCCCCTGATGTTTCTTTAAGCTTCAAATATCAGTTCTAGTGAAAGGAGAGAACAGAAAAAGTTTGGGAAATAGGTGTATTTTCCAATCTGTTAAAAGTGTAACCTACATTTCTGTACATGAAGGAGAGACACATAGTATACTGCTCAACAAAAGTACAAAGTAAAAATTGTATTGTAATGTTAGTATGTATTTTAAAATGTATTAATAACTCACATTAAAGGGACAGTAAACCTTAAAAATAATGTTATATAGGGGGCGGAGCAAGCCTTGAGACAGAGCGGTCGCATATTGCCACAGCTCCACAAAATATGCCTGATATTTCATAAATTTGACCACTCGGCTGCTCTCAAAATGCTACTAACTTGAGGCTAAACTCTAGTGGATTCACTTGGGCGATCTGGATTCCAAAAAGATAGTAGAGAAGCCGACTTTTGCCCAGTTTTATCTGAGGACTCATTGCGGAAGCCATTGAGGAACGGCCATTTTCCTAGCTGTGTGGCGCACTTCTAATCTCCCTGCATATTACATCTACCCGGATTGCTGCTTGAGTACAGAGAGCTCAATCCTATATACATACGGGATTATTTACCTTAAATAGCGGTACTTGTCGCCATGGAGGCAGCTTGCCAGACTATTGAGACGCTGCTGCGGGACTTTGTGACTGAGTGTTCCACTCTGGTGGCAAACTGTTTTGGCTCCTGGCCTTCCCCCAGTGGGGACGGAGTGATCCTGACAGCAGAGTTGGTTGTGGCTGTTATTGATCGAGAGGCAGAGCGGCAGTGGAGACCTTTGGTATCTGGTCCTTTACCCTTTGGCGCGCAGCTTGATATGGAGCAAGAGGCTGAGATGATAGGCCAACACACGGGGTCTGGAGAATATCTACCTGATAAAGTTGCAGACCAGATGAAAATACAGGCCGAGTCATGGGAAGATCTAACTTACCGACATAGCAAGACCGCGTCGGCTTTGCTGACATGGACGCTGGAGACAGCGTTTGGTGGAAAAACGCAGGGACTCCCCTTGATGAGAGATCCAGCTTTGTTCTTGGGCTTGCTAAATGTGATGTTTTCTGTGGCCGCAACCTAGGAGACACGTTGAATCTCCTGTTCAACCTGGCAAAGACACAGGAGCGAGCTGCACTTAGTCTTATGGCGCGGTCGGGCCGGGCTGTGACTATACAGCTGGCCCGATGCGCTGACTAAATATTACAGACCCGCTCAGCAGAGAGCGGGTCTGTAAAAGCGCCGTAATTTTTACATATTTAAAGAGAAAAAAGGCTATTAGAACTATAGCACTTAAATAATGTTATATAATTCTGCACTATGTGCAGAATTACAGGGAGTGCAGAATTATTAGGCAAGTTGTATTTTTGAGGATTAATTTTATTATTGAACAACAACCATGTTCTCAATGAACCCAAAAAACTCATTAATATCAAAGCTGAATAGTTTTGGAAGTAATTTTTAGTTTGTTTTTAGTTATAGCTATTTTAGGGGGATATCTGTGTGTGCAGGTGACTATTACTGTGCATAATTATTAGGCAACTTAACAAAAAACAAATATATACCCATTTCAATTATTTATTTTTACCAGTGAAACCAATATAACATCTCAAAATTCACAAATATACATTTCTGACATTCAAAAACAAAACAAAAACAAATCAGTGACCAATATAGCCACCTTTCTTTGCAAGGACACTCAAAAGCCTGCCATCCATGGATTCTGTCAGTGTTTTGATCTGTTCACCATCAACATTGCGTGCAGCAGCAACCACAGCCTCCCAGACACTGTTCAGAGAGGTGTACTGTTTTCCCTCCTTGTAAATCTCACATTTGATGATGGACCACAGGTTCTCAATGGGGTTCAGATCAGGTGAACAAGGAGGCCATGTCATTAGATTTTCTTTTTTTATACCCTTTCTTGCCAGCCATGCTGTGGAGTACTTGGACGCGTGTGATGGAGCATTGTCCTGCATGAAAATCATGTTTTTCTTGAAGGATGCAGACTTCTTCCTGTACCACTGCTTGAAGAAGGTGTCTTCCAGAAACTGTCAGTAGGACTGGGAGTTGAGCTTGACTCCATCCTCAACCCGAAAAGGCCCCACAAGCTCATCTTTGATGATACCAGCCCAAACCAGTACTCCACCTCCACCTTGCTGGCGTCTGAGTCGGACTGGAGCTCTCTGCCCTTTACCAATCCAGCCACGGGCCCATCCATCTGGCCCATCAAGACTCACTCTCATTTCATCAGTCCATAAAACCTTAGAAAAATCAGTCTTGAGATATTTCTTGGCCCAGTCTTGACGTTTCAGCTTGTGTGTCTTGTTCAGTGGTGGTCGTCTTTCAGCCTTTCTTACCTTGGCCATGTCTCTGAGTATTGCACACCTTGTGCTTTTGGGCACTCCAGTGATGTTGCAGCTCTGAAATATGGCCAAACTGGTGGCAAGTGGCATCTTGGCAGCTGCACGCTTGACTTTTCTCAGTTCATGGGCAGTTATTTTGCGCCTTGGTTTTTCCACACGCTTCTTGTGACCCTGTTGACTATTTTGAATGAAACGCTTGATTGTTCGATGATCACGCTTCAGAAGCTTTGCAATTTTAAGAGTGCTGCATCCCTCTGCAAGATATCTCACTATTTTTGACTTTTCTGAGCCTGTCAAGTCCTTCTTTTGACCCATTTTGCCAAAGGAAAGGAAGTTGCCTAATAATTATGCACACCTGATAATGGGTGTTGATGTCATTAGACCACACCCCTTCTCATTACAGAGATGCACATCACCTAATATGCTTAATTGGTAGTAGGCTTTCGAGCCTATACAGCTTGGAGTAAGACAACATGCATAAAGAGGATTATGATGTGGTCAAAATACTCATTTGCCTAATAATTCTGCACTCCCTGTATATAACATTATTTTTAAGGTTTACTGTCCCTTTAATATTCATATTAAAAGCAGGGAAATGCTAATTTAATTTGTGTAGCAACATTTTATTAAAAGGAAAAAATCTTACTATGTACAATAAACATAGGGATAACTTCCACATGAAAAGTAGGTTTATTTAGCACTAGAAAAAAACTGAACAATATAATATATTTTAACTGTTCTTTTTTAGATGGAGAACAGAAAATAATTGAATATAATGTTAATTTAAAGGGACAATGTACTCAGGTAAGCAGAGTTCTCTGTATTTAAAGCAGCTGTAGGAAATCCCTTTCAAATGGGCTGAGGTGTCTTTCACTCCCACCTCCACTGTAAGATTGGTAACTGATGCTGTCTCTTTATGCAGTATTCATATTTTCGGTATAGTTGGTGATTTGAACAGGCAACATTTGCTATTTCAAATCACAAAATAAAGGTAAACAGTCTCCAGGGAAGGACATTTTACATAACAATGCCACTTTAAGGCAGGAAATTGGTTTTCAGGTTTATTATAAATATGAGACCCTAGCTCTGTGCATTAGTTTTATATGGTCCAGGCTTGAGACAAGCATAGATGGTGGAATAGACTAGCATGCCACATATAACTGACAAAGGCCTAGTTTCCATTGAGGTGGTAAAGTTTGGAAACTGGTGCTAAGACAAAAATTCTCCATAGACTTTAACAGAGATAAATCTTTTATCCACCAGTTTCCAAACGTTACCACCTGAATGGAAACTAGGCCATAAAGGGTAAATTTCACGGTAGGTGAAGGTAGAATTGACTATGAAAAATAACTAGCTAGTTATATGCTCCTGTTCCAGATGACAGATTGAGAGCCACAGATAGGGCTTTTATTTTAAAAAAAATCACATGCTAACAAAGAGTATTTCCGTGTTTGTCTCTAACATCATGAATCTTCTCACTTCAGATTTGTAAATATGTTACAATCTCTCTGAGGCCAGAATGTGTTAGATATCTTGTTACCAAATGATCAACACATTAACACGTTTGCCTCCCTTCTTTATGAAATGTATACCTTTCTGCCATCCTATTTTATTCACAAACAATACTATTTCTTTACAACCCCTCCGTTACTCTTATCATTTTGTTCTGAACACTTAAATGTGTGTTTCATTAAGGATTAATAAATAAGATTTACTTTTTTTTATTAGGGACCAGAGACATGGTTCGTTATGGTTACATTCAAGGTTGTTGCCAACACCTGCCTTATATTTTTTTTATTTATTTACACAAACACAGAGCAGGTGAAGCTACACTTGGTTGCTTTAGAAAACAAAGCAATTTTATCAGTCGTTTTGATGAAGAATCCAGCACAAAGTTAGATAATCAGCCATAAGCAAATAAGTAAGAATGCTATGGGATAATATAAATTTTACACACACATGGTAGCAAGATGTAACATAATCTACATTTATTTAATTGTGCTTTATAATTCTAATGTCAAACACACTAACTGTACTGGCAAACAAAACTTACAAGAAAAGTATCTAAATTAGCCTTCAAAATTTACTTGGAATCCAATTCATGTGAATGTATATGCAATGTTTATTGGATAATTACAAGGATTTCAGACATGAGCCCATTTCAATCCCTTTCTCAGTGTTTCTAAAATGATACAGCATGGATTTATTTGTAAACTAATTTTCACCACTTTATAGCTCCTGACTATGAGCAAAAGTTTTAAAGTTCTTGCAAAAGATCAATAGCAGTATCCTTAAACAAACTCAAGGAGATTTTCATTTTTTTCTGGGAATTTTACAGCAACATTTTTGTGCATGCTTTATGCGACTCATATTATGTGTTTTTCTAAGGTTAGTATGTGTTCTTGCACATGCTCTCTACGAATCAACACGTTCTGTTTGTCAAATACACAACAAAAAACCTACAAAACACAATTTACACAGTGCTGACATGAATGAATGTCAAATGCCTTTGATACAACACTAACTGCTTTTAAAATATTATTTGAAACAATTTAAGAATATGTAATTAATTAATGGTTTATAGTTTAGATATCACGTGGGTTTATTTTACAGCCGTTAACTATCCCATACTTAGCACCACTTAACACCACTTAACACTAAAGCAACACTTACATGGCCAAATCAGTCAGTTCCAAGATGGATCATATTCTGCTTGATCAGCTTGTAATGGATTACAAAATGAGGAAGTCGCAGCTTGTGAGAGGGATTAGGAGCTAGCTGAATGAGTAGTGAAAAGCCAGACTAGTAGTGACTGAGAGAGAACAAGGGAGAGTGGCAGGGCCTCATGCAAAGTCTGTGTGTGAAAGCATCAAAGGAGTAAGTGGTGGCCAAGCCAGTGGCAGAGATGGAGCTGAAGAGACAGGGACAAGATGAGAGGATACAGGCTTGTGAAAGGGTTAAGTTTCGTAGATGCAGGTGTGAGAGAGGTGGATGTTGAAAAAGAGATCCATCCTGGTCAGAAACCTAGCAGGTAAATGAGATGCCCATTTCGCTCAGAGTCTCCCAAATAATGGGTCAGAGGGTTGCTTATTGGTGAATTTTTGGGGCTAACATGGACGTATATTCATCGTCAAGGATGTGGGCCTGTATTCATTCTATGGCATCAGGCATATTTCAGTCAGCCAAAGAATGAATTGGCTTAATGGCCAAATTAACTTTCTTGAAATTTCTGGACTGTATACTGACAGGTCTAAGGTTGTACGGACAGAAATATTTTATCATTATCTCTCTTGCCTCCTCGCCCTACCCTAGACCTACTTACCTCCGCTTACTGCTGCTTACTGGACTTTTCTCTTATAGTACCAGATCTTGCCTTGACTTCAAGCATTCCCTAAAATACATCTGTTCAGAGATTTATTACAGTTACCTCACCATTTTGTTCTGTAGCATATATGTTCACAAGCCTTGTACTCTTATAAACACTCACAGTGATGTGCCATCATGCAATTAATGCCTGTTCATAACTTCAGTAATTCATAACTTCATTCCCTTCAGTAATTTGCTTATCAGGAAACATCAATGTCAGTCAAGAAAAAAAAATCTACTTTTGTTCTTAGTATGAAAGGAGTAATATCCTAAGTACATCCGCTAACATCAATTTATAATAAAACAACAGCACCTAACTAAGTGAAACAATTTTTTGGAATGATTTTAGATTAAAATAATGGACACAAAGGGCAAAAATGTGGCATTCACCACTGCTCCAGAGTAGATGCTTATGAACACAAGTAAAGCCTCCAAAGGATGGGCCATTTGTTGCCTATGACTGCTGTAGATCATCAGATCTCACTAAAATCTATCACAAAAAAAGGACAGCCAGATCTAATTTATTGTATTTCCCAGACACATTCATTAAAATATCATAATATACTCAGGGGTGACGGAGCCAGCTCTGAAACTGAACGGTCGCATACTACCATAGCTCTGGCTATATCCTACAAGTAAATTTATATTCGACCGTTCAACTCAGTTTAATTTGGGCATTTGGTATGTCTAATGATCCGTAGACCTGGAATACGCAGCCCACGGATTAAGTGACACTGACAAGCAAAGAAAACCCACATTGTTTTGTGGAGCGATGTACCAAGACTGCTGAGGAGTGGCCATCTTCCAGCGCACGTGGAGAAATAATGTTGGAGTTACTTAGTCGTGAGAGCAGACTGCTGGATTTTTTAGATAACAGGATTCTCGAGTTGGAGCATGGGGTAATCTCAGCATTTACTTTGTGCGCTGTTGGCCCCGAGCTGGCAGCTAGAAGAAGTGAGACACAGATGTCGGAGCCGACTCAAGATTTTACCGGGCTGATCGAGGCAGCTGAGTCCAATGGAATCCAAACCGCTAAGGAGGTTGTGGTCACAAATATTGGGTCTGCTGAACGCCCAGAGATTATACAGCCTCCTGATGTCTCAGTTTCATGGCTAGAAGGTGGAATGGTGCAGCCGTACAGAGCATGTGATCAAAACAACCAGATACCTGATGGGGTCTTGGAGATTTGGAATGACCTGATCGTGCAGGGGATACCTACCTCTGGAACAACTGAGGTTAGAATCAGGAGAGAAATTCATGTAGTTGAGATTAGGCTGGTCGCACAGGAAACATTTGATACGCTCTGACCTTCTGCAGTTGCCCCAGTGATATATTTGATGTATTTCTCACAGACTATATCTTGCATAGTATAGAACGTTCCTGCCTTACTTATCTACATGGGCGAACTGAACCGGCTTCCAAACTGGACAGTTATGCAAATGGATCTAAACTTTCCACATGATCCCATTAACTTTGGGAAATCAGACTCGGGTAATACACAATTTACTAATGGCTGATAGAGTGGAGTTGAAACTTGCATCCCAGACTTGACTATGCTTTTGATAATCACATAATAACATGAAGTGTTCACTGATAGTTGTGTATATTTCTTCCTCCCGTATTTGTTATGTATATTACTAATGCATCGTTTATCCTACACTCTTTGTTTAATTATTTGTTATAAGACAGAACTGGTTATATGTGTTATGGACTTCAGCTGTAAAACGCTTTATACGGCATGATACTAGGAAGAAGATGCCTAATTTTCTAAAGTTGGATAGGGATATAGTACAGTTCTGCATGTTTATATAGATTACAAAAGCTTAATTATGCAGTTTTTTGTCAGTGTTTTTTCCCTGCTTTGTTTGCCATTTTACTCACCTTTCTTGCTGACTCTGGTGCATAGTGTGTGATGCTGCTCATTTCCTGCACGCCCTTTTATGGCCAGACTGGTGTACATCATCCGTGTAAGACAGGTTGCAATCTCTATATTGTGATGTCATCACTTATTATTTAAAGGGCCTCTGTTCAGTATGCTTTGCCCTTGCGTTGTCAGTCTCAGACCTGTTTGTGAGTTCCAGTGTATTACCAGGCTGTCTGACGTCCCTCCTGGTTCCTGATCCCTGGTTTGTTCCAGACTCTGCTCTTCTCCTTGTTCCTGATTCAGGCTCGTCTAACTACTTGCTTTGGCTCCTGACTTGGCTCGTCTGACTATTCGCTTTGGCTCCTGACTCGGCTCGTCTGACTACTAGCTCTGATTTTGACTCCTGGCTTGTTATTTGACTTTTTATTATTTTTTGTTAATAATAAAGGTGTGATTATTTTTGCACTTCTCGTCTCAGTCTGAATACTGGCACCCTGACATTACGCAAGGGCCATGAATCCTGATGGTGCTAATAATCCATCTACCTACCATCATTTCCAGGATGGATGAACAGGATCACCGCTTAGATCAATTTGCACTAGCCCTGCAAACCCTGCTGACTCGCACTTCACATTTAGACCAAAGTGTCCCGCAAGTTATGGCTGCTCCTGTTTCCGCTGCTGCACCTAGTCCTACCAGGAGCATGTCCAGTTCTGCACCTCTACCTCAGCGATATGGAGGCGATCCTACTCAGTGCAGAGGGTTTTTGAACCAGGTGGGCATTTACTTTGAGATGTTACCTCAGGCGTTTCCATCTGACAGAGCTAAGGTGGGATTTCTCATCTTGTTACTCTCTGACACAGCTCTTGCCTGGGCTAATCCCTTGTGGGAGACTAATAAACCTGTGATTTCAAATTACCCTGAATTTGTGGCCTCCATTCGAAAGGTATTTGATGTTCCGGCTCGCTCCTCCTCTGCTGCTAAACGACTCATGTCCATTTAGCAAGGTACAAGATCTGTTGCTCAGTATGCCATTGAGTTCCGTACACTTGCCGCAGAGGTAGGTTGGAACAATGAAGCCCTTGTTGCCGCCTTCTTTCATGGGCTCTCTGATGCGATTAAAGACGAAGTTGCTGCCAGAGATTTACCAGAGGATCTCGAGGCATTGGTGTCTTTTTTTTAATCCTAATTGACATCAGACTCAGAGCGAGGCCCTCTTTCAAGGAGTGCTTGTGGAAGCCTCCTGTTCCGTTGTCTCCTACGTGTTCGTTCCCACTCATCCCTCCATCTCCTCCCATGCCTCCTGGTCCCGAGTTACCAGGTACTGCTGAGCCGATGCAGTTGGGATTCATGCGTCTCTCCTCGGCAGAGAGGGCCTTTAGGAGGAGGGAGGGGCTCTGCCTTTATTGTGGGTTACAGGGCCACCTTTTGAAGTCTTGTCCTACACGGCCAGGAAATGCTCACACCTAAGGTCCTGTTGGGGGCAGACCTTGGGTGGTTTATCCTCATCCCCAGAACCGCTAAAGGAGAAACCTTTGGTCACAGTTGTCCTTTCCTGGGTGCACTCCTCCATAGTCACCCATGCTCTTGTTGACTCCGGTGCTGCAGGCTATTTCATTGACAGTGCTTTTGTATCAAAGCACTCCATTCCTGTTTTTCCTCGGTCCATTCCGCTTGCTATTGAGGCCATTGATGGCAGGCCCCTTCAGCCCACACTCGTTGCTCACAAAACCGCTCCGTTATCCATGGCTGTTGGGGCTCTACATTTTAAAACCCTTCAGTTCCAAGGTGATAAATTCTCCGCATTTTCCAGTTGTTCTGGGTTATCCCTGGCTCCAAAAGCACAATCCCAGTCTTGACTGGCGCTGGTCCGAAATGTTGTTGTGGTCTCCGCAATGTATTTCCACTTGTCTTCGGAAACCAGTTAAAGTCTTGTGCACTTCTTCAGTATCTCAATTGCCAGAGGAGTACTGAGAGTTCCTAGACGTTTTTGACAAGATGCGTGCCGGTACGTTGCCTCCTCACCGGTCTTACGATTGTGCCATAGATTTGCAACCTGGAGCCATTCCTCCTCTGGGCCAAGTTTACCCTCTGTCTGTTGCAGAGAATTGTGCTATGGAGGAGTATGTTGCCGATGCTCTGTCGCGGGGGATCACCCGCAAATCCTGCTCTACTGCAGGGGCTGGGTTCTTCTTTGTGAAGAAAAAGGGTGGCGAGTTAAGACCATGCATCGATTATAGGGGTCTTAATCGTCTTACAATTAAGAATGCTTACCCTATTCCGCTCATTACGGAACTCTTTAAACCGCCTCAAGCGAGCTACGGTCTTTTCTAAACTTGATTTAAGAGGAGCGTACAATCTCGTTAGGATCAAGGAGGGTAACGAATGGAAAACAGCATTTAACACCAGGAGCGGGCATTATGAGTATCTTGTAATGCCCTTTGGCCTATGTAATGCTCCTGCTGTTTTCCAGGAATTTATAAATGATGCCCTGCTAGATATGTTGCAACAGTGTGTTGTGGTGTATTCAGACGACATCCTCATACACTCATCCACACTTGAGGCTCATTGTTCTGATGTTACACGGGTTCTTCAGAGATTACTTGAGAATGGCCTGTTTTGTAAACTCGAGAAATGTGAGTTCCATCAGACTCAAGTAACCTTCCTAGGTTATATTTTCTCCGTTGCAGGGTTGCCTGCAGTTCTGCAGTGGCCTCGCCCAGTTGGTCGTCAGGCTATTCAACGTTTTTTGGGGTTCGCCAATAGATAGTTTATTAAAAACTTTTCTTCCTTGGTCAAACCTATCACAGACATGACCCGTAAAGAGAATGATCCACTCCATTGGTCACCTACTGCCATTAAGCTCTCTTAAAGGGACATAAAACCCACATTTTTTCTTTCATGATTTAGAAAGATAATGCATGTTTAAACATCTTTCTAATTTACTTCTATTATCTAATTTGTTTTATTCTCTTGATATTCTTTGCTGAAAAGCATATCTAGATATGCTCAGTAGCTGCTGATTGGTTGCTGCACATAGAAGCCTCATGTGATTGGCTCATCCATGTGCATTGCTTTTTCTTCAAATAAGGATATCTAAAAAATGAAGCAAAATAAATAATAGAAGTAAATTGTAATGTTGTTTAAATTTGTATGTTCTATCTGAATCATGAAAGAAAGATTTTGGGTTTAGTGGCCCTTTAAGACTGCCTTTTCTGCCGCTCCAGTTGTGGCTCATCCTAACCCTGCCCTGCCTTTCATTCTTGAGGTCGATGCGTTTGAGACTGGAGTAGGTGCCCTCTTGTCTCAATGTCCTACGCCTGACGGTTCCTTGCATCCGTGCGGTTTCTTCTCTAAGAAATTGTCTCCAGCGGAGTGCACTTATGAAACTGGCCATTATTTTGGCACTCAAGGAATGGAGGCATCTTCTCGAGGGTACTAGCGTACCAGTTCTCATTCTTACTGACCACAAGAATTTAACTTATCTATCTGAAGCAAAACATTTGTCGCCCTGACAGGCCAGATGGGCGCTATTTTTGTCTTGGTTTAATTATGTGGTCTTCTACCTGCCTGGTAGTAAGAATGTTAGGGCTGATGCCTTCTCTCGACATTTTTCACCTCTGTCCAAGGAGAAGTCTGCACCTACTTGAGTTATACCTCCTGACCATATTTTGGCTACCATACGTACTAATTTCACTTCTTCCTTGGGGGAGGACATCCTGGCTGCACAAACCAATGCACCTCCTGAGAAACCTAGTGGTAAGTGTTTTGTTCCTGAGTATCTTTGAACTAAACCTTTGCACACTTACCACTATCCTAAAGCCGCAGGTCACCCAGGCAAGAACCAAATGATTTGGTCTGTCACTTGACAATTCAGGTGGCCAGGTCTTCGTTCTGATGTTGCTGCGTATTTTGCCTCCTGCTCAGTTTGTGCACAGAATAAGACTCCTTGACGACTTCCTGTGGGTCTTCTTCAACCTATTGCTAATGATGAGCGTCCTTGGACACATCTTTCCATGGACTTCAATGTCGAGCTCCCTGTTTCCAATGGCAATACTGTTATCCTTATGGTGGTTGACCGTTTTTCTAAAACGTCACATTGTATTCCCTTGAAGAAGCTGCCTACCATTCAGGAGCTTGCTTCAATGTTTGCCCGGGAGGTCTTCCGTTTACATGGGTTACCCAAGGAGATAATGTCAGACCAGGGTAGCCAGTTTGTCTCTAGATTTTGGCGTTCCTTTTGTGCTCAAATGGGGATCCAGCTTTCCTTCTCCTCGGCATATCACCCTCAATCCAATGGGGCTGTGGAGCGGTCTAATCAAGCTCTGGAACAGTTCCTCCATTGCTATGTCTCAGATCACCACAATAATTGATCTAAACTGTTACCTTGGGCAGAGTTTGCTCGTAATAGTGCTATTAATGCTTCCTCCAAGTTATCCCCGTTCATGGCGAATTATGGGTTTCAACCATCCTTGTTGCTGATTCATTCATGTCTCAGGGTATTCTGGCTTTGGAGGAGCCTCTCTGGCAACTCTGTTCCATGTGGGGGCAAATTCAGGATTGCCTTCATCGTTCTATGCAGCGCCAAAAGTTCCAGGCTGATCGTAGGCGTCTGCCCGTGCCTTCCTACCAGGATGGTGAGAGGGTTTGGCTGTCCTACCGCAACTTGAACCTTTTTGTGCCTTCCAATAAACTGTCTCCCCGTTATGTTGGTCCTTTTTGAATACTCCAACAGGTCAATCCTGTGGCCTACGCTCTTGACCTTCCTCCTGCAATACGCATCTCCAATGTTTTTCATGTCTCCCTCTTGAAACCATTGGTTTGTAATCGGTTTACTACTGTGTTGCCTCGTCCCCATCCTATCTTTGTTGACAACCATGAAGAATATGAGGTCAGCAGCATTATTGACTTTTGTATGTCCAGGGGTCGAATACATTATTTGGTTCGCTGGAGGGGCTACGGTCCAGAGGAGCGTTCATGGGTTTCCTCCTCTGATGTTCATGATCCCGCCCTCCTCCGTGCCTTCCAAGCCCATTTCCCCAATAAGCCTTTTGTCCTCCCGTGGGGGAGGGTCGTTGAAGGGAGGGTACTGTCAGGGTTTTTTTCCTGCTTTGTTTGCCATGTGCTGCTGGCAGCCATTTTACTCACCTCT
Source organism: Bombina bombina (assembly GCF_027579735.1). Classification (NCBI taxonomy): domain Eukaryota; kingdom Metazoa; phylum Chordata; class Amphibia; order Anura; family Bombinatoridae; genus Bombina; species Bombina bombina. Next base: position 330,296,096 of record NC_069500.1, on the reverse strand, counting down.
CTTGCTGACTCTGGTGCATAGTGTGTGATGCTGCTCATTTCCTGTACGCCCTTTTATGGCCAGACTGGTGTACATCATCCGTGTGAGACAGGTTGCAGTCTCTGAATTGTGATGTCATCACTTATTATTTAAAGTGCCTCTGTTCAGTATGCTTTTCACTTGCGTTGTCTCAGATCTGTTTGTGAGTTCCAGTGTATTACCTGGCTGTCCCTCCTGGTTCATGATCCCTGGCTCGTTCCTGACTCTGCTGTTCTCCTTGTTCCTGATTCAGGCTCGTCTGACTTATCGCTTTGGCTCCTGACTCGGCTCGGCTGACTATTCGCTTTGGCTTGTGACTCGGCTCGTCTGACTACTAGCTCTGGTTTTGACTCCTGACTTGTTATTTGACTTATGATCTTTTTACTATTTTTTGTAATTAATAAAGGTGTGATTATTTTTGCAATTCTCATCTCAGTCTGATTCCTGGCACCCTGACAGTTTTACAGCCCAGCTTTAAATTGCTTGCAGTGTAAGATTTGTCTTGCGAAGATTGTTTAATGTTTAATGGTCCTACACTAGTTATTCCTATTTTCCAACATATAGCATGTTGTTTATTATATCTAGCTTAGGCAGATAAAATACAATATATTAACCTTGAGTGCATAAATATAAACCCCACTATGGCCTAGATTTAGAGTTCGGCGGTAGATGGGCTGTTAACGCCACGCGTGTTTTATGTCTAACGCACGTCATTGTTTGACTCCGGTATTTAGAGTTAATATAAGACCATCTAACAATGCTCCTAACGCGTGTATGTCACACGCGTAATCCTGCCCGCGTTAGACAGTCTCCCATAGAGATCAATGGGAAAGTCAAAAAATAGCTTTTTTTACCTAACACTCGATCTCGCGAGAATACGCACAGCTCGGTCATATGACGCATACCACATCATGCACAACAATAACACGCCGCAAATGTCACAACATCAATCAATCAACAAAGCACACAAGCATTACACATTCACAAGCGGGGGAAGTTTTAATACTATTTATACGGGGAATACGCATATACTTTAAGATGCGGAAAATCGCACAATAACAACAAGGATTTAAAAATATATACATACACTAAAAAAAAAATCGCATTCAATATCATTATATATTATGAAAAACATACATATACAACACTTCACGAAGAACACACCATCGCAAATTCACATTTAAAAAGAATACTATTGGACAATGTTAGAGAAAACGACCACTATGACATCATCGCATTCTACACATTCCACAAATACCAACTCAAAATGAGCATGCGCAAATTAACACACCTAATACACATTGCAATAATATTAATTGCTAATAAAGCACACCTGAACACTAATTACAATGGAAATTGGGACATCATTAAACATTTACACAGGGTATATAAGCACCACACAAGCAGGGCTTCTTTGACTGTGTTGCTGGTGGGTCTTTGGAGATTTAAGAATAGAGATTTTGCGAATTTTTGAGAGTGAGTTAGTGTTAGTGTGAGAGAGTCAGTTGGTAGTGTTAGCGTGAGAGAGTCAGTTGGTAGTGTTAGCGTGAGATAGTCAGTTGGTAGTGTTAGCGTGAGATAGTCAGTTGGTAGTGTTAGCGTGAGAGAGTGAGTGAGTTAGTGGGAGTTAGCGGGAGTGGGAGAGAGTCTGTTAGTGGGAGCGTGAGTGAGTTAGTGGGAGTTATTAGTGATAGTTGTTAGTGTGAGCGTCAGTTAGTGGTAGTTAGTGAGCGTTAGTGGGAGTGTTTGTTATTGAGAATTAGAAGTAGTGTTAGTTAGCGAGCGAGTGATTTATCTGTACACTTAACACATTTACACGCAAACACATTCAATACATACATACACTTATCAATAACACTACATACACTCCATACCCCCTACCCCCTCATACTACACTCCATACCCCATTCCTTGTAGTCCCATTCCCTTTCATCCCATTTACTCTTATCCCATACCCCATACCCATCCCATACCCATCCCCTAGTTACATTTAGTTTACATATCCTCCTTTTAGTCTTATTCTTTTCGTTTATTTAAATACTCCTTACCCTCTTTTTTTTTTTTACATCCCTCACACTTTAAGCACCTTTTTTGTCTTTTTAGTTCTTTATTTTGACCCCCTTTCATTTCATCACACTCACTTTTTTTTGATTATTTGGGGTTTAGTTTAGGGAGGAGATGGAGGCCAGGCAGGGGACAGGTAGAGGGGGGAGTAGAGGGAGGGGGAGAGGAACAGGGCAGGAAGGGGGGCAGGAAGGGGGGCAGGAAGCGGGGGTGGAAGCGGTGGGTGGACCCAGCCACTTGGTTCAAGATGACCAAGTGGCTGGGCCCAGTGGCGGTCAGAGTAGGGCTTCACAGTCCGGGAAACAGAGGGCATCGTCACAGGGGAAGGCCAAGGCGACTAGGGAGGCGAGGTTTACGATGGAGGAGAAGGAGGCCCTCGTAGAGGCCTATATGGCCAGGTATAGGATGCTGCAGCACCAGAAGACTACCCCGACTGACAGGAGGAGGCTCTGGAACGAGATTCGGAATGCAGTCAATGCAGTGGGTGGCCGGAACCGGGATATGGATTCCATCAAACATCGGTACCGGGACTGTAAACTTGAACTTAAAAAAAAGTTAAGCCTGGAGGCCCGACATGCCGCAGGGACCGGTGGCGGCCCTGCCCTTGAAATGGAGTACTGCAGATGGGAGGAAATGTTGCGGCCCAGCATCTCCGAGGTGGAAGTAGTCGGTATCGGAGGAATCGATACCGGGAACCTGCCACTCTCATCTGACGGTAAGCTCATTGAACAATAATTTCACATACGAATGTATTTCAATGGACACTATACGCAAACATTTACTTTCATGATTGAGGTAGCGAATACAATTTGACAAAACATTCAAATGTACTTATATTACATAATTTGATTCATTCTTGAGATATATTTTAATGAAGAAATAGCCATGCACACGGTGAAACAATCACAGGAGGCAGCTATATTCAGCTAACAATCAGAATCTTATAAACATATTTAGATATGCTTTTCAGCAAAGAATATCCAGAGAATGAAGCTAATTAGATAACAAAAGTACATTCGAAAGTTGATACTAAATGTATGCTTATAAATCATGAAAGATAAAACATTGGGTTTCATGTGTTAAGGATCAGATTAATGCTATTACGCTGTTTACACGCATTCTATTACTTAGCGGTTACATCAGTATCTAGGCTATAGGTTAGGTGTGCATTTAAACAGACTGAAAACAAACGCAAAAACATTCACATTGACCAGATATCACAAACACTGTTTAGAAAAAGCGGAAATAGAATTGATTGTTTGTTAGATTTCAAAGTGGATTAATGATTCTGCATTTGTAATTGTATCGTAAGCTAAGTCATTTAAACCTTTATTTGCAAATATGCTAATATATACATTTCTTTTTTTCTTTTTTTTTTAATATACAGAGTCTGGGGACGAGGCAGCACAGCCTCCTGCATCTCCCCGGGATGAGAGTGGTGGTGAGGAATTCCCACTTCGGAGGGAAGAGGCCCCCCGTGACGAACAGCGCACGGGAGATGATCAAGAGGCCCCGGAAGCACAGGAGGATCCCGCTGAACCCGCGGAACCCGAGGTCCCTCAAAGACCCGCACTCTGCCGTGCACGGGCACCCCGCCGTGCACGGGTTCAACAGGCACAACAAGAAGAAATAGCGGAGGTGCGGGTTCTGCTGGAGTACATAGACCAGATGCGTACCTCCCGGATAGAAAACATAGAAGGACGACGCAGAATACTTGATGGGCAGAATCAAATAATTCAAGGCCAAAATGAAATAATCAGTATACTGAATACAATACAAGAAGGACAAACAAGAATGTTCAATCTTCATCAGGAAATGTTCACATTTTTCCGGGAGGCGCATGCTGGTCTACCTCCTGTTGCTGGGCCTCTTGTTGCTGGGCCTCTTGCTGCTGGGCCATCTCCTCCTGCCGGCCCATCTCATCCTCCTCCTCAGCCATCTACTCCTCCTCCTCCTCAGCCATCTACTCCTCCTCCTCCTCAGCCATCTTCTCCTCCTCATCCATCTTCTCCTCCTCCTCCTCAGCCATCTACTCCTCACCTTGGTCGTCCCAGTACTCTTCCTTCCACTCCTCCCACAACAGCTCCAAGGAGGACTCTTCGGAGTCGGCAGTTGCCTCTCCCAGAGCCTCAGCCCCGTGGGAAGAGGGGAAGGAAGAGGAAGTAAGTATTTTTTTCCATCTTAAATTTTTTTTTTTGGGTAATGGATAGGTATGTGATGATGTGGTTTTCATACACTTGTGGACCACACTCTGTATATAATCGACTTCTATGGGACCGGGTCCATGGAGGAAGATTCTTTGCAGAGTGTGGGTTATAAGTGTGTGAAAACCACATCATCACATACCTATCCTTGTTCATGATATTGATTGGTTTCTGTGATGTGATGTCCAAACTGTTTCCCGAATCGCTAACTAAATTACCATAACAATTATCCATGATGGCATATTACTGTTTGAATGCCAATAACACAGCTTAAAGGGACAGTCAGAAAATTATTGATTACAAAGAAAACACTGTATTACGCATTATAAAGTTTGAAACAACAAAACATGGAGAAATACATGTGTGACTTATGTGCTTACCCTTGTATCTATGACTATGAAAAATGACCACTTATTTGTTGTTCTGACATAACAACATTTTAGATATCAATGATCAATACATGGTCAATAATATGCTGTATGAGCACAAGATTTTACATATACAAATGCTATCCAAATGCCCTCTAGTGCTCAAATTGTATAATGATTACAAGCATTCTTCAAGATTTAAGAAATGAGCACACCAACCTCATAGGTTTAGATAGCAAATTTAGATAGCAAATGTTCAATTGTTGAGAAACATTTGATATCCTTGTTATTACAGAATTGACTTTTCGAATAATGTTAAAAAAAATTTTTTCGAAACTGTCCCTTTAACAACATTACATATGCTAACACATTTTAAGCTTGTTGCTATATCTACATGTACTTTGTCAAAAAAAAATTTTGAAAATCACATTTATATTGACGTGTTAAATAAAGTCTATTTTCTTTAAGAGACATTATTGTGTTAATATTTTATTGTAACTATTTTTATTTTAACAATGAATATGGTTTAAAGTCCTTTTAGGAGTGGGGGGGTGAAATATGCTAACAAAAATATATTTGAAGATTAAACTATGTGGATCTCATACATGATACAAAAAAACAACATTTGCATTCAAGGGACAGTATCCTATATTTTTTACATAACTGTATGTAATAGACACTACTACAAACAACAAGATTAACATATACTGATAGCAATATTAAAAAGCTTCAAACACTTGCAAATAAAATAGGGTTAGCTATATTTTAAATATAGATGAACCACCATTACAACCGTAAAACACAATACCCCATCATTAACATATGAAAAGAACCTTTACACAAACTGGACAAAGCTGGAGATGGTACTCACATGAAACTCATTGGCTTTGCGAGGAGTAAGAAAATTACTTACATTTTCTTACAACACAAGACAAAATAAACCTATTGGTTAAACAATGGACTATCTAACTAGAGACAAAATCAAATATTTTTATTTATAATGTGAGTGTCTAATGAACCTTTCATAAAATATACAACGAAATTACATTTAGAAGAAGTCGGCATCATATATTTAGCATATGATAAATGCATATTGATTACTTTATTCAAACACAATAGCGCATATTTATTAATTAGATATGTTCAACATTAAACACAACATTAATTTTTAAGAAAAAGGAACATTGTTGACAAACATATTAAACATGGACTGTAGAGATTTGCACTTGCCTAGAAATATCCTATGCATGAAAACATTTTGCTTTCGTTCGTTGATTCAACCAGACATCCAGCAAAAGAGAATGTGTTGGTCTTTATCAGCTACGGGTCAACAATGTAACATGATGCAAATAATACATATTCGCAAGCTTTTTAAAATTGCATGCAGTCACAAACGTTTTTAACGTGCACAAATATTGCGGGACTACGCAATCCAATCACACGTTTTTTTAACTTTACATGTGCCGTCTTAACATGGCGCTTCCTTGATCACGTAAGAACGCCATCCAATGAAAGGCACATTATTGATCACGTAAGAACGCCCAAAAAAAAAAGGCGCATCCTTGATCGCGTCAAAACGCAATCCAATAAAAGGCATATTCCTGATCACGTAAGAACGTCAGTCAATACAAGGAATCATTGGACAGCCTGGCAGGTGACGTCTTAAGCAACATGGCGCATCCGAGATCGCTGAAAAACCGCAGACAATACAAGGACTCAGTGACATCTTGGCATATCATTAAGAAACGTATTTATATTTTAGGAACTAGTATGTGTGTAGATTGCTATCTAGGAATGTCACCAAATCATGAATCATCTTTTCGGACTTGACTGTCCCTTGAACTATAGCTATGGTGTATATCTTTAACATTTAAAAGATACACATGAGAAATACATATGCCATTGATGTTTTAAGATATGTTTGGATTGTTGTTGAATAACAATAGTTATACATGTATTGATTAAACGTGTCATTTATTCAAGTTTAATTATGGTCAGCCTACCTATAGCCATATATGGGAGGAGATGTATTTTGTTAACATATTAGTTAACTAATATTCATCATCTACATTATTTGTATTACACACAGAGATTGATTTGGTTACACTTTGACAATAATATAGATTTGAAAATGAAATACAGGTGCTGTCAACATTACAATAAGATTGTTTATTAATAAAATTATATGTCCTTGTTCTTGTAAAAAGGACAAAAACGCTTTACAAATGGAAATACATTCATTTACAATAGTGATCAACATCACTTAAAGGGACATTATTTTGTTTTTAAAAAGAGCATACACATAGTCAATACTATTTAAATAAAATGAACACTTTACAGGGATTATATCATTGTATCAATACTCAGATCATTTGGTAAAGGTGCATCAATTCATGCAGAGTTTATAAATACACACATGGATATGAACATTTAAATATACATATATACACAAATACAAAAATATATATACATATATAAAGAAATTACTCTGCTAATCATAATCAGGCAATGATAGAGCTAAGAGAAAATAATATAAACACAAATAATAAGATTACATTGGAGATGTTAATCTTAAAGTCATTTACTATTGTCTTACATATATGATTTCATTATAACAAATAGATTTGTTAGGTCCCTTTAAGGATAAACAACATAAACTAGAGCTTGCAAAAAATAACAGGAAGAATGAGGACAAAGATTTGTGAAATAAAATTTATTTTATTAGTATGTAAGAAAACATACACAACGTTTATAAATAATCTTGTAAAAATAAGGAATATATGAGCCATATGACAAGGTAACACAGTGCATCACAGTCCATGAAGAGAGTTGCCAAGGGCCAGCATAGCCTCATTGGAGACACATGACAAGGTAACACAGTGCATCACAGTCCATGAAGAGAGTTGCCAAGGGCCAGCATAGCCCCATTGGAGACACATGGCAAGGTAACACAGTGCATCACAGTCCATGAAGAGAGTTGCCAAGGGCCAGCATAGCCTCATTGGAGACACATGGCAAGGTAACACAGTGCATCACAGTCCATGAAGAGAGTTGCCAAGGGCCAGCATAGCCTCATTGGAGACACATGACAAGGTAACACAGTGCATCACAGTCCATGAAGAGAGTTGCCAAGGGCCAGCATAGCCTCATTGGAGACACATGACAAGGTAACACAGTGCATCACAGTCCATGAAGAGAGTTGCCAAGGGCCAGCATAGCCCCATTGGAGACACATGGCAAGGTAACACAGTGCATCACAGTCCATGAAGAGAGTTGCCAAGGGCCAGCATAGCCTCATTGGAGACACATGGCAAGGTAACACAGTGCATCACAGTCCATGAAGAGAGTTGCCAAGGGCCAGCATAGCCTCATTGGAGACACATGACAAGGTAACACAGTGCATCACAGTCCATGAAGAGAGTTGCCAAGGGCCAGCATAGCCTCATTGGAGACACATGACAAGGTAACACAGTGCATCACAGTCCATGAAGAGAGTTGCCAAGGGCCAGCATAGCCCCATTGGAGACACATGACAAGGTAACACAGTGCATCACAGTCCATGAAGAGAGTTGCCAAGGGCCAGCATAGCCTCATTGGAGACACATGACAAGGTAAAAGAGTGCAACAGGCACAACAAAAAACTGATAAAAAGGCCAAATGGCAACAATATAAATACAAATTCAACATGTGGACGGAGGATTATTATCTGCCACCATGGAGCATATCCAGATCCTCCACTTACTGGTCATCCTCTTCATTGTCCTGTGCATGTCCAGCTCCAGATTCAGGCCTTGAACGTAATTGCATAATTTCACGCAGAGTCAAGTCCTGAACCCGGAGCTGGGCCTGCATGGTGTCGTTCATCCCTCTCAGGACAGCTGCGTTCCTCAACACGGCCTGCTCTACTCTTGCTATCCCTTCTAGCATGAGCCATGCTGAGTCACAGCCTAAAATAAAATAAAAATTAATATTAAGGATAATTACACAACAGAATAAAAGATTTTAATACATACATTGTCATCATAAAGACAAATAATTATTTACATCAATTATTTTTCATATATTCTTTACACATGAATTAGGTTATTCAGACAGACAGAAATCATTAAAGGCTCATGTTACTCAAACATGTTGAACCCTTTAATTGGTTTTAGATGATCCACTTATACAGCTTGAGTGTATCAAATCTTGTTAAAGGATTTACATTGTACTTACATCAGCAATTTAAAAATTCAATTTAGACTGTGGTAGGCACACCTATCCTTAAACATTTTGGCATTGAGGACAAGCTGTGTAAACATAGCAACCAGAAGAAATTACATTCCCACTGGGTTAGACAAGAGATAATGTATCCACATTTGGACATAAAATTTTGGATCCAAGTAGTGGTGTTTGGTATATGTAGTGATATCCAATTAAAGGGACACTGAACCTAAATATTTAATGGACTGATTCAGATAGAGCATGACATGACAAATCTTTAGAAATTACACATATTCATTATATGTTTTAATTGTCAAGCTATATTTTGAATGCAAGAATGTTGGTTTTTATGGAAGCCAATATTTGTTGATGAACCTTGTTTGTGCATGCTGGTTGATGGATACATTCATCCAACAATAAAGAAATGATGGCCACATTTATTTTATTGTTTAAACTAATTATAGGAATAAGTTGTTTTCAATAAATATATCAAGAGAATGACGAATAATTCATAAGAGTATTCTATTATACATTGGCTTAACATTGCATGCTGGATTTGAATCACAATTTAACCAATTTAACTTCACTGTACCTTTAAGTATCTTATAAAGTGTATTTAGAATGATACTTACAGCTGTGCCTGGGAAGGACAATCTGACACCCAGGACAATGAAGGTTTAAACAGGGGGGAGGGATGGGATTGGCTCGGGGAGGGATGGGAATGGCTTGGGGAGTGGTGAGCTGCTGCTCCAGGGTAGGCCGTACAGCTGGGGAGTGGGGAGTTTGGGTCTGGGCAGCTGTACGGGCCAGAATACGGGGAGAGCGGCGAAGGGGGGTGTATGGGCGTTTTTTGGGAGGGACAGGATATGAAATATGGGAAGGGCTGGCAGTGGTCGGGGCATGGTCATGGGTTTGGTGATGGGAAGGGCTCTGGGTGTGTGCAGAGGTGTGGCCATGGTCAGGGGTGTGTGCACGGGGAGGGGTCTGTGACTGGGCAGGGGCGGAATCCAGATGACCAGAAGTGGTGGATCCATCTGAAAATGTAAAAGAAATATATTAACATCTCATACATCCTGACATCAAATCAACGCATTTAAAATTGATTATGTTTTCAATATACCTCGAAGTGTGTTTGAATCTGTAAACTATTCTGAAATGAGGATATGGTATCTATATAGGCACTCAGATGAATCTCAATGACTGTACAATGTGAAACTTATTATTGTGTTTTGGCATGGAATATGCATGTGACATAATGATGGCATGAATTATATATTCTTAAAAAAATATATACAAGCAGATTTTCATGCTGCCTGATATAGAAAGGGGGCAGTAGTGTATTTGAACAGACAAATAATATTCCTTTTTAAAGGGAAAAAGCTGTAGACTTTGAATGTCTTCAATAAAATGATTTCAAAAAAAGAAACATGTTGGAAACATGATAGATATATTTCACATACCATCAGACTCCAAGGCAGCCTCTTCCTCCTCCATCCCACATGTGACATCAATCTCTGTAAAACATAACATGTTGTGTACACCTTAAGATCAGATATTATAACATATGTTACTGTTGCTCAAATACGCACATCAATGTTGCATTAAAGATATACACACACAAAGTTATGATTTACATCATTTTGATGGAGCATACAAATGACAATAGATTTGTTATTGTCAATAAATCAGAATATTAATGTATTGTTTGTCTTAATGTTAAATTCATAAAAGCATAGTACATAGAACATTTAAGATTTCTCATGTGTGTATCACTTGATGACTGTTGTTAAAAAAAAAAAAAAATGAAAAAAACATATGTTAGACATCTTATGAATAACAAATGTGTAGAATAATAAAGTAGAAATTATTAATCGCTCAATATAAAAAATAAATATATAATCAGAAGATAAATTCTATGATTTTTTATAATGTTATGCTTCATCGGAATCATGATCATAATATTGATTAGCAATACACCTTCAATTACATATAAATGAGTCAATGGACTTACCAGGAGACCGCAAAGGCGGCTCTATGTCACTGCTGGATTCCTGTGGGCTCCCCACACCAACTCTCTCTATGAATGATATAGATATATATTATTAAACACATTTTGGATATCACTAAATCACATCTGTCTAGAATTTTAACATTAATCAACTTTAAAATGTGAAGAATAGAGCAGTCATTACACCAGAAAATGCTTGATTGAATCAAGGGGATTCTGTAAACATATCTGTATTCAACATATGTTTAATGTCAGACTACATTAGACATCAAATTCATCTCAGATGCTGCTATTGCATATCTAAATATACCCAATGATCAATGTTCTTAACCCTTTAAGGACACAGCTTTCACTTAGCTCAATTGTTTTATGACGGAATAATTCCGTCATATGTCCTTAAGAAGTTACAAGAATACACACAAACCACATATTGAGGAGCATCTGTTGACAAATCTAAACAAACATGTGTCACATCGAGCCATTTTTTCAATGTACAGTAATCTTGTTTAGGACACAACACATATTTATCACAATACATAACAAACTTTATTATTACAAATATGTAATCATGGTGCTGTTAGAGTATGCAGATATATATAAAGTAACTCCAACAGATAATTAGATTTATATATCAATAGTTTTTAATAAAAATAATGTAATGATGAATGAATCTATTTTGTCTTAAAGGGACACTGACATGATTAATTTAAATAATTGATTTCTATGTTCAAACTGTAAAAAATGATTTAACATTGACTCCTATTATAATTTGAATGTTGTTCGATATTAATCTTAAAGGCAGATAAGGAATATTGGATTCAATAAATATTGTTTGTTGAAGGTATCCACCAATCATCAATATAAACCCAGGTTGGTCAACAAATATTTAGATGCACATAAACGTACTTTCTTTATTTTAAAATACATTTAGCAATAGAATATGTCACATATGATGATAGTATTATATTTTATGTTTATTAATATTGCATACTGTATGTGAAAGACAATATTAATAATTGTAGTTCAGTATCCCTTTAATCTAAAATTAAATAGATTCCACAATGTTGTTGTTTGTTAATGAATTATCTACTCCATATGTTGATGTAATGAATGGTATTGAGCATGCAATTAAAATCAAATATGTTATTTAAGTATATCCGAATAATTATATAATTTTCATCTATTAAATAGACATTACATATAAATATAGAACAATGTGTATTTAGTATGTAATGTTCATTCCATGTTTCTAAGACAAATGTCAATTAAAATGAGACATACCATACTGTGACAAGCCCTGGCTTGAGGATCCAGCAGCCACATCCATATCTGTAATATATTAAATGAGGATTGCATATCATTAATACTAATCATGCCATGTTTAAAATATTTACATTAATAACAAATCAATAGAAAAATATTAATCCTTTGGTAGTCCCATGAGTTAATAGTTTCCGCAATTAAATGAATGATAAATATATCCTGGACTCTTATTTTCAATCAGTTGTGTTGTTTACTGTATCTTTAAGAATATATGCTTGTTATTACATAATCATCAATTGATGGCCATATGTTATAATTTATTAGTATTATTCGTTTTTTATTAGATATAATATTTAAAATAAGAATACTGTATTCTTCACTAATCTAAGATTTTCCATTTAATTTTTAACAACATGTATAAAGCAATGCCACTTTCCGCAAACCCATGTTAACGTGGATGAGAAATGCCATTTTCGCGATCATTGCGCAATGATTCCAAGCGGAATTACGCATCCGTCATTTGACCAACATGTATAAAGCAATGCCACTTTCCGCAAACCCATGTTAACGTGGATGCGAAATTACATTTCCGCTCTGTGACGCATATTCTGTAGAGCGCAAGAAACATCATTCCAATTTCATGTATCACTAATGTAAAATCAGATATCTAAACATCATATGTAGTGTATGTTGTGAGATCTGTATAGGTTTAGTATCTGACTAAATACACATTTTGGATTTTTAACATTATAAATATTATATGAAGTTGGATAATTACCTGGTTCAGATTCTCTATCGGGTCCTCCCAGGCCACCGGACGGAGAAGCATCTGCCCTGTCCCCCGCGTCAGGACTTTCAGATCCCGCAGCTGGGAGGGAAGAAGAGGAGGCCGAGGATGGCGAGGATCTAAATCTTTTGGGGACCCGGAGATTGAGGAGCTCGCATAAAGTCACCTCATAAGGGAGTAGGTACAGTTTCCGCGGGGCCTTTCTTTGGCCCCCTCTTTTACGGGCTTGTACCCAGTCCCTTATGAGGTTGACTTTTTTCGATAAACGCAACCTCATATCTCCGAATCTCCTCATGATCTGATCCTGGGTCCTCTGGACGTCACACACCAATCTAACCGCATTGGTGATAGACTCCCAGAGGGCCTTCTTAACAGGCGCATCTGTCGAGCTCCTCTTGTTCCCAAACAGCTGGGGATAAAAGTCCTTGACGGCGTGGACCAGTGCAGCGCTCTCCTCCTTGGTGAACCTGGGAACTGACATGCCTGCTGGGTTGTCTTCTCAAATATATATATATATATAAAAATATATCTAGTACGCCTGCAGGCATTAGAGAACTGACAAAGATGGCAACGTGTAATGGACTTTTATATGGTGAAGTAAACATGAGATGCACCATGGGACAATTTATCTGTACATCTGATTGGATAAAAGTTTGAAATATTGTTATAATGTCTGTGAGACCATCCTGACTCAAGTTGTGTTTGTGTGATGAACTCTGATTGGCCGTTCCTTAATGTTTCATATCTTAGTAACTTCCTTACACATACCGCTTGGTGGTGCTGTAACTTCATTTTTCATGTAGACTTATTTGTAACTCATGGGCCTGTCATGCGGATATGTGTGACGCAGATTTAATATCCGTGATCCGTGAAATATTAATGATTAAATACTCTTTAAAATCTAATCCTGTCACATTATTAATGTTGTAGACATTTCTCGGTTTAATAACGGTCTGTTTCTTTAATACAAATACACATTTAATATTGTATGTCTTTATTGTTCTTTAAATAAATTTATTGTGAAGTATTGACATTGCTCTATTAAATGTATTTATAATGCACATTGATTGTGTGCTATTGCGTGACATTACACTAATGTTTAAATATGCTAATCTGGTGTTTGAAGATGCGTTTCCCACGCAATATTTATTAATGTTAAAATTCCGGGAAGAATGTCAGTAACTTTGATAATCTGTTTATAAATGTTAAACTACAGCTTTGTTATTCGCAAATAAACCTCGAGCTTGTATTTCTCTGAAGTGCTCATATATGTTATTGTGCAATGGCGTCTTTAGTTTTAAAGAGACATTACAAACAATTGTATCAAATGATCTGTAGAGATAGAAGATTGTTTAGACTTTAAAATGTAAATCATTTTCTCTTAGTATTTATATATCCTCAACATAAGAAATTTAAATGCACATGGTTGAGCCAATCACATAAGGCATCTCTGTGCATCCACCAATCTTCATCTACTGAGCCTATCTCGATATGCTTTTCAAGCAAAGTATGTCAAGATAGGAAGAGAAGTAAATACACTATTTCAAGCTCTTAAAGGGACACTGTCCAAACAAATTTACCATTGGTGATTGAGCATGAAATGTTAATCAACTTTATTATTTAATACGATTATCAAATGTTAAGTTATCTTGTTATGTTTCTTTGAAAATCAATAATGATATTTTATATTACGGACAATTGTTTAATAAAAACCTGGGTTGTCCTTGACGATTGTTGCATCAATTATTCCAAACAATCAAGTTCTGTCCAGAGTACTGAAGCAAATAAATTAGCTATTTACTGCCTTATTTCTAAAGTAATGATAGCAACATCACAATGAGCATTCATAATATGAGACAAGTTTTAAAGTTGATTAAAATAGAATACTCATTCAGAATGTATAAATCATTGTTTTTTTAAATGGCTACCTTTAAGTATATTTTGAGTTCATGTCCCTTTAAATAAACATTTCACAATAATGCTTAATATATCATAAACCTAGGCACCTTCCTTTTGCTAAATGAGTCTAACATATGAGTTAAGCAAATTTAGATTAACTTCTAGATTGTTTTACACACTGACTGAAATATATTTATTAAATGAGGTCTTTTTTAGCCTTCAGCGTAGAGGGACATTAAGCTATATGTTATGTATGCATTTTGTATCATAATCTTATATTTGACCAACTTAATATGTTTTGTTATTCAATCATTATATTGTAATTATATATATTCGTGGATTAAATACATCTCTACATAGGCTATTTTGATGCTGATTGTTGTTTGCATATAGATGCCTTATATCATTGACTAAGATATGTGCATTTATTTTTATTTTAACAAGTATATTTAAAGACTGAATGTAATTCTATAGTACATTCTAAATATGTTTAAATTCTTGTATGATATTTGTAACAATGTATACAAAATATACATTTTGAATGACCCCTTTAAGGACCCAAACATATTGTATTTTGATTTAACATTGACAAAATAAACTAAAGGGGAAATTACATTCTATATAGATATTTGATGTCTAACCCAAGAGGTAAGATTGTAATAAATACATAATATTACTAAGTATAGTTAAATGACTCCACTAGAAAATTACATAGATTAACCTGGCATCCAATAACTAATTATTAAAAATTATAAAGTTAAATGACCTACCATTTATAAATGTAATAATTGTAAAATATTTTCTAATAATGTTTTGAGATACCTAAGGAAGATACATGATCTTATACAATTCTTTTTACATTCAACAACACTGTCACTTTCATGTAATTGAACCACTTCACCTTATTAAATGTTAAAACAATCATAATATTAATACATATCCTAAATATTTTTAATATATACTTTTTCAATATAAAAGCATTGAAGAATATGACTCCCCAATTAATGTTAAAATATATCTTTTAATATTCTCTGAAGAATTTTATTTTCTACTATTAATGCATTATTTTCTCTTATGCATGTGCTTGTCAAATAGCCAACTACCAGTCATGGGAGTCCAAGTTTTATTTATTTACAGATTATATTGATATATATTAGAATCTGCTAAAAAAAAATATATATTTAATAGAAAATAATTAAATATTCCATGAAGTCATCAGATGCCAATCTGAAATGACAAATAATAAAAATGGAACAAAGTTAATACACACGTTGTAAAATATTCATAAAATACATTTAAAATCATATGGTGTCTATGCTCTAACTTTGATCAACATTTTTTAAAGATAATCATTACATTCATTTTAAATTAATGAAATACATACACCATTATATTGTTGATTAAAAATAATATTTAAATTTCAAAAATTAAATTTATACATAATAATGTATATCACATGTAAACAATATATGTATGCTGAACATAAATGTAATATTTCATGTCCATTCAAATACCTCTATATCAACTATAATATGTATTCCTTTTTCTGATTGTGATCCCTAAATATCTAATTAAGAACTAAATATGACTAATGTATGTAAGCTACTAATATTCTACAGTCTTCACTAGCATGCATTGGTACACCAACCTGGACAATGCATGGTCTTTGAAAGTCAATTCAGGGGTAAACAGTTGATCTTCAATAGGTGTCTTATTCATCAGTTCATTAAATAGAGGACTGGGAAATACCATCTAAAAAAGTAAAATCATCTAAGTGTCTGATTGTGATCCCTAAATATCTAATTAAGAACTAAATATGACTAATGTATGTAAGCTACTAATATTCTACAGTCTTCACTAGCATGCATTGGTACACCAACCTGGACAATGCATGGTCTTTGAATGTCAATTCAGGGGTAAACAGTTGATCTTCAATAGGTGTCTTATTCATCAGTTCATTAAATAGAGGACTGGGAAATACCATCTAAAAAGGAAAATCATCTAAGTGTCTGATTGTGATCCCTAAATATCTAATTAAGAACTAAATATGACTAATGTATGTAAGCTACTAATATTCTACAGTCTTCACTAGCATGCATTGGTACACCAACCTGGACAATGCATGGTCTTTGAATGTCAATTCAGGGGTAAACAGTTGATCTTCAATAGGTGTCTTATTCATCAGTTCATTAAATAGAGGACTGGGAAATACCATCTAAAAAGGAAAATCATCTAAGTGTCTGATTGTGATCCCTAAATATCTAATTAAGAACTAAATATGACTAATGTATGTAAGCTACTAATATTCTACAGTCTTCACTAGCATGCATTGGTACACCAACCTGGACAATGCATGGTCTTTGAATGTCAATTCAGGGGTAAACAGTTGATCTTCAATAGGTGTCTTATTCATCAGTTCATTAAATAGAGGACTGGGAAATACCATCTAAAAAGGAAAATCATCTAAGTGTCTGATTGTGATCCCTAAATATCTAATTAAGAACTAAATATGACTAATGTATGTAAGCTACTAATATTCTACAGTCTTCACTAGCATGCATTGGTACACCAACCTGGACAATGCATGGTCTTTGAATGTCAATTCAGGGGTAAACAGTTGATCTTCAATAGGTGTCTTATTCATCAGTTCATTAAATAGAGGACTGGGAAATACCATCTACAAAATAGAAAATCATCTAAGTGTCTCCAATAGGATGTCTCCACAGCCTTATTCTATCAAATAGTTTGCACTTACCATGTGAACATGTCTTTGTATGGTTTTCAAGGTCAGCAGAATTTAAATATGCCAGACATGATCCCATTGGTATACTTCAATTTCAATCTTGGCTTTTTCCCCACTGTCAGTCTTGGAAATCTTCACTGTCAGGCTTCAAATTGTTCCCTTTCAGTCTTTATATTAAGTCATCTCCCTAATGTAAGAAATTATATATAAAGATTTCATACAAGTGTGTGAATCAGTTCTGTACCCCTCTCCCACCCCCCATTTCATAATAAATATCTATCACTAGCTTACTAAGCCTGTGTATGAACCTGTGTTATTTTCTATCAAGTGTGAAGATGAGTCATATTGAGCAGAACAAACCTCTGTGTGACATTGAACCATAGTCATTCTAGAGTATCCCTTTCTGATTATGTACATAAGTAATGTGTAAACAAAGTTATATTTTTAAAAATGTATGCCATATTATGTATTTGTGTACAAATCATGCCAGCAACAGTCCATACATTTCTACTTACCATCTGATGTCCTCTATAAAAACCAGGTGGCAAAGACTCGCTATAGGACCCAATGCCCAGAGCATCACCTATATTATGAGAAATAAATATTATTATAACATTTGATCAATACTAACATGTTTGCACAATTCTCTACTTGTCATTTCCCTAGAGTTCACATCTATTGAAAATACTCCAGTGTAACTTCTATTATTTACCGTCTAAAGTGGCGGTTGATGACGTCTGCTCTGACATCAAGTCCCTCGTCCTGGAATTCCCCCTCTAGAACAGGATCATCCTCCTCATCTCTGAGGAGGTCTCTGTCCACCGGGACGGCCTGCAGCATCCCAGCCCGCTGTGCAATATTATGCAGGACGCTACAGGCTACAACGATCTTAGCCACCTTCTTTGGGTTGTACTGGAGTGCTCCTCCAGAACGGTCCAGGCACCTGAATCTCATCTTCAGGAGCCCGAACATCCTTTCAACCACCGCCCTGGTTCTCTTATGAGCCCTATTGTAGCGCTCCTCAGACACATCAGTTGGGCTACGCAAGGGGGTAATGAGCCAAGGCCGGCTCATGTACCCAGAATCACCTATAAATTTAGAACAGAACATAATTCAAACAGAATACTTAAACTAGTATATTGTTGTATAAATATATTTTTTAAAAACCATAATCCATATTAAAAGTTGTCAGAAACATAAAAAAAATAAAAAAAAATTATATATAAATCTGTATCTAGCCATTTCATCTAAGACATGCTACATATGCGTATTTCTCCTAAACCAAACCTTGTGTAAAATGCTAACTACATGTTTACATTGCATTCTCTATCTGAACACTTAAGGTAAGACATGCTACATATCTGCATTTCAATAAAACTAGACATTAGCAGAAATAGACAATGACAGGGTTAAATTGCATGAGATAATATCTTGCTATTTCATCTAAGACATGCTACATATGCGTATTTCTCCTAAACCAAACCTTGTGTAAAATGCTAACTACATGTTTACATTGCATTCTCTATATGAACACTTAAGGTAAGACATGCTACATATCTGCATTTCAATAAAACTAGACATTAGCAGAAAAAGACAATGACAGGGTTAAATTGCATGAGATAATATCTTGCCATTTCATCTAAGACATGCTACATATGCGTATTTCTCCTAAACCAAACCTTGTGTAAAATGCTAACTACATGTTTACATTGCATTCTCTATATGAACACTTAAGGTAAGACATGCTACATATCTGCATTTCAATAAAAATAGACATTAGCAGAAAAAGACAATGACAGGGTTAAATTGCATGAGATAATATCTTGCCATTTCATCTAAGACATGCTACATATGCGTATTTCTCCTAAAACAAACCTTGTGTAAAATGCTAACTACATGTTTACATTGCATTCTCTATCTGAACACTTAAGGTAAGACATGCTACATATCTGCATTTCAATAAAAATAGACATTAGCGTCGGTAAATAACAAATGGTTAAATTTAATCCTATAGCTGAACATGACGCTAACAGTTAAAAAATACAGGGGCAATTGTCAAAATAATTAACCATGTTGTGCACAAATACTCACCAACGAGATAACCAGGGGGCATTTGTCTTTCCTCAAACTGTCTCCACAGGGACGACAGAGAGAGGATGCGGGCATCATGACAAGCACCTCCAAAATTCGCATACACATGCATAATCCTCATCCGTGCGTCACAAACATACTGCACGTTGAGGCTATGAAAATGTTTGCGATTTCTGAAGGGCAAGTCATCAATTGGAGCACGCAGCGCAATGTGGGTACAATCAATGGCTCCCAAGACATTGGGCAATTGAGCAATATCAAAGAATTCCCGCTTCAGGCGCCTCCAATCACCATCATTCTGTGGGAATCCTATGTATTGCTTACTGATACGTACCATGGCGTTCAGAAAGTTATCAAACACCCCAGAGAATGTACCTTGAGCCAGGCCATGCATGTACAGTTCTCCGGATTGAAAACTCCCGGAGGCCAGGACGTATAGACAGCTTAGCATCTTACTCATGGGGGGAACAGCAGTCCTTATTTGTATACGTGGCTCCAAATGAGGTTTAAGAAGATCGTAAAGGCCAATGAGCTGTTCGCGATCGAGCCGATACTTATCAAAAACCTCAAAGTCACTCATGTTTTCCAAGGTGGGTCTCACCCTGTAGACACGAGGACCTCGAACCAGACGACCCCTTCGTCTCAGTCTGAGCCGCCGAGGCTGCCTGATTCGACCAACAGCTAGTTCGCCAATAGCACCACCAGCAGCGTCTACCATGTCATCGTCATCCATCTTTCAAAACAGCGTAACAAGGTATGCACTTGATCTGATGTGGATCACAAGTGATGCATTGGCCATGTTGTTTGGGGGATTTATAGTACAATTAGTCCAATGGTAGTGAGTTTGTAATGATTGCTGATTGTATTCACCTGTTTGTATGTGAGCGGCGCGAATGCTTTCACAGTGGGCGTTTATTTGTTGTTTGCTGAAATGTTAGTTTCAAACAATGATTCTCAATGTGAAAGTGTCAAATATCACACATACAGTGCATGTTTGTAATGTTTGATCATATGCGTAATCAATATTTCCTAAACGCGATGTTATAGTAACAAGCACACGTCCAGGCTAACATGAATGAAAGTGCATAGTTGTGTATAATGTGCATCGAATGTGATCGATCAATGTTGCTGCAATATTGTTTGTAAATGATAAAGTAACATCTGTAGTATTGTATATATAAGTGATTTCAGAGCTGTCAATATTGTATGCGTCCCTTTAAAATCGCAATAATAATTCAGAACTTCCCGTCTGTCATCTGTAGTATTATATATATAAGTGATTGCCGAGCTGTCAATATTGTACGCGTCCCTTTAAAATCGCAATAATAATTCCGAACTTCCCGTCTGCCATCTGTAGTATTGTATATATAAGTGATTGCCGAGATGTCAATATTGTATGCGTCCCATTAAAATCGCAATAATAATTCCGAACTTCCCGTCTGCCATCTGTAGTATTGTATATATAAGTGATTGCCGAGCTGTCAATATTGTACGCGTCCCTTTCAAATCGCAATAATAATTCCGAAATTCCCGTCTGCCATCTGTAGTATTGTATATATAAGTGATTGCCGAGCTGTCAATATTGTATGCGTCCCTTTCAAATCGCACTAATACTGAATAACTTCCCGTCTGCCATCTGTAGTATTGTGTATATATAAGTGATTGCTGAGATGTCAATATTGTATGCGTCCCTGTAAAATCGCAATAATACTGAAGAACTTCCGGCTGTCATCTGTAGTATTGTATATATAAGTGATTGCCGAGATGTGAATATTGTACGCGTCCCTTTCAAATCGCACTAATACTGAATAACTTCCGGCTGTCATCTGTAGTATTATATATATAAGTGATTTTCGATCTGACGATATTGTATGCGTCCCATAAAAATTGCACGAATACTGAATAACTTCCGGCTGTCATCTGTAGTATTATATATATAATTGATGTGCGATCTGACAATATTTCTGAATTGTCCCATTGAAATCTCCATAATAATGCTGTTCAAAAGTGTGTTTTACGTATATGTTGTATTGTAGTATTGAGTGTTAAAGTTCCTAAAGGGGCGGTACAGTGGTGAATCTGTGATGTGTATGGTTGAATCTTCTAATGACGTCATGATATTATTAACCTGCCTATGTAGTTGTGAAATCCTCATTGTGTTGTTGTATTGTGCTACATTGTTATTGTGTGCTGAATAAAATCTAAATGTGTGCTTTGTGGTTGCGTGATGGGTGATGCGTGTTATGTACATGTACGTATATATTGTGATTGTGTCCCACATATGCTGACTTCTATATAGCGGTCTGGCATTGTTGTTCCTTCCCATAAAGTGACATCTGTAATCTGGTGTAATGATGTTCTTGTTGTACGTAATTCCTAATGGTTTCTGGTGATGGAATCATGATGTTAAAAGTACAGTAAAATCCATATGTTGTGTTTTGTGATTCCTCGAGAGAATGTAATGTGTTTTTCCCCCATCATTTGAATGCACATGTATGATTGAATGTTAAAAGTAATGTATGTGCATCCATGAGTGATCATGTGTTAAGCCTATGTAGATATGCAGTTGCTGCAAGCATATGAGTTGAATAACAGAAATGCAATAATAAAGGTAAATGAGAGATGTTTCCCATTGTGTAGTGTTTGTGAATCCAGAAATGTGTATTGAATTTTATTTTAATTGTAAATGTAATTTTATTGAAATAATAATGTGTTACTAGTGATGGGGATTTGTAGTTGATGTAATCTAAAAGTGTTAAAAATATTTATGGTGTGGTGAATATTTAATATTAAAAAACATAAGTCCACCATAGGGAAATAGTCATTTCTTGATCTATTTATCATAGCTGGGTCTAACGCATGAAATCATGTATTTTCTAGCGCTGGTATTTGGAGTTTTTCAGTCTACGCTATTTGCGTGCGTTAGGGAAATGAGGGTTTCGCGTGCACGAGCACGTCTTCCCAATAGAAGTCAATGGAGGCTCCAAAGATTTCTATATTTTTTTTTCTAAGACTGGTTTTCCTCGTAAAGTGAGTGACGTCATGAGCTTGTGTGAAAAAGTAACTAAATCGTGTTCTTTTTGTAATAAATAAATATTTTGTGTATGTAATGTGGTGTATATTGTTTGTATGCATCGATGAGTGTATGTTTGTGATAATGTTATTCGTTAGATGTAGGTATATGAGGGTCTTTTCCCGTATGTCCATGTAAGTCAATGGGAAAATGGATTTGTGTGGATTTTTTTCAAACACCCGAGATCTCGCAACTTTAATCCTTTGTATTTTAAAGAAAAAATAAAAAATACGAAAAATAAAGATAGTGTTGTGTTTGTATGAGTGTAAGTGTACTTTGTGTAATATTTGTTTTGTGATTCGTGGATGTTTTTTTGTGCGGTATATGTTTACTACTGGGTCTGAGGTGGCGGTAGAAAGTTGAGCGTTAGGTGTATTTTGAGTCGCGGTAAATAAACTCTAAATACCGGAGTGCGTAAAAAACCCGCGTTAGGAGCCTCTAACGCTGGTTTTGACGGCTACCGCCGAACTCTAAATCTAGGCCTATGTATGTTAAGACTCCACTTTTATGTTTACATGGTCACTTTTTATAGTCTTCATTTGATAGCATCCAAGATACCTCTCTCTATGCTTCTCATGTTATTGATAGTATTTCATTGATGTATAGGTAATTTTGTTCTCTGAATGCGTAGGGGATGTATACATGTCTAAATTGTATAACCTTCTGGAATGTTGAGTAACTTTTACATCTACACTTAAATCTACCATCTGGAATATCTGAATATATGATATGCGACAAAGACCTTTTAAGTATCTAGGTAGTCTTCGTCAGGGTTGCTATATTTCTTATAATATATAAGATTGCTGGTTACATAAAGGAATGTGCTATTGGCAGCCAAGATGGCGCAGCCTTGATTCCGTAGTAAAGGACAGTGTGTGTGTGTGGGGGGGGGAGGTTAAACCTTTGCTTACCCCTGACTTTACTTGTATGTGGCAATCCCTAATATCATCCACACAGCATTCCCATAGAACAATCATAACTTTAATCCCAAATAGCTCCTCATCCCCTATATAGGTGGAAAAGATATAACATTCTTTAAGATATTTCAGAACTATATATAGCAAATAACTAATTTTTACAAGATTGCTGGCTTCGGTTATCCCCCCTACAGTTTACTGGTTAAACTGAAGGGAAATATATCCAATTTTCATATCCACCAATTTTTCATATATATGTTTCTCCATAGCGGCTACTAATAATCCCCCCCTTAATCTCTAAATCAAACTGAGGTTTCAATACTACCAGGTCCTTCATATAAGTCTCTGATGACCACTTGAATACCATGTATAAACAAATTATGTTTATCTTTATTCTAAATTCTTCTTGAACATTAATATCTCGATGCCAGTAGTTGCAACTGTTTTCAGTATGATCTGGAAGCAATTCTCTATAGTACATCTAGTGCTTTTTGGATTATTATTTGTTACATGGATGTCAATGTATTGTATATCTTTTACGTTTATGAAAGAATATGTTCCTTATAATGTATGCCTTTAAAAACCTCAATAAAAACATTTAAAAAAATAAAAAATCAGAAAAAAAAGATCTAACTCATCTACTCAAATCTTAATCTCTCTTTTCTTTAAAGAGTGTGTCTTAATGCCAACAAATACTGATGCTAAAATGTCCCTGAGGATAGTCATTGGTTATATGGTAACTAATGGATGCATCATGTGCGTAGTCATCTTTCCTACTTGACTTTCTTTACTGACCCCATCTAACCTAAGTCATACAGAGAATCCACATCACTAATGATATGTGGGAGTAGACCAGGATTCAAAATATGCTTCAAAACCTACAGAAAACGTAAGGATTCAAAAGGTTCTTACACTGTTCTAAAGCTATAAGGAAATTACAATATGTTGATAATATATATAATGGAACTTTAAAGCTGATTTACATATTACATTGATGCAATGACTATTAAATAAACCGGTTTTTAAAATATTATAGAACATTTAATAAGCCACTGAAAAATAATGATGAGGCCTATAATATGATATCTAGTTGCAATAGAAAGTAGAATTTAACTATTGCTTCATTTAATGCTTTATTGATTGTTAAACAATAGTTTCTTTGGTTATTCTAAGAGAGTTCAGAATCTAAATTAGTTTATTTGGAACACTAAACATTTCATCCTTATGTTGATACTGCAGACAGCATAATACAGCAATAGTAGTACTGTTGTTAAAGAGACATAAAAGTCATGCACAATATTTTATGCACCACTTCTAACTCACACCATGGTGATGCAATGGCCCCATATATCAACCTGGGGGCAAAGTTCACAGCTAGGAATCCTGTCTTCTTGCATTCAGGGCAAGGGGAGGCAGTATCTGCTGCCACATTAAGATTGAACAAGCAATCATAAGAATGCTCGTCAGTCCTTGTTTTCCCATAGTGGAATTATATAAAAGCCACAATTTACCAGTAAAATAGGGTGTCTTGCTAAAGATCGTATACTGCATTTTCATATGGGAAGGAGATGCATACATTACAAAAGTGCACAATGAAAATCGAAATTTAAAAATCATACAAAATAAGTAATTAAACCATTCACTTAAAAATACGCAGGAAAATATTGTATTGTTAAGGTGCATCAAAAATTGTTACAAAATTGTTCACCAAAAATTGTTTTTTATCAAAAATGTAAAATTTGTATGTAAATTACACAGGAATAAATAAATTTAAATATGCACAGCATCAATTCAATCAGAATTTTAGTACACTGGATGTGCAAATAAAAGTAAGAAATTCATACTTAAAAGTACAAAATACAAACAAAAGTGTTGTCTTTTCTAAAATGGGCATTCCATGGACATGTATGAAATTGTCTCTCAAATCCCAGCATAATTCTATAAACATTTGCGCCCTACAGATCTCACAAGTTGCAAGGGTTTAAAAGGAGATTAAATTAAAAGTTACATTTTCATGAGCATGCAATTTTATACAAATTTCCAATTTATTTCTACTATCAAGGGCTAGATTACGAGTGTTGCGCTAACTGTTGCGCGCAAGCAATAAGTGGTTTAACCCAGGTCTTTGCGCACGTTGGAAGCAGGGATAGGCAAGGTGTCCGTGGCTAGTCCTTGCAGTGTCCGCCACAACCTTAGAATATCTTTTCTTTCTTATTAAATAATAGGAATAAAAAAAATATTTAGTATGAATAAAGTTAGTGGCCTGAGTGAAATACTGGATGTGCATCTGTATAATAACACCCAGAACTATATAATGACACAGTAGTGACACTGGAACATGGGTATAGCCAGAGGAGGGCTGGTTATAGGACCAGGGGTATCTGCATCAGTATAATAAAACCCAGCACTATATAATGACACAGTAGTGACACTGGCACATGGGTATAGCCAGAGGAGGGCTGGTTATAGGGTCGGTGGTATCTGCATCAGTATAATATCACCTAGCACTATATAATGACACAGTAGTGACACTGGCACATGGGTATAGCTAGAAGAGGGCTGGTTATAAGGTCGGTGGTATCTGAATCAGTATAATAACACCCAGCACTATATAATGACAAAGTAGTGACACAGGCTCATGGGTATAGCCAGAGGAGGGCTGGTTATAGGATCAGTGGTATCTGCATCAGTATAATAACACCCAGCACTATATAATGACACAGTAGTGACACTGGCACATGGGTATAGCCAGAGGAGGGCTGGTTATAGGATCAGTGGTTTCTGCCTCAGTATAATAACACCCAGCACTATATAATGACACTGTAGTGACACTGACACATGGGTATAGCCAGAGGAGGGCTGGTTATAGGATCAGTGGTTTCTGCCTCAGTATAATAACACCCAGCGCTATATAATGACACAGTAGTGAAACTGGCACACGGGTATAGCCAGAGGTGGACTGGTTATAGGATCAGTGGTATCTGCATCAGTATAATAACACCCAGCTCTATATAATGACACAGTAGTGACACTGGCTCATGGGTATAGCCAGAGGAGGGCTGGTTATAGGATCAGTGGTATCTGCATCAGTATAATAACACCCAGCACTATATAATGACACAGTAGTGACACTGTCACATGGGTATAGCCAGAGGAGGGTTGGTTATAGAATCAGTGGTATCTGCATCAGTATAATAACACTCAGCACTATATAATGACACAGTAGTGACACTGGCACATGGGTATAGCCAGAGGAGGGATGGTTATAGGATCAGTGGTATCTGCATCAGTATAATAACACCAAGCACCGTACAAAGACACAGTAGTGACACTGGCTAGTGGGTATAACCAGAAGAGGGTTTGTTATAGGATCAGTGCTATCTGCATCAGTATAATAACACCAAAGAGTATAAAATAATGTTTTTAATTTCCAATGTACCTTGGTGTCCTTCACTAAGGTCTGTACTTTGGCAAATGTCTGCCACAGCCTTTGTCTGTGCCTATCTCTGGTTGGAAGTAGCGCGCATATTACAAGTTGAAAGTAAACGCGTTCACTTGAGCACAATTGAATTTAATGTGTCAGGATAGCACAACTTCAGAACTCTAAGAGTTTAAGAGAGTCAAAAAAGTTGCACAAAACACATCAAAAATACATTGTACAGTATAGTTACAATCATAATAACACTATATAATATAAAAAATGTAAAAAAAAATATATTAAAAAGTTGTAAAGGTTTAAAGATATGACATTTCAGGTGTTTATATGTGTGTACATATGTATTTATGTATTTATATGTGTATATATGTATTTACAGAAATATATACACATAAATTCATATATACACACATAAATGCGTATGTATACATATATATAGCAAACGAACATGAAGCACTCCAAAGGTCTTATATTTTTGTCACTTAATTGTGAACGTTTTCGGGCACAATAAAGTGACAAAAATATAAGACCTTTGGAGTGCTTCATGTTCGTTTGCTATTTGTTTTTTTGACATAGCACCCAAGGCTAATGTGGATTGAGGCCTGGAGTGCACTTTGCTTCATATTAATATATATATATATATATATATATATATATATATATATACATATATATACACACACACACACACACACACACACAAGTGCATTGGATCCCTTTGCAGTCAAGCAGATGAAAACATCAAAATTATATTTACAAAAAAACATCAGATATATGTATATATATATATATATATATATATATATATATATATACACACAAATATGTAGCCACCAATCAGCAAGCACTACCCAGGGGGCTGATCCAAAAAATTGTCTGGCTCCTAAGATTACATTCCTGCCTTTTCAAATAAAGATACCAAGAGAAAAAAGAAAAATTGATAATAGCAATATTAGAAAGTTGCTTAAAATTACATGCTCTGTCTGAATCATCCCTTTAACATATTGCAGCATCACAGCATGGACTGGAAGTGATTCACAGAAATGATTGCACAAGTTTAATTTCCCTTTACACTATAAAAGGACAATAAACCATATTATGATTAAGAGACCAATTCTCTAAATGTCCTTCATTGTTCAAAATTCTGTAAAGGTATTCTTTTGGTTTGTCAAATGTGCACTTAGAAGCCTCTATAGAGTTTTCAAGTGTTAGCAAATAAAGTTACACAAATGGGCGTGTCCGCAAAAAAAAAAGTCTATACGATTTCTGCTACAAATCATAAAGGTTAAAATCACATGCTTTTAATTTTATTTATAACAATCTCATTAAAAATAAATTGATTAGTTATGTCAAAGCAAAGGGAAAAAATAACTATAATGAAGATGTATGCTATGTATTATTCTTGTTGACTGTATTGCGACAGTTAACAGGTTTGGTTAAAAACAATAATATTTTATTTGTATATTATTTACAGATTATGTTTTTTCTGTTATATTATTATATTTATCAAATATTTACACTCACTTATTTCATGTAACGTTAGATATTAAATTTAATATAAATAATAAAACAATTTTAACATTTGCAAGATAATTTTTTTGTCTAAATAAAGTATTATATATATATATATAAACTAAAATGTCAGTATATTATTTTCAGTACAACATTTTTATGATACGCTTTCAACGTATATTCTACAGGGAGTGCAGAATTATTAGGCAAGTTGTATTTTTGAGGATTAATTTTATTATTGAACAACAACCATGTTCTCAATGAACCCAAAAAACTCATTAATATCAAAGCTGAATAGTTTTGGAAGTAGTTTTTAGTTTGTTTTTAGTTATAGCTATTTTAGGGGGATATCTGTGTGTGCAGGTGACTATTACTGTGCATAATTATTAGGCAACTTAACAAAAAACAAATATATACCCATTTCAATTATTTATTTTTACCAGTGAAACCAATATAACATCTCAACATTCACAAATATACATTTCTGACATTCAAAAACAAAACAAAAACAAATCAGTGACCAATATAGCCACCTTTCTTTGCAAGGACACTCAAAAGCCTGCCATCCATGGATTCTGTCAGTGTTTTGATCTGTTCACCATCAACATTGCGTGCAGCAGCAACCACAGCCTCCCAGACACTGTTCAGAGAGGTGTACTGTTTTCCCTCCTTGTAAATCTCACATTTGATGATGGACCACAGGTTCTCAATGGGGTTCAGATCATGTGAACAAGGAGGCCATGTCATTAGATTTTCTTCTTTTATACCCTTTCTTGCCAGCCACGCTGTGGAGTACTTGGACGCGTGTGATGGAGCATTGTCCTGCATGAAAATCATGTTTTTCTTGAAGGATGCAGACTTCTTCCTGTACCACTGCTTGAAGAAGGTGTCTTCCAGAAACTGGCAGTAGGACTGGGAGTTGAGCTTGACTCCATCCTCAACCTGAAAAGGCCCCACAAGATAATCTTTGATGATACCAGCCCAAACCAGTACTCCACCTCCACCTTGCTGGCGTCTGAGTCGGACTGGAGCTCTCTGCCCTTTACCAATCCAGCCACGGGCCCATCAAGACTCACTCTCATTTCATCAGTCCATAAAACCTTAGAAAAATCAGTCTTGAGATATTTCTTGGCCCAGTCTTGACGTTTCAGCTTGTGTGTCTTGTTCAGTGGTGGTCATCTTTCAGCCTTTCTTACCTTGGCCTTGTCTCTGAGTATTGCACACCTTGTGCTTTTGGGCACTCCAGTGATGTTGCAGCTCTGAAATATGGCCAAACTGGTGGCAAGTGGCATCTTGGCAGCTGCACGCTTGACTTTTCTCAGTTCATGGGCAGTTATTTTGCGCCTTGGTTTTTCCACACGCTTCTTACGACCCTGTTGACTATTTTGAATGAAACGCTTGATTGTTCGATGATCACGCTTCAGAAGCTTTGCAATTTTAAGAGTGCTGCATCCCTCTGCAAGATATCTCACTATTTTTGACTTTTCTGAGCCTGTCAAGTCCTTCTTTTGACCCATTTTGCCAAAGGAAAGGAAGTTGCCTAATAATTATGCACACCTGATATAGGGTGTTGATGTCATTAGATCACACCCCTTCTCATTACAGAGATGCACATCACCTAATATGCTTAATTGGTAGTAGGCTTTCAAGCCTATACAGCTTGGAGTAAGACAACATGCATAAAGAGGATGATGTGGTCAAAATACTCATTTGCCTAATAATTCTGCACTCCCTGTATAGTAAACCAGACTGTATATTGCCTTTACAACAAAGCTAATTAACTAGACAGATTTATATATACAGTACTTAAATACACATATTTAGACACATATGTATAAAACCTTAACCCTTTATGCAAGATATTTACTTTCTTTAACCCTACGAGCACAAATTTACTTTCAACTTGTAATATGACAGTAAGTTAAAGCAGGTGCAATATTGCTATATCGCATACAGGCTAACTTTAATTTGCCATGGGTAATCTAGTCTAAAGTGTTATGATTATTTATAGATCTGAAGATTGGCACTCTATGAAACACAAACATGCAAAATTAAGAGGTATGTAATTTCTGGGGATTTTTGCTTTGCTATTTGTCTATGGATGTTTGTTGCTAACAAAATATGTGCAATTAAAGCTGAAGTATATAAGTATATGTTTGCATGAAGTTTGTATAACCATGTCAACATTTCAGAATTCTTTATACAATTTTTTAAAGCAATGTTTATGTTACCTCTCATATAAATTGTGCAGCCTGTGAATTCGAATATAACCAGCTATCTTTAAAAGTATTTGCTTTTTAACAGCAAAGTTAGGCATAAACATTAAGGATGAACAGTGTTTTTAGTAACCAGAAAGACCCCTTGTTTTATTGTATATAGAAAGTGATTATGATGTTTTGGTAGCTATTTTCTATAACTTGCTTCTGATCAAAGGTTAGTGCGTTTTATGTGGTTTTCAATGCAGCAGACTAAGCAAAACAAACATTCTATTTTGAAGATAAGTCTTTACAGCAAATATGGCTTCTGCACACTTATAGGTTAGGAATATTCAGGTCTTTTTATAAATGGTTATTTTTGTGTTGGGAAAGAATGCATCAATAGTCTAAATAAATACAAAGTTACAGGCATCAAACCATAGGTCAGAGAAGCAAGGCAGAGTTTCTGACCCAAACCACAAGAGACGCACAGGTGTTTGAATGCACTTTTACATATAAAAAAACCCTATATTCTACCATATTTATATATCAGTCATTGATATATATTTTTAATACCAAAAACCCTTAAAGGGACAGTAAAGTAAAAATTAAAGTTTTATGATTTAGATAGAGCATGCAATTTTAAACAACTTTCCAATTTACTTCTATTATCAAATTTGCTTTGTTTTCTTGGTATTCTTTGCTGAAGACTAAAACTAGGTAGACTGATAGGAGCTTAGGAGCGTGCTCGTGTCTATAGCAGGCTATGGCAGCAGTGTTTGTAACTACGTATAAAATTAATAAAAACAGTGTTGCAAAGACGTCTGCCAGATGGCTTTAGACACATGCATACTCTTGAGCTCACCTAGGATTACTCTTTAACAAAGGATACCAAAATAACTAAGTAACATTCACAATAGAGGTAAATTGGAAAGTTGTTTAAAATGTCATGCTCTATTCAATCAATTTAAGTTAAATTCTGATTTTACTGTCCCTTGAAAAGCCAATATCAATGTCACCTACAAAGTTGTTAATGATCAATATCATTATTAAATGAGGATTTAAAACGATCTGTAAATTATTGGTAAAATGGATTAAAACTAAATGAAACTTAATTATTTTCATTCTTGATTGAAACAGAACATACAATTTTAAACAGCTTTCCAATTTAGTTGAAGAAGTAGCAAATCCACTATTGGGAACTAGCTGAAATCATCTGGTGAGCCAATGACAAGAGGCATATATGTGCAACCACAAATCAGCAGCTAGCTCCCAGTAATGCATTGTTGCTCCTGGGCCTACCTAGGTACGCTTTTAAATGAAGGATACCAAAAGAACAAAACAAATTAGAGCATATAAATTAATGGAAAGTTGTGTAAAATTGTACACTCTATCTGACTCAAGAAAGAATTGATTTTTTAGACATCCAGTTTATAGCCTTTTTCATATCATGTTTTTATACTGCAATGTATGAATGATTTAATAATATACACTTAAACATAAACTTGCACTTGGTTGATTGCAGTGATTATACAGGTATGCTTAGTATAGATCAACCACTGCATTACAAAAGATCTGCACACAAAATAAATAATGTAAAAACAAAAAAGAAAGAAAGACACCAATAGCAATACAAGGATTTGTGCTAGATCGTGTGCATTTTAGTGCACTATCTAATATAGATAATCATTTTAAAGAGGGACATGAAAGTCAAAATAACAAAATGAATGCCTACTTGATAAATTATTTTCTTTCAAAATGATGCTGGTCAAGAGGCTTCCATAACATATGGGATATATTTCCCGCCACTAGTAGGAGATCAAGAACCCATATCAGAGCTTAAAATCCCTCCCACCTCCCTTCTCTCTCTTAGTTTAACGTATAGCCGAGTAGAGAATATAAAACATATACGGCTAGATTACAAGTGTTGTGGTACGGCTTTTAATGCTGAAAAACGTATATTACGAGTCGTGTCGGTATAGCTATATCGCAAGCATTTTAGCCTGTAACGCAACGTCCATTCCGCACTCTAAAAAATTACGTTTTTGTGTGGGATTTTTATAGCGCCGGTATTACAGGTTGTGCGGTCCATACCGTCATCTGAGAGCAGTAGTTATGGATTTTGCCAAACAAAAATGTTTCACTAATCTCATAACTAAACTGTTACAAAGTACACTAACACATATAAACTACCTATTATCCCCTAAACCGCCGCCCTCCTGCATCTCAAACACTGTATTAAACTTATTAATCCCTAATCTGCCGCCCACCCACATTGCGACTATTAAATAAACCTAATAACCGCTAATCTGCCGCCCACCCACATTGCCAACACTATTTAAATATATTAACCCCTAATCCGCCGCTCCCCGACATCGCCTCCACTATAATAAACCTACTAACCCCTAAACCACTGACCTCCCACATTGCTGCCACTAAATAAACCTATTAACCCCTAAACCGGCGGCCCCCCACATCACAAAAACTCAATTTAAGTTCTTAACCCCTAAACTTAACACCTCCTAACTTTAAATTAAAATTACAATATAACTATATTTAAATAAATAAAAACTTACCTGTGAAATAAAAATAAACCTAACATTAAACTATTAATTAACCTAACATTACTATTCTAATAAAATTAAAAAATACTACCAATTAAAAAATCTAAATTGTATTTTTTTACAGGTAAAATAGCTGTTTAACTTAGGGCAATGCCCTACAAAAGGCCCTTTTAACGGCTATTGGTAGTTAATTGTAGGCTGGGGGGGTTATTTTGGGGGGGCTTTTTTATAGGGATATTAGATTAGGTGTAATTGTTTTTATTTTTGATAATTTTGTTTATTATTTTTTGCAAGCTTAGTGTTTTGTTTTTTTCCGTAATTTAGTGTTTATTATTTTTTGTAATTTTAATTTTTTTTGTAATTTTTTGTAATTTCGAATTTTTAATTGGTAGTATTTTTTTTTATTAGAATAGTAATGTTAGGTTAATTTATAGTTTAATGTTAGGTTTATATTTATTTCACAGGTAAGTTTTTATTTATTATGAGATAGTTATATTGTAATTTTAATTTTAAATTAGGGGGGTGTTAGGTTTAGGGGTTAATAGTTTAATTTAGTGTTTTGCGATGTGGGGGGGCTGGCGGTTTAGGGGTTAATAGGTTTATTTAGTGGTGGCGATGTGGGGGCCGGAGGTTTATGGTTTAATAGGTTTATTTAGTAGAAGCGCTGTGGGAGGCCGGAAGTTTAGGGGTTAATAGCTTTATTACAGTGTCGGCGATGTCGGGGAGTGGCGTAATAGGGATTAATAACTTTTATTAGTGTCTGCGATGTCAGGGAGCGGCGGAATAGGGGTTAATAACTTTTAGAAGTGTCGGTGATGTCGGGGAGCGGTGGAATTGTGGTTAATAACTTTTATTAGTGTTGGCGATGTTGGGAGCGGCAGATTAGGGGTTAATAACTTTATTTAGGTGTCGACGATGTCGGGGCTGCAGATTAGGGGTGTTTAGACTTGGGGTTTATGCTAGGAAGGAAATCATATTTGGTACGAAGTACAGCATTATCCTAAAGTGAGAATCACAAGACAGTGCTTACAATTCAGACACTCTCCTTGAAGAGGAGATTGTTAACATTAAAAGTACTTTCCAAGACAACAGAATGATGTCAATGGAACGCATTGGTTCAAAGGGAGAACTAGATTCATATTTCAGGGTGGAGAAAAAGGTTTTACAACTGGCCTAATTCAAACTACCACCTGGACAAAAGTCTGAACATCAGAAAGTTTAGCTAACTTCCTACGGAAAAAAAAGAGATAAAGCATAAGTTTGACCCTTTAGGAAACTAGCGGACAAACCCTTTTTCAAGTCCATCCTGTAAAAATTGAAGGATTCTATAAATCCTAAAGGAATACAAAGAAAATAATTTTGTAAGAGCACCACTCAAAATAGGCCTTCCAAATGTTGTCAAAAATCTTTTGTGTCATAGGCTTTACAGCTTGTATCAGAGTTTCAATGACCGAATCTGAGATACCTCTATGTCTTAAAACTAGGCACTCAACCTTCACGCCGTTAAATTTAGAGATTTTAGATCCTGATGGAAAGGAGGATCTTGAGACAGCAGGTCTTGTTTCAGAGACAGAATCCATGGAGGAGATGAGGACATCTGCAGTAGATCCGCATACCATGTCCTGCAGGGCCAGGCTGGAGCAATTAAGATCACTGATGCTGACTCCTGTATGACCCAAGCAATAACTCTTGGAATAAGAACAAACAGAGGAAACAGGTATGCTAGATGAAAATCACATGGACACACCAAGGTTTCTATCATGTGAGCGTTTGGGTCTATTGATGTTGTACAATGCCTTAAAAACTTGTGATTTAAGTGAGAGGCCATCAGATATATGTTCTGTAAGCTCCATTTGATCACTTAGGGATCGTAAGTGTCCTGAGGGAGAGAACACTCTCTATGATGGACCGATTGACTGCTGAGAAAATTGTGTACACCTGGTATGAGTCTCAAGACACTTCCTACATGGTCAGTGGCCTGCGGGTAACCCCGTTGATGATTTATGTAGGCCACCACCGTGATATTGTTCGACAGGAAATGGATAAATATCTCCTACTTCAATAGGTGTCAGAATGTTAATACATAACCTTGCCTCTAGAGGAGACCACAACTCCTTGAGCTCTTTGAGAAACCCAGACCCCCCCCCCCCAGCCTAAGAGACTGGTGTTCATGATTAATGAAGAAAGGATGCCCCAATGGTCGAAGAAAAATGTTGTGTCCCCAAGAAAAAAATGTCTGATGGAGAAATCCAAAGCAATCTGGTTTTCCAAATGTAAGTAATTCTTTGACCACTGAGGTAGCATAGACAAATAAAGAGGTCTCTAGTGAAAAAGAGGCAAAAGGAACTGTGTCTGAAGCAGTTATTATACACTGGGTAAATCTGGGTAATCTTTCCTGAGTAAAGATTAAGATGGTGTGTCTCTCCCTACAAAAGGGAGAGACACACCATCTTAATCTTTACTCAGGAACTAGATGCATAAGAATTGAGTCTATTATGACTCCGATAAATGCTATCCGTATAGCAGGATATAATGAGCTTTTAGGTACATTGATTCTCCTACCATTGTCTTGAAGAAAAATAGAAACTTGTAAGTATGAGCAATACTTAGTGACAGGGAATAGGCTTGCACTAGTATGTTGTCCAGATATGGTGCAACTACAATGCCCTGAATTCTGATCACCCTTAAGATTGTACCCAACACAGAGTGGCAAACTGGCAGTGTTTTGCAGATATGTATACCTCAGGAGCTGAAAGTAATCCCTGTGTATAGGGATGCAGAGATATGCATCACTGAGGTCTATAGTAGCCATAACCTGACTCTTTTGGATAAAGGATAACATTGTCCATAATATTCTCATTATAGAAATGGGAACCTTCAGAAACATGTATAGGGATGTTACATCTAGGACAGAACTGAAAGGCCCTTTGGACAATAAACAGATTAGGGTGACACTCAGTCTTGACCCTGCGATGACACTGGTACTGGGATTAATTATTCAAATATCCTCCAAATTGTTTTATAAAGGCTGCCGCCTCCGAAGGATCATTGACAAGATGTGATAGGACCACTGGTCAAAAAGGAATACTCTGCTTCAAAGAGAAGAAACTCTCGATCTCTTGAAGGATAAAAATAATCAGTCCGGATATCCAAACTTTTTTTTTTCTGTGAATCTTAAAATATATAAACTTATACATAAGTTTATGCAAAGTTATAAATCTGTATATAAATCATGTAAATTCATGTCCAGAATAGGCAGAGACATTGAATACTTACAAAGTGGATACACAATGTACATTGTTAATAATAATTATAGCTAAAAATAGAAGCAGAAGAAGCGCCCCACGATTCAAGGTAGTATATATCACACTTTATTCAAACATACATGATACAGCTTGCACTTACTAGACATAAGAACAAGATGAGCATAAGTTAAAAGCTGTTATCGAGTCTAAGTATGTTAGTCCCTCCCTCCGATAACGTAAACAATGACATCAGAGTCCTATTTGGGGTAACTGTCCAATGGAGTCTCCTACTGTGATCTCTCCTCTCTTCCTGTGATCTCCGCCCCTTAGCGGACTTTCTCAAGAGATATGGAAGTGACGAAAACTTCAGGAAAAGTCTATACATACCTTTCATCATATAAACTCCTCCCGAGTGGAGTCTTCTTATAGTGATTACAAGTTACGTGGTATGGCTTTACCGCGATCGTTATGGCCTATACCGCAACAATCTATTCCGCATTCAAAGACCTGTAGTTAGGGATTTTGCAAAACAAAAAAGTTTCACAAAACACATAAAAAATATGTTACAAAGTACACTAACACCCATAAAATACACTATTAATCCATAAACCGCCATTCCCCCCGAATCGCAACTAATAAAATAAAGTAATAACCCCTAAACCGCCATCCCCCCGCATTGAAAACACTAAACTATACCTACTAACCCCTAAATCGCCGTCCCCCCACATCGCCAACACTAAATAAACCTATTAACCCCTAAACCAACGTCCCCCCACATTGACAACACTAAAACAAACCCATTGACCAGTGGCGGCTGGTGAATTTTTAGGATGGGGGTGCACAAGACCCTGCCCCAAGTAGAAAGGCACGCCCCTTTGAAAAAACACGCCCCTTTTATCAAGCCACACCCATTTTAAAAGCCACACCCCTTTGCAAAAGTCACGCCCATCAAATGGCCCCACCCATTTCAACCAGCAGTGTTTTTGGTCATCGTCTTATTGAGATATCCAGCCCTGGCCTGGGGGTAACTGCAACTGAAGTTTGTGACTGATTCCTCAACATTATTCTCAAGTATCTGCTGATATTAAGTGGAATCCATGAGACCCTCAACAATATCCCCAGTAGTACAGGTCTTTGGAGGTGGTCTGTGGGCTGTTTTTGACTGTTCTTATCATCCTTTGCCTATCCGATATTTTACTTGGCCTGCCACTTCTGGCCTTAACAAGAACTGTGCCTGTGGTCTTCCATATCCTCTCACCATGCTATGTTCCTCACAGTGGACACTGAAATCTTTAATCTATGCAATAGCTTTTTGTAGCCTTCCTCTAAACCATGATGTTGAACAATCTTTGTTTTTAGGTCATTTGAGAGTTGTTTTGTGTCCCCCATGTTGCCACTCTTCAGTTCAGAGGAGAGTCATAGAGAACAACTTGCAATTGGCCACCTTAAAACCTTTTCTCATGATTGGATACACCTGTCTATGAAGTTTAAGGCTTAATGGGCTCACCAAACCAATTTTGTCTTCCAATTAATCAGTGCTAGGTAGTTCCAGGTATTCAAATCAACAAAATAACAAGGGTGCACAAATGTATGCACCTGTCTAATTTTGTTTTGATGCATATTGCACATTTTCTGTTAATCCAATAAACGTAATTTCACTACTGAATTTTTACTGTGTCCTTCATTTATTTCATAGATCAAAATGAAATTACTGATCCAAACAGCCAATTATTTATAACAGAAAATCATGGACATTGTCAGAGGTGCCTAAACTTTTGCATGCAACTGTATATGATTTCATGCACACAAACTGTATTAAAGTAATGTACTGAGATATGAAATATATTTTTATGAAATGTAATATCAATTATATATAAATACTATGCTCCAATACAGCTCACAGGCAGGATATCTAAAAAATATACAAAGGGAACATTTGTTAAAGTTTAAGCTTCAAAAGATTCTTTACTTCATCGCTTAATGAGATTAGATCTCTACAAACAAGATAACCATGTTACCTCTCTGGGGTGACAGAGAAACAATTCTGTACTTTAGTTCAGATTTGCTCAATCTTCAGGAAAGTAAGTAATTATCCCTTCCCTTGTATGATATACAAATGATGAGACTAACAATACTTTTGAAGGTGTGAAATTGAATCCACATATACGTCTGGAAAGGTTTTCTAGCTCAGAATCGATGCAAGCATATAGAAGACAAAATTTCATATGAAATGACTTGTACATATTTTTCATATAGTTTTATACACTCCTATACTTTATTAAGGAATGACTTCAAATATGGAATATATTTATATTAAAGTGGGATAATAAGGAAATATAAATATTGTTACAATAAATTAATCACTACAGAATTCTAATTAAATGCAATGTAATATCAGAATATGAAATGATTATTCAATTGATTTAAAATAGTTAATAGTATAGCTGATTATTAGTATCATATTAACTAAGTCTTAAATTACAATCCTTTTAAGTCTCCCAATATTTAATGAATCATCGCGTTCATCATGTCCTGGCTCGAAGTGAAAGCTCAAATGCGCCGGAAAATAGAATACAATTCATAATTTTGGAAAGAACATAACGATTTGTGGTTACTTGATCATTGTGTTTTTTAACATTCAAACAAAATGCACTGACAAGTTGTTGGCGAATATCAATCCTTCATAGCAAATTAAACTGTAATGGGGAGTATAAATGTGATTGGTAGCAATAATTTATATTTTTGGAGTTAAATGTGATACATCGGCGACACCATAACTCACCCAACTTGAATCACCACTTTGTTTTTCAAACAGGAGACAATAAAAAGAAGATCCTGTTTGCAAAATGACTATTAAGTCAATCTCTTAAGATATTATCAGTAGTAAGTATATATATATATATATATATATATATATATATATATATATATATATTTATATATATATATATATGTATAATATTTAATATTATGACCATGTCTAATATTTAAATTAATATACAAGAATCCATACTCTTCAGCATACCCATGCCTAGTCTTAAAATATACATGCTCAGTGAAATTATATAATAACATATATATTAACCAAATGATTAATCAAAGCTGCGAAATAATAATTATCTTGAAATTAAATTAATGAAAATATATATGTTCCTGGATTTAAAGAACCTTCCACTTTATAGAGAAATAAAACCACATCTCAATTATTGTTGCCCTAGCCCCCATTGTTCGATATTAGGCAATGCAGCCAAAAAAGGCCGTGGCAACATTAAGATAAATACACCAACATTTTACTTTCTACAAAAGAAGATTATTTCTATTACACTAGTGCTTAATAATAAACTTCAAAGGTAAAGATTAAAACAGAATGTTGATAACTCAAGTACAATTTTTGTAAATTAACTCAATCCGCCTGTCTTTTTTTGAGGCAAATAAATCAATAACATTTTCGGTGAATGTAGGCATGTCATTGATCAATTGTTTTTCAATTGTGAGCATGGCTAGAGCAGTCAGTCTTTCCTCAGTCATGGTGCTCCTTAGAAATGTCTTAACTCGTTTTAACGTTGAGAAACATCTCTTAGCCTCAGCAGTTGTCACGGGAATAGTCGAAATAATTTGCAACAGTTTGTAGGTCTCCGAGAAAGTACTGTCCAAGTTATTTTCTATTACAAACTGTAGAAGACTGATGGCACCATTCATATTTCGGAAATCTGGTCTTCTGTAAATTACTCCTAGTTCCGTTTTCAGGCGATCTTTCTGTAATATGTCATAAACAGCTGATGTTTGTTCAAGAAGCTGATTTGGAAAAATTTTCTCGTAATCTGCAAATTTTTCAGCTTGGAGGAGAGAAACAGCCGAGTAGTGAGTTATAAAAAAAAATCTATCTTTTACTTGATTCGTGATAACATCGCATATCTCTTTAGCTGCCACAGTCTGAGTAATGTGAATATTTTCTCTCTTCCTTTTCCTTGATGTTTCCTCTGTTTCTGATATCGTCATGATCACTGTGTCCATTCTTTTCCTTTCGTTTTCCATTGTCTGCTGGAAAGTGTTAACATGTTTTCGAATAAGTGCCGCGTCTGTTAGTGTTTTCTGAAGTTGGTTGTATAACACATCTACATGTGGCATAATATTGTGAAAAACTGAAAGAAAAAACACAAATACCGAGTCTTGTAACATACGGCGAATAGCCCCTGCTTGATTTATAGCTATTTCTTTTTTCGATGTTGACATTCAATTAACTGTTCCCTGTTTTCAAACACTGCATTGACGGTTCGACTCTTGAAATTCCACCTGGTGGCTGAACCATGAGGTATCCTTCTTCTAACAGTTTCATCTAGAATAGCTATCCGTTGTGGCGAGTTACTAAAAAAGTTAGTAATGTCACTTAGGTTAGAAAAAAATACTCGAACTTGTTGATTCTGACTGCTTGCTTGGCTGACAATCAAATTGAGTTGATGTGCGTAGCAATGCACAAAATGTGCATTCTTGTAGGTACGTTTAATTATAGCCGGAACACCTGCATGCTGACCACTCATCACGCTTGCACCGTCGTAACTCTGGGATATCAATTTTTCAGGGTTGTCTATAACTTTTTCCAAATTATTTTGGATACATGTAGCTATAGATTCTGCATCATGTCCAACTGGATTAGTGAATTCCCAGAATCTCTCAACCGGTTGACCGTTACCTATAATGTATCGAACAACAACAACCAATTGGAAGGCAGATGAAACATCAGTTGTTTCATCTGCTATCACTGCTACAAAACTTGCTTTTGAGATTTCCTTTTTAATTTGGTTCTGGCAAACAGTAAGCATACAGTCTAATAAATCGTTTTGAATTTCTTTTGACGTTCCTTTAAAAACAGTGGCACTAGCGAGATGTTCTTTTAGAGATGCATCAAGTTCTGCTGAGAAGTTTATAAGACCTCTGAAAATGCCTGGATTTAATGAATCCTCGCGTTCGTCATGTCCTCGAAGTGCAAGTTCAAATGCGCCGCAAAATAAAATACAATTAATTATTTTTGAAAGAACATAACGATTTTTCGTTACTTGCTCATTATGTTTTTTAATATTTAAACGATATGCACTGTCAAGTTGTTGTCGAATATCAACCCTTCCTAACAAATTAAACTCTAATGTGGAGTTTAAATGTGATTGGGAGCAACTATGTTTATTTATTTTTTGACTTAAATGTGATAAATCGGCGACACCAGAACTCACCCAGCTTGATTCACCACTTTGTTTTGCAAACAGGAGACAATAAAAACAAAAGAGCCTTTTAGATAATTCACAGCCACAAATCCATGGATATTTATCATATACCTCGGGTTTGAATTCTCTTTTGAAATCTCTAGTTTTACATTTTGTTACCTGGGTAAGGTTAAGCCTAGGTGTTGGCCGGAGCATTTTAATTTCCATTTATCTTTCCATGGGCAATGTTGAAAAATGTAATTGCTTTAGCTCAGACACACTAATTTTACTAAGTGCCATCTTAACTTTTAGTTTACACACAAAGAACAGTCCTTTGCTGTTATAAAATATATAACTTGTACCTAAGTAGTTTTGCTGTTATAATATATATATAACTTTTAGACAAGTAGTTTTGCTGTTATAATATATATAACTTTTAGACAAGTAGTTTTGATGTTATAAAATATAAAACTTGAAGGTTAGTAGCTTTGCAGCTGTTATAAAATATACAACTTGTAGGTAAGTAGTTTTGCAGCTGTTATAAAATATATGACTTGTAGGTAATTAGCTTTTCAGCTGATATAAAATATAGAACTTGTAGGTAAGTAGTTTTGCTGTTCTAAGATATATAACTTGTAGGTAAAAAGTGTTGCTGTTCTAAAATATATAACTTGTAGGCAAAAAGTTTTGCTGTTCTAAAATATCTAACTTGTAGGTAAGTATTTTTGTTGTTATAAAATATATAACTATATGCAGGTTTTATGCCTATCTGCAGTCTGCAGCAGTTAACTACTTTTTAAAAAACTATGAAAATAATTAACAACTAAAATACTTTGATAGTATTCTAATTATAGCAAGCAGCAGCCGCGACAGCCGTCAACGGTCAACTGCCTAAAACTAGTAGGCAAGTAGTTTTGCGTTTTTTATGGAATATATAACTTGTAGGTAATTAGCTTTGCAGCTGTTATAAAATATACAACTTGTAGGTAAGTACTTTTGCAGCTGTTATAAAATATATGACTTGTAGGTAATTAGCTTTTCAGCTGATATAAAATATAGAACTTGTAGGTAAGTAGTTTTGCTGTTCTAAAATATATAACTTGTAGGTAAAAAGTTTTGCTGTTCTAAAATATCTAACTTGTAGGTAAGTATTTTTGTTGTTATAAAATATATAACTATATGCAGGTTTTATGCCTATCTGCAGTCTGCAGCAGTTAACTACTTTTTAAAAAACTATTAAAATAATTAACAACTAAAATACTTTGATAGTATTCTAATTATAGCAAGCAGCAGCCGCGACAGCCGTCAATGGTCAACTGTCTAAAACTAGTAGGCAAGTAGTTTTGCGTTTTTTATGGAATATATAACTTGTAGGTAATTAGCTTTACAGCTGATATAAAATATAGAACTTGTAGGTAAGTACTTTTGCTGTTCTAAAATATATAACTTGTAGGTAAAAAGTTTTGCTGTTCTAAAAAAATCTAACTTGTAGGTAAGTAGTTTTGCTGTTCTAAAATATCTAACTTGTAGGTAAGTATTTTTGATGTTCTAAAATAGATAACTTGTAGGTAAAAAGTTTTGCTGTTATAAAATATATAACTTGTAGGTAAAAAGTTTTGATGTTATAAAATATATAACTTGTAGTTAAGTATTTTTGTTGTTATAAAATATATAACTATATCTATGCAGGTTTACTGTCTATCTGCAGGCTACAGCAGTTAACTGCTTTTTAAAAAACTATGAAAAAAAATGTAAAACAAATATTTTTATAGTATTATTATATTTACAACAAGCAGCAGCCGCGACAGCCGTCAATGGTCAACTAGTAAATGTAAATTATGTCATTAAAACTACTC
Source organism: Bombina bombina (assembly GCF_027579735.1). Lineage (NCBI taxonomy): Eukaryota > Metazoa > Chordata > Amphibia > Anura > Bombinatoridae > Bombina > Bombina bombina. Next base: position 330,252,455 of record NC_069500.1, on the reverse strand, counting down.
TGCTGCTCAGGCCTCTCAGTCTCTCTGTGACAGTCAAGACTGTGTAAAATAATATGCTGAGTACAGTACTGTACTCAAGATCTCTAAAATTTGTATGCTGGCTGTGTTATTTAAACTAGTAAATTTAAATAAGTTTTACAAAAAAAAAATTCTAAACTGTCCACTCTCAACTCAGTCTCTCTATCTCTAGTCTAGAGTCTAGTCTAAAAAATTATTAATATAGGCCTAGATTTGGAGTTTGGCGGTAGATGGGTTGTTAACGCTACGCAGGCTTTTTTCTGGCCGCACCATAAAATTAACTCTGGTATCGAGAGTCCAAAAAATTGCTGCGTTAGGCTCCAAAAAAGGAGCGTAGAGCATTTTTACCGCAAATGCAACTCTCGATACCAGAGTTGCTTACGGACGCGGCCAGCCTCAAAAACGTGCTCGTGCACGATTCTCCCATAGGAAACAATGGGGCTGTTTGAGCTGAAAAAAAACCTAACACCTGCAAAAAAGCCGCGTTCAGCTCCTAACGCAGCCCCATTGTTTCCTATGGGGAAACACTTCCTACGTCTGCACCTAACACTCTAACATGTACCCCGAGTCTAAACACCCCTACCCTTACACTTATTAAACCCTAATCTGCCGCCCCCGCTATCGCTGACCCCTGCATTATATTATTAACCCCTAATCTTCCGCTCTGTAAACCGCCACAACTTACATTATCCCTATGTACCCCTAATCTGCTGCCCCTAACACCGCCGACCCCTATATTATATTTATTAACCCCTAACCTGCCCCCCACAACGTCGCCGCCAGCTACTTACAATAATTAACCCCTAATCTGCCGAGTGGACCTGAGCGCTACTATAATAAAGTTATTAAGCCCTAATCCGCCTCACTAACCCTATCATAAATAGTATTAACCCCTAATCTGCCCTCCCTAACATCGCCGACACCTAACTTCAATTATTAACCCCTAATCTGACGACCGGAGCTCACCGCTACTATAATAAATGGATTAACCCCTAAAGCTAAGTCTAACCCTAACACTAACACCCCCCTAACTTAAATATAATTTACATCTAACGAAATTAATTAACTCTTATTAAATAAATTATTCCTATTTAAAGCTAAATACTTACCTGTAAAATAAATCCTAATATAGCTACAATATAAATTATAATTACATTGTAGCTATTTTAGGATTAATATTTATTTTACAGGCAACTTTGTAATTATTTTAACCAGGTACAATAGCTATTAAATAGTTAAGAACTATTTAATAGTTACCTAGTTAAAATAATAACAAAATTACCTGTAAAATAAATCCTAACCTAAGTTATAATTAAACCTAACACTACCCTATCAATAAATTAATTAAATAAAATACCTACAATTACCTACAATTAACCTAACACTACACTATCAATAAATAAATTAAATACAATTCCTACAAATAACTACAATTACATAAACTAACTAAAGTACAAAAAATAAAAAAGAACTAAGTTACAAAAAATAAAAAAATATTTACAAACATAAGAAAAATATTACAACAATTTTAAACTAATTACACCTACTCTAAGCCCCCTAATAAAATAACAAAGACCCCCAAAATAAAAAAATGCCCTACCCTATTCTAAATTAATAGAGTTAAAAGCTCTTTTACGTTACCAGCCCTGAACAGGGCCCTTTGCGGGGCATGCCCCAAGAAAATCAGCTCTTTTGCCTGTAAAAAAAAACATACAATACCCCCCCCCAACATTACAACCCACCACCCACATACCCCTAATCTAACCCAAACCCCCCTTAAATAAACCTAACACTAAGCCCCTGAAGATCTTCCTACTTTGTCTTCACCTCAACAGGTATCACCGATCCGTCCTGGCATCCGGTGCTGAAGAGGTCCAGAAGAGGCTCCAAAGTCTTCCTCCTATCCGGCAAGAAGAGGACATCCGGACCGGCAAACATCTTCATCCAAGCGGCATCTTCGATCTTCTTCCATCCGGTGCGGAGCGGGTCCATCTTGAAGCAGCCGACGCGGATCCATCCTCTTCTTCCGGCGTCTCCCGACGAATGACGGTTCCTTTAAGGGACGTCATCCAAGATGGCGTCCCTCGAATTCCGATTGGCTGATAGGATTCTATCAGCCAATCGGAATTAAGGTAGGAATATTCTGATTGGCTGATGGAATCAGCCAATCAGAATCAAGTTCAATCCGATTGGCTGATCTCGCATTCTATTGGCTGATCGGAACAGCCAATAGGATGCGAGCTCAATCTGATTGGCTGATCGGAATTCGAGGGACACTATCTTGGATGACGTCCCTTAAAGGAACCGTCATTCGTCGGGAGACGCCGGAAGAAGAGGATGGATCCACGTTGGCTGCTTCAAGATGGACCCGCTCCGCACCGGATGGAAGAAGATCGAAGATGCCGCTTGGATGAAGATGTTTGCCGGTCCGGATGTCCTCTTCTTGCCGGATAGGAGGAAGACTTTGGAGCCTCTTCTGGACCTCTTCAGCACCGGATGCCAGGACGGATCGGTGATACCTGTTGAGGTGAAGACAAGGTAGGAAGATCTTCAGGGGCTTAGTGTTAGGTTTATTTAAGGGGGGTTTGGGTTAGATTAGGGGTATGTGGGTGGTGGGTTGTAATGTTGGGGGGGGTATTGTATGTTTTTTTTTACAGGCAAAAGAGCTGATTTTCTTGGGGCATGCCCCGCAAAGGGCCCTGTTCAGGGCTGGTAACGTAAAAGAGCTTTTAACTCTATTAATTTAGAATAGGGTAGGGCATTTTTTATTTTGGGGGTCTTTGTTATTTTATTAGGGGGCTTAGAGTAGGTGTAATTAGTTTAAAATTGTTGTAATATTTTTCTTATGTTTGTAAATATTTTTTTATTTTTTGTAACTTAGTTCTTTTTTATTTTTTGTACTTTAGTTAGTTTATGTAATTGTAGTTATTTGTAGGAATTGTATTTAATTTATTTATTGATAGTGTAGTGTTAGGTTAATTGTAGGTAATTGTAGGTATTTTATTTAATTAATTTATTGATAGGGTAGTGTTAGGTTTAATTATAACTTAGGTTAGGATTTATTTTACAGGTAATTTTGTTATTATTTTAACTAGGTAACTATTAAATAGTTCTTAACTATTTAATAGCTATTGTACCTGGTTAAAATAATTACAAAGTTGCCTGTAAAATAAATATTAATCCTAAAATAGCTACAATGTAATTATAATTTATATTGTAGCTATATTAGGATTTATTTTACAGGTAAGTATTTAGCTTTAAATAGGAATAATTTATTTAATAAGAGTTAATTAATTTCGTTAGATGTAAATTATATTTAAGTTAGGGGGGTGTTAGTGTTAGGGTTAGACTTAGCTTTAGGGGTTAATCCATTTATTATAGTAGCGGTGAGCTCCGGTCGTCAGATTAGGGGTTAATAATTGAAGTTAGGTGTCGGCGATGTTAGGGAGGGCAGATTAGGGGTTAATACTATTTATGATAGGGTTAGTGAGGCGGATTAGGGGTTAATAACTTTATTATAGTAGCGCTCAGGTCCGCTCGGCAGATTAGGGGTTAATAAGTGTAGGCAGGTGTCGGCGACGTTGAGGGGGGCAGATTAGGGGTTAATAAATATAATATAGGGGTCGGCGGTGTTAGGGGCAGCAGATTAGGGGTACATAAGGATAACGTAGGTGGCGGCGCTTTGCGGTCGGCAGATTAGGGGTTAATTATTGTAAGTAGCTGGCGGCGACGTTGAGGGGGGCAGGTTAGGGGTTAATAAATATAATACAGGGGTCGGCGGTGTTAGGGGCAGCAGATTAGGGGTACATAAGTATAACGTAGGTGGCGGTCGGCAGATTAGGGGTTAAAAAAATTTAATCGAGTTGCGGCGATGTGGGGGGACCTCGGTTTAGGGGTACATAGGTAGATTATGGGTGTTAGTGTACTTTAGGGTACAGTAGTTAAGAGCTTTATGAACCGGCGTTAGCCCAGAAAGCTCTTAACTCCTGCTTTTTTTCTGCGGCTGGAGTTTTGTCGTTAGAGCTCTAACGCTCACTTCAGAAACGACTCTAAATACCGGAGTTAGGAAGATCCCATTGAAAAGATAGGATACGCAATTGACGTAAGGGGATCTGCGGTATGGAAAAGTCGCGGCTGAAAAGTGAGCGTTAGACCCTATTTTGAGTGACTCCAAATACCGGCGGTAGCCTAAAACCAGCGTTAGGAGCCTCTAACGCTGGTTTTCACGGCTACCGCCAAACTCTAAATCTAGGCCTAAATAAGGTCTCCAGGCTCTCCCTGAGTCCTACTTAACTCCTCTCTACTCTGTCTTGTCTCAGTCTATGGCTGCTCTGCACTGCAGCCTCTGTCTGTACTGTAGCTGGCCTGGCCCTGGCACCTTGGTCAACTTCTGGCTGCTGTAGTGAGCGTCAGAGCGCCTGTAAAAACTAACTCTATCTAACTGCCTCCTGCCTCACCCTCAGGCCTCAGCCTGCCTGCTGCCGCTAACTAATCTAAGTAACTAACTACTCAAGACACTGAGTCCTCAAGTCAGATGAGAGATGGGAATCCTGGGATGGATTGGATATTGGAATGGATAATTAATGCCAAATGCCAATGTCAGTATATAAGTATACTATCTCAAAATATCGCCAGAGCGGGCAGACAGTGTTCAACAGAGTCACTCAGAAGACAACACAATTTGAGCTCCTCTCAGCTCAACGACTATCTCCGCAATGGGATTTCACGCCGTTGAGCTGGGAGGAGTGTCTCAAGCATCATCACGTGACTGTTAGTGATGACGCTCAGACTCGGCTCTTCTCCTGTGTCACTGGCTGCTGCCTGGGCTCGCTCTTAACACCTCCCACCCCTCGCACAGGCTGAAGTGTGCGATCAGCCGTCTATGGGGATGAGGAGGCTGGGAGCTGCGCAGCAGCCAAATTTAGCATGCGCACAGACACAGTGCCATAGATTCTCTATCGCACGTGCGCTTAGGGACTATTTAGTACAGTAGTACAGTGGCTCAGCTGTGTATGTTCTTTAATAACAGACAGTCAGTAAACAGTACAGGGGCCAGGGGCACAAATAATAAAAATGTATTAAAAAACATTGAAACAAATTTATTTTTTTATTCTGGGGGTAAAAAAATATATATATTGAAAAATTATATATTTTTTTCTGTTTTTTTTTTCTTTCTTCTGGGCTGCGTGGGGCACGTGCGAGTGTGCTCAAACGGAGGAGCCTCCACTGCCATTGACAACACTAAATAAACCTAGTAACGCCTAAACTGCCATCCCCCCACAACACAAAGTATTAACCTAATAACTAAGCCCCCTAACCTAACACGCCTTAACCCCAATTATACTACAGAAAAAAAAAGTTGAGAGCAGCAGGGAAGGAGGTGGATGGAGATTTTGGCCCATGTACACAGGCTTTAGGACTAGTATTTGATAAAACAGAATCTTTGCTTTGAGCTGTTTAATTCCAGTTAAGTTTAAATCTTCCACTGGCAAAACAGAAATGGCCATTGTTTATAAAACTATGGCCTAGATTTGGAGTTTGGCGGTAGCCGTGAAAACCAGCGTTAGAGGCTCCTAACGCTGGTTTTAGGCTACCGCCGGTATTTGGAGTCACTCAAAAAAGGGTCTAACGCTCACTTTTCAGCCGCGACTTTTCCATACCGCAGATCCCCTTACGTCAATTGCGTATCCTATCTTTTCAATGGGATCTTTCTAACTCCGGTATTTAGAGTCGTGGCTGAAGTGAGCGTTATCAATCTAACGACAAAACTCCAGCCGCAGAAAAAAGTCTTTCTGGGCTAACGCCGGTTTATAAAGCTCTTAACTACTGTGCTCTAAAGTACACTAACACCCATAAACTACCTATGTACCCCTAAACCGAGGTCCCCCCACATCGCCGCCACTCGATTAAATTTTTTTAACCCCTAATCTGCCGACCGCCACCTACGTTATACTTATGTACCCCTAATCTGCTGCCCCTAATACCGCCGACCCCTATATTATATTTATTAACCCCTAATCTGCCGCCCTCAACGTCGCCTCCACCTGCCTACACTTATTAACCCCTAATCTGCCGACCGGACCGCACCGCTATTATAATAAAGTTATTAACCCCTAATCCGCCTCACTAACCCTATAATAAATAGTATTAGCCCATAATCTGCCCTCCCTAACATCGCCGACACCTAACTTCAATTATTAACCCCTAATCTGCCGACTGGATCTCACCGCTATTCTAATAAATGTATTAACCCCTAAAGCTAAGTCTAACCCTAACACTAACACCCCCCTAAGTTAAATATAATTTAAATCTAACGAAATTAATTAACTCTTATTAAATAAATTATTCCTATTTAAAGCTAAATACTTACCTGTAAAATAAATCCTAATATAGCTACAATATAAATTATAATTATATTATAGCTATTTTAGGATTTATATTTATTTTACAGGTAACTTTGTATTTATTTTAACCAGGTACAATAGCTATTAAATAGTTAAGAACTATTTAATAGCTACCTAGTTAAAATAATTTCAAAATTACCTGTAAAATAAATCCTTACGTCCATAAGCAACTCTGGTATCGAGAGTTGAAGTTGCGTTAAATATGCTCTACGCTCCTTTTTTGGAGCCTAACGCAGCCATTCTGTGGACTCTCAATACCAGAGTTATTTTAAAGGTGCGGCCAGAAAAAAGCCAGCGTTAGATACGCGGGTCCTTACCGACAAAACTCTAAATCTAGCCGTATGTTTGTGAAACATTAACTTTAATGTTAATTTTTACCTCATAACATTTCATATTATCATTATTTCACCTCACACCAGATCATCATACAGTGCCAACCTGTGAGCTGATCAAAAGCACACGTTTTGCAGTTCTAGCCTATTAATAAAGCCTTATACCTATACCTAAGTCATAAAAGCTGTCTTGAAGATAGCACAAATTAATTTTGCTTAGCAAACTGGAATTAAAGGGACACTGAACCCAATTTTTGATTGATTCAGATAGAGCATGTATTTTTAAGCAACTTTCTAATTTACTCCTATTATCAATGTTTCTTCATTCTCTTGCTATATTTATTTTAAAAGGAAGGAATCTAAGCTTTTTTTGGTTCAGAACTCTGGGCAGCACTTGTTTTATTGGTGGATGAATTTATCCACCAATCAGCAAGGACAACCCAGGTTGTTCACCAAAAATGGGCCGGCATCTAAATTTATATTCTTGCATTTCAAATAAAGATACCAAGAGAATGAAGAAAATTTGATAATAGGAGTAAACTAGAAAGTTGCTTAAAATTTGATGCTCTATCTAAATCACGAAAGAAAAAATGTAGGTTCAGTGTCCCTTTAACTAAACTCCATACTATAATTTGTATTTGTTTCAAACACAAATAATATATCAGTACAAGGGTGTTGTCATATTAAACCTCTCATTTATCTCTGAGCAGCTGTTTTTCATAGACCACTTACTACTTCTCTGAGGTCTGTAAGCAGTCTGAATCCAGGTCATATTTTTGTGTCCAATGATTAAAGCCTATATGGTAAACATTTATTTTATTGTCATAAGGGAGGTAAAATGAACATCTTAATATTAGGTCGTTCTTGAGAACTGAAGGAAAATCAGAATAATTTGGCAGGTGATATGCTCATGGCTGGGAAAAGACATTAAATATTTGGCACTGGATATCTATGGTATGGATAATGAGAGACTGCATCACAACAAGACAAGCTGTTTTGGACCTGCATATCAAATAGTCTGTTTTAAAGGGACATTGTACACTAGATTTATGTTTGCATAAATGTTTTGTAGATGATCCATTTAAATAGCCCATCTGGAAGGGTTTTTGTAAAGATGTATAGTTTTGCTTATTTTTTAATAACATTGTTCTCATTTTCAGACTCCTAACCAAGCCTCACAGTGCCAGATGTATACATGCGTTTACAGCCTCTTGCTGTCTCCTGTTTATGTTATCTGCCTTTTCATATGCATGGAAGAGTGGGGGGGGGGGGGTCTGCTCTTTTTTCCCCAACCCCTTTCATTGGGTGTACCAGCCAAAACTCATCAACAGTGCTAAACTGGGAGCTTAGTTTTTAAAAGGTTTTATACTTGATTTTAGATTTTTAGATTAGTCTATTAGATGCAGTTATATGAAATTTGGTGAATACTGTCCCTTTACGTATCTGACTATAAATGTCCCAAAAAGGGACCACAACCTGTTGATCCCTCCCTTTATGCCACCCAAGAAAAAAACAAAAAAAACCTGTTATTACAATCACTATTCTAGGCTTTATAATGATGAAGACATGCTCCCTACCCAATATTGGAGGTGGAGCACAACATAATTTCCACTTCCAATAACTTAATCGCTGCCTTTATCACTGTAAGTCCTGTGGTAGGTATCTTAGTTATAAATTATCTAAAACACAACTCTTATAAACAGCTGTTTAGACCTTTTCCACTTTTAAACACAACCTACCCAAGCCCTATTATTCCACTTCCTTTATACTTGCCCTGTTTTGTTCAAAAGGATTGAGCCCATTTTCAGTTTCATACTTTTACAAATTTGTACAGTACTTTAACGTCCAGGATAGCTACCAATATTGGGGGGGTCAATAAATTATTTGCTCCCAATTTATTTAACTGTTACTAGTACAGAAAACTACAGCTCATGATCATACTAAAAGTATTTTCAGGTCCTGACGTGGTATATGAATTCAGTTAGTCTTATAAATGAAACTTGAAGTCATCCCATTTACCCCTAAACCTGTTTAAGTGCAATTTTTTAGAGCACAAAAAAAATATTGACAGATCTTCACAATTTTTTGAGCTCCTAATTGCCCTATTATTAAGTCTTTACATGTTAAATAAAAATATCTGCAACGCACTAAATCTTTGGGTATTTTTAAATATGAAATATGTGGATCCCTAGTCCCATTCACTAATGGATCAACTCATCCTTATCCTTCGCCATCATGAAACTGAAATCAATTGAATGGGGAAGTAACATGATCGTCTGGTATAAGTAGCCTGAACCTCCATAATGATGGGTATCTTGCCTTTAGACCCTGGTTTCTCAACAGCTGGGCCGTGGCCCAGTACCGGGCCGTGATAGCCCTGCTGGTGGGCCCTGACCTGTCATGCCCCCACTGCACACTCTTACCCCACTGCACACAAGGAGCAGACTGAGACCAATCAAGGCCCTAGGAAAACTGTCTCACACTAACCCAAATGTATTCAAATTTATGCAAATGAACATGGTAGCCTCCCTGCCCTAACCCCAGCAGGCCCATCAACCTCCAGAGCCAGGACCCCCAACATTAAGGGCCAGAGAAAGGGCCCCCAACCTCCAGGGCCAGACCTCACACTCCATGTCCCTCACAGCGACAGACCCTCAGCAGGACCCCCACACTCCAGGGCCCCCACTAAACCCACATTGAACTGCTTAGTTACTGATAGGGCAAATCCCTGCTGCTTAATATATAAATAAAACTACTGGGCCCTGGACATGTCCAGCTAAAATTTACCGGGCCTTGAGGTCACTTTGGTTGAGAACCACTGCTTTAGACTATACCCAATGGTTTTAGATATGTCTAAGCCAACCATGCCCTGCACCCCACAAAGTATAGAGTAAAGACAAGAATAAAAAAATAATAATCATGGTTCATTTCCCCCTCCACATCAAATCCAAAGCAGTTTTCTCCCAAACCCCTTGAAAAAAATAGAAAAGACTGCAGACAATAAAATTATTTTGAAGTGTAATAAGTACTTTCTATGTTTATATATATCAAAATGTAATTAAATGAAAAAAAAAAAACATGTGACAGCTGGAATGAAAACTATTTTCTGATGAATTGGAATTCTTTTGGGGGACGGATGATCAAAAACTCGCCGGCATGTAGAGAAATCTGTTTTTAAGGTACAATTTGCTTTTCTAAAATTCCTTGAGAGACCTCACAGTACTGACAAAACTTCTTAAATAATTTCACCAGAGCAGAGAGCTTTGATCATTAGGCCCCTGGTAAGGGGTTTCCATGAAAAGTATCTAACAGATTTTCACATTGAATAATGAGATTTTTTTTTATAAAACAACGGATTAAAAAAAGACCCTGTGGTATTTGCAAAGCTCCCAACCAACTGGAATATTGTGAGATCATCACAGGTTGGGAGGTCTCTTTGCTGTCCCTCCCACAGCTTCCCTCAGTCAAGGCAAATGTTACAGTTTACAAAGCAAAAATGACTATTGCCTGGCTATACCCATAGCACCCATCCCTGCCCACAGCACACCTACAGCTCTGCCCCCTGGTTTAAGTAAGTTCTATGCATTCTAGTTACTACATTGTTTTATGATTTTGCACAATGTAAAGCTAGTTGCCAGTTGTCCATGCTTCATGGATATTCAGAATAAAGTTATCACACACTGCTGACAGGTCAGCTAAAGGACAGTCACTTAAGTCAGTAAAGCTTTTTGAAGATGCATACTATTGACTTTTGTGTCCATTTGATGCCCCTTTAACTATTTCTGTGCAGGCTAATGGTATGTGTTTGGCATTACACAGCTTATACAAACTTAAACAGTCTTCTTTAGAATTGAGTTCATATTCCCTCATATGGCATTGCAGTGATTCATATCAGCCCTTTTAACACTTCAGGAGTTTATTCTGTCTTATACATTTTATTTGGCAATGCAATAAAAATCACTGATCAGTTCCATTCAATACTTTAACGCAGAGCCTATATTTTTGCACTGTTCTTGCATGAAGTTAATTTTAGGTCCACGTGTGCAGTACAAAATCTCCAACTGCAAACAGCAGTGCTCACAGCCTGAGAGCAGGCACGGTAGCTTCCCTCAGGCTGTGTGCGAGCTGCCGAGAGGAACGTTACAGCGATCAGTCACTTTACAATTGGCAGAACCAACTGTTGCTCATTACAATAAAAAAAGCTGCTTACAGGAGCCGAGTGCCACTTTTAAAAGTAAAAAAACTTCGGAACTCATGTTTTAAATACTTTCTAAAGGGAAGGGATATGGTGGCTTTTTTTTTACAAGGATTCTGGCCTAGATTATAAGTGAAGCACTGCTGATAGTGTAGAATGTGATAATACAATTAACATACATATTTAATAATAAACAATAATGCAATAATAATGACTATTCTAATATACCTGAATGATGCAAAGTGCAGTATAGTAAGAAAGTATTTGCAATAATTCTATATAATAGATATAAATGCACAAGTGTCACTCTATGTGAAGGAGTTTGGAGCTATGTGTATTTAGAAGCTCACTCTTCTCTTAGTGGTAAAGTATGTTTACTGCTATGTGTGATGCATTTAAATGTACTAGGATCAATTACTGCATTATAAGAAAATTCAAATAATTTGCAATATAAAATTTGGATAATTTTGCTATTCAAAATAAAATGTATTATTCTGATATCGAAAATATTAGCCAATCCCATGTGAGGTAAAAATGAACCGTGACTTGGCAAGTCTTGTGGTAAATCAAGGCTAGATTTAAAAATAAAAACACACTGGGGCTCCATTAATTAAAGGGCCACTAAACCCAAAATCTTTCTTTCATGATTAAGATAGAACATACAAATTTAAACAACATTACAATTTACTTCTATTATTTATTTTGCTTCATTTTTTAGATATCCTTAATTGAAGAAAAAGAAATGCACATGGGTGAGCCAATCACATGAGGCTTCTATGTGCAGCAACTAATCAGCAGCTACTGAGCATATCTAGATATGCTTTTCAGCAATGAATATCAAGAGAATAAAACAAATTAGATAACAGAAGTAAATTAAAAAGATGTTTAAAATTGCATTCTCTTTCTAAATCATGAAAGAAAAAATATGGGTTTTATGTCCCTTTAACTGCCGGGCAGGCAAAGTTCGCTATCATCAACTTCGTCTGCCCGGGCTTGCAGTGAGCGGGTAACCGAGCATTAGCAGCGGCAGTCAATCATCCAAATTGGATCTGATCGAGATGACTAAATCCTGCTAAACTTTAGGTGTAGCATTAAGTGTTGGCTCCTACTTAACTAGTGTTTCAGGCTTGTTTGTGCAAGCCAGAAACACTGGGGCTCCAAAGCTGCTATTGCATCTTGATAAAAGGAGCCCTAGGAGTCAACTTTTAAAAAGTTGGGGATCAGCCCAAAAATATTCCATGTTGTGTGAAGGCATGACACCCACACAAAACAGTAAATTGGCTCATTGGTTGCCAGGTACAAACTTAAAACAATAATAATTCCTTGATTACTAATAACACACAGTGATTTAAGCTTCTGGTTGACAACGACACAAACAAAAGATTAAATGTCATTGCCAGAAACACATACATTTAAAATGTAAACCACTTGATCTATAAGAAACTAGCATCAGTGAATTAACCCCCTGATTTATGTAAACATGATAATCAATTAAATGAATCATTGCTGCTGTACGACATATTTGTATCCGTGGTTTAACCTCTTGATTGCAAGAAACATACAAACTATAGTACTTTAAAGCTCTAACTGCATCTAACTCACTAGGATCAGCAAATTAAGAGAATTAGTAGTGGAGACCTTGTTGAATTGCCACTAAACTTCAAGAGGACAAAGCATTTCCCAGGCGCACAAGCCAATTTTGTTTAGGTGCAATGGCACCCAGTATTTGTTAAAGCAAGCACGGAGAAGGAATTATGAGTCCCAATAATCTCTATGAGGCTGAGCTTGCAACTATCCCTGTGTTGTTGGTCCCATTTTTTTTATGATCGCAGAGTAACAGCAGGTTATGTGCTCTGCAAGATCTACAACTTTATTGCATCTATTCCAATAAGTCTTCTCAAAACACTTATTAAAGAAACCCATTTGATATCCTAATTGTATTGTTTATATAGTAATTTTCTCCCCAAGGGGACTAAATGCTCTTAGAGAACAGGCCTCAGCTTTTCGCAGATAATCAGAGGCTAAGAATTAACAGCTATTATTACTCAATGTATTGACCTCAGAAGAATGAAAGGCTGCCACAGGGGGATTTGAACCTGCATCCCAAAGGTTTAAGACGGCACCACAAGTAGCCAATTAACCAACCAAGCTATCTCACCAGATACCTCACAAATCACATCTTTAACATGACCATAGCAAGTTCCCAATCTACTCTGCATTCAATAAATATGGCATGCCTCATATACTGTTAATACACATGCTTAAAGTGATGGTACATTTCAGACAATAAGAATGTTGTAATAAAAAATACTATATATCAGTTTGCAAGTAAAGCCACACAATTATTATTATTATTTTTTTTAAGTGTATATATATATATATATATATATATATATTATATAATAAAATATTTATAATCCTAATTGGTATTGTCTGTTCCTCTTTTGGCTGGGCTGTGATGTATGGAGCAGTCAAATCCACTCTCTACATAGGCTTTCTAAGGGCTTTAAAGCGGCTAGACTTCAAAGATGCCAAATGACACACACATTGATTGGATGTTCACTAGAATTGTCATTAAAAAAAAAAGAGTTCATCCAAGTGGGCCGGCATAACATTGCAATAGAAGCATTACTATATGCACTAATTTACCCCTTTAACAGATGGATTAAAAACAGAAAACGTACATATATACTTTTTTAATGGAAAAGATTAACTATACAGCATTTGATTAGTTAAGGTTTACCACCACTTTAAAAATTCTCATTTCATTAGTGAACTGTTACTGTTAGGTTGTCTCTCTTAATAAAAACAGCATTTTTTTTATCTCTTCTCACATTTTATATGGTGCTAACTTTACATTATATTTGCTACATTTATTGAAAAGGAATTAAGACTGTAATCAGCTCTACTGACTTATATGATACAACCCTATAAACTGCACTAGTTGCAAATGCATTTTTAATTACTTTAGGAGCACACAAAAACACTTGGTACCATAAGCCTAACTTACCCCTTTCCATTTATTCAGCATTTCCATGCAAAGTACCTCTCATGACTTTTCAAGGGATTTTTAAATTTAAGTCAATCTCATTGACCCCTTATTACAAGCGTTTAATGATAACACCCCTTATTCTTGGCATGATAATTATTTAACAGTGTTATTCCAAGAGAAAAAAAATCCTGCAGCTTTTTACAGATTTAAATTGGGTTTTCAACTTCTAAAAAGGTACAATCTTTTGAAAACCCATTTAGTATAGTTGTTTGCGTGCCTTTTTTCAATGTTATTGTGCATGTTTAGTTCAGATATTAGTTAACACAATCAGTTGTTTTTTTGTGTTTATTTATTTTTTTAAGCAACTTTTCAAAGGATTATTTAAGATTTTTCAAATTCCTTAGACGTGTTAAAAAAAACACCTTTCAATTTCTAATTTCAATTTCTCGCAATTTCTTAGCTGTTTAAACAACCTTTTTCCAGCGTTAGTTCTTGCACATGCTCAAATAAAAGTTTATATAACTCAAATCACAAATTTAAACTGTAAATGTGTAATGAAATGTGATCATCAGAAGGTGCATTAATAATTGTAATTATGTATAAAACTATATAAAATTATTAATTAAGCACATCATGGATTGCTATTAATGGTTAAAGGGATATGAACCCCAATTTTTTTCTTCCATGATTCAGACAGAACATGCAATTTTAAGCAACTTTCTAATTTACTCCTATTGTCTTCTGTAGACCAATTGTCTTCTTTCTCTTGGTATCTTTATTTGAAAAGCAGGAATGTAAACTTAGGAGCCGGACCATTTTTGGTTCAGCACCAGGGTAGCACTTACTGATTGGTGGCTTAATAATTTACCATCACTTTAAAGAGACAGCCTTCTTGAAAAACATGTATTGTTCAAAAAGATAGATAATCCCTTTATTACCCCTTACCCAGTTTTGTGTAACCAACACAAATATATTAAAATACTTTTTACCTCTGTGATTACCTTGTATCTAAGCCTCTGCAGACTGCCCCCTTATCTCAATTCTTTTGAAAGAGTTGCATTTTTGCCAATCAGTCCTGACTCAGAAATAATAATAAGAAAAATGTTAGCTGTATGACATACATGAACTAGCACTGTCTAACTGTGAAAAACTGTCAAATGCACTAAGATAAGAGGTGGCCTGCAAGGGCTTATAAACTAGAATATGTGCCTACCTAGGTTTAGCTTTTAACAAAAAATACCAAAAGAACAAAGCAAATTTGATGATAAAAGTAAATTGGAAAGTTGTTCAAAATTGCAAGCTCCATCTGAATCATGAAAGTTTTATTTTGTCTTGACTATCGCTTTAAATAAAGATCACTGGATAAATTAATTTTATTATTCCAGTTGCTTTGATAAGTCATGTAACTGGGCTCACTATGCATTGTGAATTTATTGGGATACAGTAGTGAAGTCACAGCAATATTGTATTACTAACACTAACCACAATATGATAACCAAAAGTAACATAGTAAAATAGTAGATGAGGTTGAAAAAAGTCTGAAGTTCATCGAGTTCAACCTATAATGTGACCTTGGAATAATGTGAAGTTCATTTAATTACTGCAGAGATTAGGACAACATTTATCTTTATTTATGAATTTTAACACAAACAAAATCATAATTCAGCAGCTCAGCCCCCCCCCCCCCCATTTAAAAACAGTTCCAATCAATAATTATATTCATCATTTGAATTAGAAAAACAAAACTAAAATAAAGATTCTGCATAAAACTATGAAGAGCAATTACAAAATACTATAGGAAAAACATAATTTATGTAAGAACTTACCTGATAAATTTATTTCTTTCATATTGGCGAGAGTCCATGAGCTAGTGAAATATGGGGATATACAATCCTACCAGGAGGGGCAAAGTTTCCCAAATCTCAAAATACCTATAAATACACCCCTCACCACACCCACAATTCAGTTTAATGAATAGCCAAGAAGTGGGGTGATAAAGAAAGGAGTAAAAAGCATCAACAAAGGATTTTGGAAATAATTGTGCTTTATACAAAAAATCATAACCACCATAAAAGGGTGGGCCTCGTGGACTCTTGCCAATATGAAAGAAATTAATTTATCAGGTAAGTTCTTATATAAATTATGTTTTCTTTCATGTAATTGGCAAGAGTCCATGAGCTAGTGACGTATGGGATAGCAATACCCAAGATGTGGAACTCCACGCAAGAGTCACTAGAGAGGGAGGGATAAAAATAAAAACAGACATTTTTTTCTGAAAAAAATTATCCACAACCCAAAATATAAGTTAATTCTCATGAAATGAAAAGAAAAAACCCAAAACATAAGCAGAAGAATCAAACTGAAACAGCTGCCTGAAAACCTTTTCTACCAAAAACTGCTTCCGAAGAAGCGAATTCATCAAAACGGTAGAATTTAGTAAATGTATGCAAAGAAGACCAGGTTGCTGCTTTGCAAATCTGATCAACTGAAGCTTCATTCTTAAAAGCCCACGAAGTGGAGACTGATCTAGTAGAATGAGCTTAATTCTCTGAGGCGGGGCTTGACCCGACTCCAAATAAGCTGAATGAATCAAAAGCTTTAACCATGTAGCCAAGGAAACAGCAGAAGCCTTCTGACATTTCCTAGAACCAGAAAAGATAACAAATAGACTAGAAGTCTTCCTGAAATCTTTAGTAGCTTCAACATAATATTTCAAAGCTCTTACCACATCCAAAGAATGTAAGGATTTCTCAAAAGAATTCTTAGGATTAGGACACAAGGAAGGGACAACAATTTCTCTATTAATGTTTTTAGAATTCACAACCTTAGGTAAGAATTTAAATGAAGTCCACAAAACCGTCTTATCCTGATGAAAAATCAGAAAAGGAGATTCACAAGAAAATAGCAGATAATTCAGAAACTCTTCTAGCAGAAGAGATGGTCAAAAGGAACAACACTTTCCAAGAAAGTAGTTTAATTTCCAAAGAATGCATAGGCTCAAATGGAGGAGCCTGTAAAGCCTTCAAAACCAAATTAAGACTCCAAGGAGGAGAGATTGATTTAATGACAGGCTTGATAAGAACCAAAGCCTGTACAAAACAGTGAATATCAGGAAGCTTAGCAATCTTTCTGTGAAATATGACAGAAAGAGCAGAGATTTGACCCTTCAAGGAATTGCAGACAAACCCTTATCCAAACCATCCTGAAGAAACTGTAAAATTCTAGGAATTCTGAAAGAATACCAAGCGAATTTATGAGAACACCATGAAATATAAGTCTTCCAAACTCGATAATAAATCTTTCTAGAAAGATATTTACAAGCCTGTAACATAGTATTAATCACTGAGTCAGAGAAACCTCTATGACTAAGCACTAGGCGTTCAATTTCCATACCTTCAAATTTAATGATTTGAGATCCTGATGGAAAAACGAACCTTGAGACAGAAGGTCCGGCCTTAATGGAAGAGGCCAAGGTTGGCAACTGGACATCCGAACAAGATCCACATACCAAAACCTATGAGACCATGCTGGAGCTACCAGCAATACAAACAACTATTCAATGATGATTTTGGAGATCACTCTTGAAAGAAGAACTAGAGGCGGGAAAATATAAGCAGGTTGGTAGCACCAAGGAAGTATCAACGCATCCATTGCTTCCGCCTGAAGATCCCTGGACCTGGACAAGTACCTGGGAAGTTTCTTGTTTAGATGAGAAGCCATCAGATCTATTTCTGGAAGACCCCACATCTGAACAATCTGAGAAAACACATCTGGATGGAGGGACCACTCTCCTGGATGTAAAGTCTGACGGCTGAGATAATTCGCTTCCCAATTGTCTACACCTGAGATATGTACCGCAGAAATTAGACAAGAGCTGGATTCCGCCCAAGAAAGTATTCAAGTCCCACCCTGATGATTGACATATGCCACAGCTGTGATATTGTCTGTCTGAAAGCAAATGAATGGTTCTCTCTTCAACAGAGGCCAAGCCTGAAGAGCCCTGAAAATTGCACGAAATTCCAAAATATTGATTGGTAGTTTCCAAACCCCTTGTGCTGTCAGAGATCCCCAAACAGCTCCCCAACCTGAAAGACTTGCATCTGTTGTGATAACAGTCCAGGTTGGATGAACCAAAGAGGCCCCTAGAACTATACGATGGTGATCTAACCACCAAGTCAGAGATAGTCGAACATTGGGATTTAAGGATATTAATTGTGATATCCTTGTATAATCCCTGAACTATTGATTCAGCATACAAAGCTGGAGAGGTCTCATATAAAAACGAGCAAAGGGGATTGCGTTCGATGCTGCAGTCATGAGACCATGCACATAGCTACTGAAGGGAATAATTGAGACTGAAGGTTCCGACAAGCTGAAACCAATTTTAATTGTCTCTTGTCTGTTAGAGACAGAGTCATGGATGCTGAATCTATCTGGAAACCTAAAAAGATGACCCTTGTCTGAGGAATCAAGGAACTTTTCGGTAAATTGATCCTCCAACCATGTCTTTCAAGAAACAACACTAGTTGATTTGTGTGAGATTCTGCAGAATGTAAAGACTGGGCTAGTACCAAGATATTGTCCAAATAAGGAAACACCGCAATACCCCGTTCTCTGATTACAGAGAGTAGGGCACCGAGAACCTTTGAAAAGATTCTTGGAGCTGTCGCTAGGCCAAAAGGAAGAGAAACTAATTGGTAATGCTTGTCTAGAAAAGAGAATCTCAGAAACTGATAATGATCTGGATGAATCGGAATATGAAGATATGCATCCTGTTAGTCTATTGTGGACATATAATGCCCTTGCTGAACAAAAGGCAGAATAGTCCTTATAGTCACCATTTTGAAAGTTGGTACTCTTACATAACGATTCAAAATTTTCAGATCCAGAACTGGTCTGAATGAATTTTCTTTCTTTGGGACAATGAATAGATTTGAATAAAACCCCAGACCCTGTTCCTGAAACGGAACTGGCATGATTACCCCTGATAACTCCAGGTCTGAAACACACTTCAGGAAAGCCTGAGCCTTTACTGGATTTGCTGGAATTCGTGAGAGAAAAAATCTTCTCACAGGCAGTCTTACTCTGAATCCTATTCTGTACCACTGAGAGACAATACTCTGAATCCATTGATTTTGAACTGAATTGGTCCAAACATCTTTGAAAAATCTTAATCTGCCCCCTACCAGTTGAGCTGGAATGAGGGCCGCACCTTCATGTGGACTTGGGGGCTGGCTTTGATCTCTTAAATGGCTTGGATTTATTTCAATTTGAGGAAGGCTTCCAATTGGAAACAGATTCCTTGGGGGAAGGATTAGGTTTCTATTCCTTATTTTGTTGAAAGGAATGAAAAAAGTTAGAAGCTTTAGATTTACCCTTAGGTCTTTTATCCTGAAGCAAAAAAACGCCCTTCCCCCCCAGTGACAGTTGAAATTATTGAATCCAACTGAGAACCAAATAACTTATTACCTTGGAAAGAAAGAGATAGTAATCTGGACTTAGAAGTCATGTCAGCATTCCAAGATTTAAGCCACAAAGCTCTTCTAGCTAAAATAGCTAAAGACAGTGGGGCATATGTATCAATCTCTATATGGAGCTTGATGCCCCGTGTTTCTTGTGAGTCATCAGACTCACCAGAAACAGCAGTTATGAAGCAGTGGTCACAAAGACCGCTGCTCCATAACCTGTCCGCCTGCTCTGAGCAGGCGGACAGACATCGCTGAAAATCAACCCGATCGAGTACGATCGGGTTGATTGACACCCCCTGCTGGCGGCCGATTGGCTGCGAGTCTGCAGGGGGCGGCGTTGCACCAGCAGCTCTTGTGAGCTGCTGGTGCAATGCTGAATACGGCGAGCATATTGCTCGCCGTATTTAGCGAGGTCTGGTGGACCTGATCAGCAGTGTCGGATCAGGTCCGCCAGACCTTGATAACTATGGGCCATAGACTTAACATCAATTTTGATTATATCAAAAATGGTATCACAAATACATTTATTAGCATGTTGAATCAACTTAACAATGCTAGACAATTCAGGATCCAATACTTGTTGCGCTAAAGTCTCCAACCAAAACGTTGAAGCAGCTGCAACATCAGCCAAAGAAACTGCAGGCCTGAGAAGATGACCTGAATATAAATAGGCTTTCCTTAGATAAGATTCAACTTTCCTATCTAAAGGATCTTTAAAAGAAGTACTATCGTCCATAGGAATAGTAGTACATTTAGCAAGAGTAGAGATAGCCCCATCAACTTTGGGGATCTTTTCCCAAAACTCTAAAGTAACTTCTGGCAAAGGATACAATTTTTTAAACCTTGAAGAAGGAATAAAATAAGTACCAGGCCTATTCCATTCCTTAGAAATCATATCAGAAATAGCATCAGGAACTGGAAAAACCTCTGGAGTAACCACAGGAGGTGTATAAACAAAATTTAAATGTTTACTAGTTTTAATATCAAGAGGACTAGTTTCCTCCATATCCAATGTAATTAACACTTCTTTTAACAAAGAACAAATATACTCCATTTTAAATAAATAAGAAGATTTGTCAGTGTCAGTCTGAGGTAGGATCTCCTGAACCAGATAGATCCTCATCAGAGCAGGATAATTCAGCATGTTGCCGGTCATTTGAAATTTCATCAACTTTATGAGAAATTTTAAAAAACCTTTTACGTTTATTAGAAGGCAAGATGGCAGACAAAGCCTTCTGAATAGAATCAGAAATAAATTATTTTAAATTTACTGGTATATCTTGTGCATTAAATGTTGAAGGAACAGCAACAGGTAATGAACTACTACTGATGGATACCTTCTCTGCATGTAAAAGTTTATCCTGAAAACTATTACAAACCACAGCTGGAGAAATAACTTCCACAAATTTACAACAAATGCACTTAGCTTTGATAGAACTGTTATCAGGCAGCAGGGTTCCAGCACTGATTTCTGAGACAGGATCAGATTGAGACATCTTGCAAATATAAGAGAAAAAAACAACATATAAAGCAAAATTATCAATTTCCTTATATGGCAGTTTCAGGAATGGGAAATAGCATAGCCTTCTGATAGAGAAACAGGCAAGAGGCATATAGGAATGGGGTCTTAAATAATGAAAACATTTGGCGCCAAGTATGACGCACAGAAACAGAAAAATATTTTTTTGCGCCAATAACGTCCGGAAATGACACACTCGCGTCACAGATGACGCAACCTTGTGAAAGACTCAGCATCAACTAAGACGTCGGAAATGACAAATTTGCGTCAATGAACGTAACTTTGTGCCAAAAAATCTCGCGCCAAGAATGACGCAATAAACTTTGGCATTTTGCGCCCTTGCGAGCCTTATTCTGCCCGCGAATTTAAAAGACAGTCAATTTGAAAAAAGAGACTAAACCCCAGATAAGAAATACATTTTCCTAAAAAATCCATTTCCCAGATATGAAACTGACAGTCTGCAAAAGAAAATATACTGAAAACCTGACTCATGGCAAATATAAGTACAATACATATATTTAGAACTTTATATAAATACATAAAGTGCCAAACCATAGCTGAGATTGTCTTAAGTAATGAAAACATACTTACCAAAAGACACCCATGCACATATAGCAGATAGCCAAACCAGTACTGAAACGGTTATCAGTAGAGGTAATGGTATATGAGAGTATATCGTCGATCTGAATAGGGAGGTAGGAGATGAATCTCTACGACCGATAACAGAGAACCTATGAAATAGATCTCCCGCGAGGAAAAACATTGCATTCAATAGGTGATACTCCGTTCACATGCCTCTGACATTCACTGTACTCTGAGAGGAATCTGGCTTCAAAATGCTGAGAAGCGCATATCAACGTAGAAATCTTAGCACAAACTTACTTCACCACCTCCATAGGAGGTAAAGTTTGTAAAACTGAATTGTGGGTGTGGTGGGGGGTGTATTTATAGGCATTTTGAGGTTTGGGAAACGTTGCCTCTTCTGGTAGGATTGTATATCCCATACGTCACTAGCTCATGGACTCTTGCCAATTACATGAAAGAAAGGGTGTTTGCAAGGCACAAATGCATTTGAAACAAATAAGAAAAATTGGTTACTGCTGGATTTTCACACACTTTTTAATAGATTGAGCTGGAATGAGGGCCGCACCTTCATGTGGACTTGGGGGCTGGCTTTGATCTCTTAAATGGCTTGGATTTATTCCAATTTGAGGAAGGCTTCCAATTGGAAACAGATTCCTTGGGGGAAGGATTAGGTTTCTATTCCTTATTTTGTTGAAAGGAATGAAAAAAGTTAGAAGCTTTAGATTTACCCTTAGGTCTTTTATCCTGAAGCAAAAAAACGCCCTTCCCCCCCAGTGACAGTTGAAATTATTGAATCCAACTGAGAACCAAATAACTTATTACCTTGGAAAGAAAGAGATAGTAATCTGGACTTAGAAGTCATGTCAGCATTCCAAGATTTAAGCCACAAAGCTCTTCTAGCTAAAATAGCTAAAGACAGTGGGGCATATGTATCAATCTCTATATGGAGCTTGATGCCCCGTGTTTCTTGTGAGTCATCAGACTCACCAGAAACAGCAGTTATGAAGCAGTGGTCACAAAGACCGCTGCTCCATAACCTGTCCGTCTGCTCTGAGCAGGCGGACAGACATCGCTGAAAATCAACCCGATCGAGTACGATCGGGTTGATTGACACCCCCTGCTGGCGGCCGATTGGCTGCGAGTCTGCAGGGGGCGGCGTTGGACCAGCAGCTCTTGTGAGCTGCTGGTGCAATGCTGAATACGGCGAGCATATTGCTCGCCGTATTTAGCGAGGTCTGGTGGACCTGATCAGCAGTGTCGGATCAGGTCCGCCAGACCTTGATAACTATGGGCCATAGACTTAACATCAATTTTGATTATATCAAAAATGGTATCACAAATACATTTATTAGCATGTTGAATCAACTTAACAATGCTAGACAATTCAGGATCCAATACTTGTTGCGCTAAAGTCTCCAACCAAAACGTTGAAGCAGCTGCAACATCAGCCAAAGAAACTGCAGGCCTGAGAAGATGACCTGAATATAAATAGGCTTTCCTTAGATAAGATTCAACTTTCCTATCTAAAGGATCTTTAAAAGAAGTACTATCGTCCATAGGAATAGTAGTACATTTAGCAAGAGTAGAGATAGCCCCATCAACTTTGGGGATCTTTTCCCAAAACTCTAAAGTAACTTCTGGCAAAGGATACAATTTTTTAAACCTTGAAGAAGGAATAAAATAAGTACCAGGCCTATTCCATTCCTTAGAAATCATATCAGAAATAGCATCAGGAACTGGAAAAACCTCTGGAGTAACCACAGGAGATGTATAAACAAAATTTAAATGTTTACTAGTTTTAATATCAAGAGGACTAGTTTCCTCCATATCCAATGTAATTAACACTTCTTTTAACAAAGAACAAATATACTCCATTTTAAATAAATAAGAAGATTTGTCAGTGTCAGTCTGAGGTAGGATCTCCTGAACCAGATAGATCCTCATCAGAGCAGGATAATTCAGCATGTTGCCGGTCATTTGAAATTTCATCAACTTTATGAGAAATTTTAAAAAACCTTTTACGTTTATTAGAAGGCAAGATGGCAGACAAAGCCTTCTGAATAGAATCAGAAATAAATTATTTTAAATTTACTGGTATATCTTGTGCATTAAATGTTGAAGGAACAGCAACAGGTAATGAACTACTACTGATGGATACCTTCTCTGCATGTAAAAGTTTATCCTGAAAACTATTACAAACCACAGCTGGAGAAATAACTTCCACAAATTTACAACAAATGCACTTAGCTTTGATAGAACTGTTATCAGGCAGCAGGGTTCCAGCACTGATTTCTGAGACAGGATCAGATTGAGACATCTTGCAAATATAAGAGAAAAAAACAACATATAAAGCAAAATTATCAATTTCCTTATATGGCAGTTTCAGGAATGGGAAATAGCATAGCCTTCTGATAGAGAAACAGGCAAGAGGCATATAGGAATGGGGTCTTAAATAATGAAAACATTTGGCGCCAAGTATGACGCACAGAAACAGAAAAATATTTTTTTGCGCCAATAACGTCCGGAAATGACACACTCGCGTCACAGATGACGCAACCTTGTGAAAGACTCAGCATCAACTAAGACGTCGGAAATGACAAATTTGCGTCAATGAACGTAACTTTGTGCCAAAAAATCTCGCGCCAAGAATGACGCAATAAACTTTGGCATTTTGCGCCCTTGCGAGCCTAATTCTGCCCGCGAATTTAAAAGACAGTCAATTTGAAAAAAGAGACTAAACCCCAGGTAAGAAATACATTTTCCTAAAAAATCCATTTCCCAGATATGAAACTGACAGTCTGCAAAAGAAAATATACTGAAAACCTGACTCATGGCAAATATAAGTACAATACATATATTTAGAACTTTATATAAATACATAAAGAGCCAAACCATAGCTGAGATTGTCTTAAGTAATGAAAACATACTTACCAAAAGACACCCATGCACATATAGCAGATAGCCAAACCAGTACTGAAACGGTTATCAGTAGAGGTAATGGTATATGAGAGTATATCGTCGATCTGAATAGGGAGGTAGGAGATGAATCTCTACGACCGATAACAGAGAACCTATGAAATAGATCTCCCGCGAGGAAAACCATTGCATTCAATAGGTGATACTCCGTTCACATGCCTCTGACATTCACTGTACTCTGAGAGGAATCTGGCTTCAAAATGCTGAGAAGCGCATATCAACGTAGAAATCTTAGCACAAACTTACTTCACCACCTCCATAGGAGGTAAAGTTTGTAAAACTGAATTGTGGGTGTGGTGGGGGGTGTATTTATAGGCATTTTGAGGTTTGGGAAACGTTGCCTCTTCTGGTAGGATTGTATATCCCATACGTCACTAGCTCATGGACTCTTGCCAATTACATGAAAGAAAGGGTGTTTGCAAGGCACAAATGCATTTGAAACAAATAAGAAAAATTGGTTACTGCTGGATTTTCACACACTTTTTAATAGATTAGAATACAAAAACACATTATTTAAATAGACCTTTCATTAATCTGCATATTAGCCATGCACGCTTGCAGGTTTATCCAGGGTTTGTTATCAAGGGATGGAGACAAACACATTTTAAGATGTCTCTCTGGTCTTCTCTAGCTCTCAAGGATAAACACCATGCAGCCCTGTCTGTAACATACATAACAGTGATTAACCCTATTGGCTGCAATTAAAAAAACACCAAATTATCTATTTTTCATATCTATTTTGTGAAACATTCTCAAAGAGAGTGGAAACTTACCTATGTAAGTTTAGGAGCAGTAATATATTGCTGGGAGCTAGCTTGTGACTGATTGGTGGCTACACAAATATATCTCTTGCAATTGGCTTACCAATGTATCCAGTAGTGCACTGTTTAACCCCTTTGCAGTAGTTGTATACAAGTGTTCTAAAATAAACCGAAGCATTGTCTTTTTGCATGTTTATTTCCCTTTAAATATTCATTATTTCAATATTCATTCTAATAGCCAAAAGAAGGTCTCTTCAGAATTAATTACATTAAAAACATTACAATATTTAAGGAACAAGAGACTTTGGATAAAAAATTGCTGAAAACAAATGTAAAATGTGCAAAAACACAAATGTATTTAGGAATAACACAATAATAATAGTAAATAAAGATTACAAGCAAGTGCCAAGCAAATAAAGTGGAGAGGAAACCACTATCAGCAATGAGAAAAAAAGTGGCAGGAGATACTTAAAGGGACAGTATACACTAATTTTTATATAACTGTATGTAATAGACACTACTATAAAGAATATGCACAGATGCTGATCTAAAAATCCAGTAAAAAAACTTTTAAAAACTTACTTAGAAGCTCCCAGTTTAGCACTGTTGATGAGGTTTGGCTGGGACACCCAGTGAAATGGGCTGGGGGGGGAATAGCAGACACTACCCCTTCCCCCCTTCACTGCATATGAAAAGGCAGATAGCATAAACAGGAGCCAGCAGGAGTCTGTAAACGCATGTATACATCTGACACTGTGGGGCTAGGTTAAGAGTTTAAAAACCAGCACAATGTTATTATAAAATAAGCAACACTATACAAAAACACTCCAAGGTGGGCAATATAAATAGATCATCTACAAAACATTTATGTAAAGAAAAATTTAGTGTACAATGTCCTTATAACAGAGTTTCAGTCTCAAGTGTATAAGTGTAAAGGTCTATCATTATTTTAAAAAATAATTATTGGCATGAGCGCTGCTTGTGGGTCTATTTTTTTTTTTTAAATAGTTTTTTATTAAGGTTCAATACAAGGCATATAATTATTGGATGTCATTTTACCATAGACATGTAGAAGGAGTTTCAAGTCTTACAACCAGTATAAGTCAGGAGAAACATACGCCTAGATTTAGAGTTCTGCGTTAGCCGTCAAAAGCAGCGTTAAGGGGTCCTTACGCTGCTTTTGGCCGCCCGCCGGTATTTAGAGTCGTATAGGTAAAGGTCTAACGCTCACTTTCAAGCCGCGACTTTTCCATACAGCAGATCCCCTTACGCCAATTGCGTATCCTATCTTTTCAATGGGATCTTCCTAACGCAGGTATTTAGAGTCTTGGCTAAAGTGAGCATTACAACTCTACCGACAAAACTCCTACCGCCCATGGAAAGGCTGTAGTTAAGAGCTTTCTGGGCTAACGCCGGTTTATAAAGCTCTTAACTACAGTGCTCTAAAGTACACTAACACCCATAAACTACCTATGTACCCCTAAACCGAGGTCCCCCCACATAGCCGCCACTATAATACATTTTTTTAACCCCTAATCTGCCGACCGCACATCGTCGCCACCTACATTATCCCTATGAACCCCTAATCTGCTGCCCCTAACATCAACGACACCTATATTATATTTATTAAGCCCTAATCTGCCCCTCCAAAGTCGCCGCTACCTTACCTACACTTATTAACCCCTAATCTGCCGACCGGACCTCGCTGCTACTCTAATAAAGTTATTAACCCCTAAACCACCACACTCCCGCCTCGCAAACCCTATAATAAATAGTATTAACCCCTAATCTGCCCTCCCTAACATCGCCACCACCTAACTTCAAGTATTAACCCCTAATTTGCCGACCGGACCTCGCCGCTACTCTAATAAATGTATTAACCCCTAAAGCTAAATCTAACCCTAACCCTAACACCCCCCTAAATTAAATATAATTTTAATCTAACAAAATAAATTAAATCTTATTAACTAAAGTATTCCTATTTAAAACTAAATACTCACCTGTAAAATAAACCCTAATATAGCTACAATATAACGAATAATTATATTGTAGCTATTGTAGGATTTATATTTATTTTACAGGCAACTTTGTATTTATTTTAACTAGGTACAATAGCTATTAAATAGTTATTTACTATTTAATAGCTACCTAGTTAAAATAATTAAAAAATTACCTGTAAAATAAATCCTAACCTAAGTTACAATTAAACCTAACACTACACTATCATTAAATTAATTAAATAAATTACCTACAATTACCTACAATTAAATAAACTAAACTAAATTACAAAAATAAACAAACACTAAATTACAAAAAATAAAACAAGATTACAAGAATTTTAAGCTAATTACACCTACTCTAAGCCCCCTAATAAAATAACAAAGCCCCCCAAAATAAAAAAAATTCCCTACCCTAATCTAAATTACAAAAGTTAACAGCTCTATTACCAGCCCTTAAAAGGGCTTTTTGCAGGGCATGCCCCAAAGAAATCAGCTCTTTTGCCTGTAAAAAAAAAACACAATACCACCCCCCAACATTACAACCCACCACCCACATACCCCTACTCTAACCCAAACCCCCCTTAAATAAACCCCCCTGAAGATCTCCCTACCTTGAGCCGTGTTCACCCAGCCGGGCACCGATGGACCAAGAGAGGACATCTGGAGCGGCAGAAGTCTTCATCCTATCCGGGCAGAAGAGGACATCCGGACCGGCAGACATCTGCATCCAAGCGGCATCTTCTATCTTCATCCATCCGACGAGGAGCGGCTCCATCTTGAAGAGCTCTGGCGCGGAACATCCTCCTTTCCCGATGACTACCTGACGAATGAAGGTTCCTTTAAGTGACCATCATCCAAGATGGCGTCCCTCGAAGTCCGATTGGCTGATAGGATTCTATCAGCCAATCGGAATTAAGGTAGGAAAAATCTGATTGGCTGATTGAATCAGCCAATCAGATTCAAGTTCAATCCGATTGGCTGATCCAATCAGCCAATCAGATTGAGCTTGCATTCTATTGGCTGTTCCGATCAGCCAATAGAATGCAAGCTCAATCTGATTGGCTGATTGGAGCAGCTAATCGGATTGAACTTGAATCTGATTGGCTGATTCAATCAGCCAATTAGATTTTGCCTACCTTAATTCCGATTGGCTGATAGAATCCTATCAGCCAATCGGAATTCGAGGGACACCATCTTGGATGACGTCACTTAAAGGAACCTTCATACGTCGGGTAGTCGTCGGGGAAGGAGAATGTTCCACGCCAGAGGTCTTCAAGATGGAGCTGCTCCTCGTCGGATGAAGATAGAAGATGCCGCTTGGATGAAGATGTCTGCCGGTCCGGATGTCCTCTTCTGCCCGGATAGGATGAAGACTTCTGCCGCTCCAGATGTCCTCTCTTGGTCCATCGGTGCCCGGCTGGGTGAACACGGCTCAAGGTAGGGAGATCTTCAGGGGGGTAGTGTTAGGTTTATTTAAGGGGGGTTTGGGTTAGAGTAGGGGTATGTGGGTGGTGGGTTGTAATGTTGGGGGGTGGTATTGTGGGGGTTTTTTACAGGCAAAAGAGCTGATTACTTTGGGGCATGCCCCGCAAAAAGCCCTTTTAAGGGCTGGTAATAGAGCTGTTAACTTTTGTAATTTAGATTAGGGTAGGGAAAATTTTTTATTTTGGGGGGCTTTGTTATTTTATTAGGGGGCTTAGAGTAGGTGTAATTAGCTTAAAATTCTTGTAATTTTTTTTTATTTTTTGTAATTTAGTGTTTGTTTTTTTGTAATTTAGTTTAGTTTATTTAATTGTAGGTAATTGTAGGTAATTTATTTAATTAATTTAATGATAGCGTAGTGTTAGGTTTAATTGTAGCTTAGGTTAGGATTTATTTTACAGGTAATTTTGTAATTATTTTAACTAGGTAGCTATTAAATAGTAAATAACTATTTAATAGCTATTGTACCTAGTTAACATAAATACAAAGTTGCCTGTAAAATAAATATAAATCCTAAAATAGCTACAATATAATTATTCGTTATATTGTAGCTATATTAGGGTTTATTTTACAGGTAAGTATTTAGTTTTAAATAGGAATACTTTAGTTAATAAGATTTAATTTATTTTGTTAGATTAAAATTATATTTAATTTAGGGTGTGTTAGGGTTAGGGTTAGACTTAGCTTTAGGGGTTAATACATTTATTAGAGTAGCGGCGAGGTCCGGTCGGCAGATTAGGGGTTAATACTTGAAGTTAGGTGGCGGCGATGTTAGGGAGGGCAGATTAGGGGTTAATACTATTTATTATAGGGTTTGCGAGGTGGGAGTGCGGCGGTTTAGGGGTTAATAACTTTATTAGAGTAGCGGCGAGGTCCGGTCGGCAGATTAGGGGTTAATAAGTGTAGGTAAGGTAGCGGCGACATTGGGGGGGCAGATTAGGGGTTAATAAATATAATATAGGTGTCGGCAATGTTAGGGGCAGCAGATTAGGGGTACATAGGGATAATGTAGGTTGCGGCTGTGTCTGGAGCGGCAGATTAGGGGTTAATTGTGTAATGCAGGTGTCAGCGATAGCGGGGGCAGCAGATTAGGGGTTAATAAGTGTAAGGTTAGGGGTGTTTAGACTCAGGGTACATGTTAGGGTGTTAGGTGCAGACTTAGAAACTGTTTGACCATAGGAAACAATTGGGCTGCGTTAGGAGCTTAATGCAGCTTTTTTGCAGGTGTTAGGTTTTTTTTCAGCCCAAACTGCCCCATTGTTTCCTATGGGGGAATCGTGCACGAGCACGTTTTTCCAGCTAGCCACTACCGTAAGCAACGCTGGTATTGAGGGTTGAAGTGGCGGTAAATATGCCTGTACGCTCCCTTTTTGGAGCCTAACGCAGCCCTTCAGAGAACTCTAAATACCAGGTATGTTTAGAAGCAGCGCTAGAAAAAAAAGACGCGTAGCTAACGCACCCCTTCGGCCGCAAAACTCTAAATCTAGCGGATAGTGCAAAACTAAATGACAAATAGTAATAGAAGTAGAGGCATTCTTTGCCAGACTAAACTATATACCTACTTACCGACTCCTAAAGCCACTCTGGGACCTCTAACCAAAGTATAAGAAAGTTATAGTAGATACACTGTACAGAAAGAGACCACTTTTGGGTCCCACTAGATGAACCATATTTTATTTAAAATTAGTAGCTAACTCTGATATGATACCACAATTAAATATAAGCTGCGTCTTGGAGTAGCAGTAAAAATAAAGCATATAGGGCCACTCTTGGGCCCTCAGGACTATAACTGGGTCTAATGTATAACCTTGATGTAAGATAGTGTAGTATGGTACAGAATGAAACCTTAAATGTTAATCTATCAAACACAAATAGTAACTATAATGTGAAAACTTTGAAATCTTAGATATGAGGACTCTTAAGATTAGATCAAGCTTGTCTGAGAGTGTATATGGAACATTTGTGTGGTTATAGCATCAAATAATTTATAGGATTATCAGAAGAACCCTTACATAGCAAAGTACTAGTATATACTAGTATACAAAAAGAATGACAGAATCGTTATATCCAGTCTATGCCATCTCTCAGAGCTTGCTTGATATGAAAACACTACTAGCCACATGGGGATTATGTGTTTAACTCTATATGGAATACTGTAGTATAGTATCTAGCCTCTGCTAATATATAAAATGAGGCATTTCTTTAATATGACGTTAGCTAACACTCCATGGTTCATTTCAACCTTGCACCACCTGCTTTGAATAGGACATAAGTAAATATAACAAATAATGAATTCTTTTTAGCAAATCTTCAAAAAGTTGCACTGTAACTTTCAAGGCACACACATTCTGGTCACCTCATAAGATTATTATACCTAGTAAAGGTCATATAGTAATCAACCCTAAGCATATATATGTTATATTACATATCCCTCTATTGCCCAGGGAAGGGACTTAGAGCAATGGAGATACTTGCTGTATAGCAAACCTATGTATTTAATTTAGGGAATTAATTTAATTATAGTGTAGTGTTAGGTGTTATTGTAACTTAGTTAGGTTTTATTTTACAGGTACTTTTGTATTTATTTTAGTTAGGTAGTTTATTAAATAGTTAATAACTATTTAGTAACTATTTTACCTAGTTAAAATAAATACAAACTTGCCTGTAAAATAAAAATAAACCCTAAACTAGATACAATGTAATTATATTGTAGCTATCTTAGAGTTTATTTTATAGGTAAGTATTTAGTTTTAAAAAGGAATAATTGAGTTAATTATAGAAATTTTATTTAGATTTATTTCAATTATATTTAAGTTAGGAGGGGTTAGGGTTAGGGTTAGACTTACATTTAGGGGTTAATAACTTTAGTATAGTGGCGGCGACGTTGGGGACGGCAGATTAGGGGTTAATAAATGTAGGTAGGTGTCGGCGATGTTAGGGACGGCAGATTAGGGGTTAATAATATTTAACTAATGTTTGCGAGGCGGGAATGCAGCGGTTTAAGGGTTAATATATTTATTATAGTGGCGGCGATGTCTGGTTCGGCAGATTAGGGGTTAAAAATTTATTTTAGTGTTTGCGATGTGGGAGGACCTCGGTTTAGGGGTTAATAGGTAGTTTATGGGTGTTAGTGTACTTTTTAGCACTTTAGTTAAGAGTTTTATGCAACGGCGTTGTAGTGTAAAACTCTTAACTACTGACTTTAAAATGTGGTACCAGTCTTGACAGGAGAGGGTCTACTGCTCACTTTTTGTCAGACTCGTAATACCGGCGATATGCAAGTCCCATTAAGAAAAGAGGATACGCAATTTACGTAAGTGGATATGCGGTATTTCCAAGTCTGGCCAAAAAAGTGAGTGGTACACCTGTACCTGCAAGACACGTAATACCAGCGGGTGTTATAAAGCAGGGTTGGGACTGGCCAACGCTGCTTTTTAAGCCTAACGCAAAACTCGTAATCTAGGTGAAAGTCTTTTAGGAGTGCTTGAATAGTATAATAGAGTTCCTCCATGGCTAGTAGGTATGCAGATTGCAGTATATCTGTACAGCTATGTAAAGAACAGTCTAATCATGACTGTAGTTCCCTGCGGTTAGGCTGGGTGGGGTGCTAAGATCCTGAGTAAGTCCGCCGCCAAGGGCCTCAGCGGTCCAGTTCAAGAGAAAGCAGCCATGTAAACAGCAAGTAGGGTTATCAGTGAGGTCCTCAGATTCCACAGCAGAGATATATAGTAGTTTTGTGACAAGATGGTCTGGTGTTTTATAGGTAATCGGCGGATTAGCTATCTTGTGTCTTGAGCTCCACCATCTAGACACGCCCCCCTATTTTATGTTTTTCATATGTGTAAAACTGTAAAGCCTTGAATGCCAAAAGAGAAGAAGCAGGGTTAAAGGTACAGTATACTGTAAAATTGCATTTTCCGGTTTATTTGTGTATATGAAATTGCTGGTTTTGAGCTTTGAAACCACAGCCTATTACAAAGGGTTGAACTTGCAGGTACAATCAGATCTCATTATGTTAGCACTGTGTGTACACACCCTTACTTCCTTATCTTATGTCTGTTTGTAAATTTTAACCAAAGCCTGTCAAAAAGATTGCACATCTGGCACATCCGTCAAATGTTTATGTAGTAAAGCAGATAAAGCAGAAATCTGACCCTTCAGGGTACTGACTGACATTCCCTTCTCCAGCCCTACCTGAAGAAAAGATTAACAGGCTTGCGAGCCTGAATCATGGTCTCAATGACCGACTGAGAAAAACCACGCTTAGACAGAATTAAGCGTTCAATCTCCAAGCAGTCAGATTCAGAGAAACGAGATTTGGAAGAAGGAAGGGACCCTGAATCAGGAGGTCCTTCCTCAGAGGTAGTCTCCAAGGTGAAAGAGATGACATCTCCACTAGGTCTGCAAACCAGATCTTGCAAGGCTACGCAGGTACTATTAGAATCACTGACGCACACTCTCCTGTTTGATACAAGCAATGACTTGTGGAAGGAGAGCAAACGGAGGAAACAGGTATGCCAACCTGAAAACCCAAGGAACCGCCAAAGCATCTATCAGAATGGCCTGCGGATCTCTTGACCTTGAACCGTACCTTGGAAGCTTGGCATTCTGATGGGATGCCATCAGATCTGACTCTGGCACCCCCCATTTGAGGACTAAGCTGGAAAATACCTCCGGATGGAATTCCTACTCCCCGGGATGAAAAGTCTGTCTGCTCCAGTTGTCTACTCCTGGAATGTGGATGGCAGAAAGAAAGCAATTGTGGGTCTCTGCCCACTTAAGAATCTGAGTAACCTCCTTCATGGCTAAGGAACTCCAAGTTCCTCCCTGGTGATTGATGTAAGCCCCAGACATTATGTTAGTGCGGGAACCTGATAAACTGGGCTGAGGACAACTGAGGTCAAGCCAATAGAGCATTGTAAATCGCCCTGAAATCCAAGATGTTGATGGGAAGCACAGACTCCTCCTGAGTCCAAAGGCCCTGAGCTTTTAACAAGTTCCAGACTGCTCCCCAGCCCAGCAGGCTGGCGTCTGTGGTCACGATCACCAAGGAAGGTCTCCTAAAGCATGTGCCCTGAGACAGATGTTCCTGAGAAATCCGCCATGGGAGAGAGTCCCTTGATGACTGATCTAACTCTATTCTCTAAGATAGATCCGCATGGTCGCCATTCTATTGCCTGAGCATGCACAACTTGAGAGCTCTCAAATGGAATCGAGCAAAAGGAATGATGTCCATGGAAGCCACCATCAGACTGATTACCTCCATACATTGAGCCACTGAAGGATGAGCAGTAGCCTGAAGAGAGAGGCAAGAGGAAATAATTTTGTTTTTCCTGACCTCTGTCAGAAAAATCTTCATCAATAGAGAATCTATTATGGTCCCTAAGAACACTATTCTTGTAGCAGGGGAAAGGGAGCTTTATTCCAGATTCACATTACATCCGTGGGAACAAAGAAAAGACAACATATATCTCTGTGTGAGATTTTGCTTGTTGAAAAGATGGCGCCTGAACCAATATGTCGTCCAGGTAGGGTGCCACAGCAATTCCACGAGAACAGACCAAATGGAAGGGCCACAAACTGGAAATGTTTGTCCAGAAAGGCAAATCTCAGGAATCTGTGATGGTCCCTGTAAATAGGAACATGAAGATAAGCATCCTTTAGGTCTATGGTTGTCATGAACTGACCCTCTTGTACTAAATTAAGAATGGAGCGTATAATCTCCATCTTGAAGGATAGAACTTTGAGACACTTCAAGTCTAGAATGGGATGGAAAGTTCCCTCTTTTTTGGGAACCACAAATAGGTTGGAGTAGAACCTGAGACCCTGTTCCTGCACTGGAACTGGAACTATCACTCCCAGGCAGGAAAGATGTTGTATACATTTCAAGAACACCTCTCTTTCTATCTGGTCTGCAGATAATCTTGAGAGATGGAATCTGCCTCTGGGAGGAAAAGTCTTGAATTCCAATTTGTAACCCTGGGATACTATGTCCCCAGTCCAGGGATCTGGGACATCTCATATCCAGGCTTGAGAGAACTGAGAAAGTCTGCCCCCCACCTGATCCAATCCCGGCTCGGGGGCAAGCCGTTAATGCTGATTTGGAATCAGCTGCGGGTTTCTTTGATTGTTTCCCCTTGTTCCAAGACTCATTGTGTTTCCAAGAAGACTTGAATTGTTCTTGCTTAGAAGAAGAAAGGGAAGGCTTTCCTCTGAAGTTAAGAAAGGAACGAAAATTACTCTGACGTCCATTAGGCCTATTCTTCTTATCTTGAGGTAGAAAATACCCTTTTCCACCTGTAATATCATAGATAATTTCGGCCAAACCGGGTCCAAACAAGGTTTTGCCCTTGTAAGGAATAGCCAGAAGCTTGACTTTAGAGGAAACGTCCGCAGACCAGGATTTCAACCATAACGCCCTGTGGGCTAGGACATTGAAACTAGAAGTTTTAGTTCCTAGTCTAACAACCTGTAAAATGGCATCTGCAATAAAGGAATTGGCCAATTTAAGAGCTTTAATCCTATCTTGAATTTCATCCAAGGAAGTCTCTACTTGAAGAAAATCAGACAAGGTGTCGAACCAATAAGATGCCGTACTAGTCACGGTGGCAACACACACCACAGGTTACCATTGGAGATCTTGATTAACATAAATCTTTTTCAAATAAGCCTCCAGCTTCTTGTCCATCGGATCCATCAGAGTGGAAATGGCCTCTTCAACTTTGGGTACAGTATACCAAGGGTCTTTAATGGAGTCCTCGACAGGAAACATTTTCTTAAAAATGGGAAACAGGGAAAAAGACACCCCTGGTTTCTCCCATTCCTGTGAGATAATCTCCCTAGCACGGTCTGGCACAGGAAAAACCTCCGAAATGGAAGGTTCATCAAAGAAACTATTAAGTTTACTAGATTTCTTAGGAGTGACAACGACAGGGGTATCGGAGTCATCTAAAGTAGCTAAAACCTCCTTTAACAATACAGATGTTCAAGCTTAAATCTGAAGGATACCGCCTCAGTCTCAGAAGAAGGAATTATACTGTCAGAATCTGATATTTCACCCTCAGAAAGTATTGATGTATCTTCCTCATGAGACTTATAAGAAAGAGCAATTTGGGAAGCAGAACTAAGGACAGGCACCTTACTTTCTGAATTTCTAGATTTCCACTTGTGTTTTCCCTGTAATCTGGAAATGGCAGCTAATGCTGCAGATACCGCTGAAGATACATGGGCAGCAAATTCTGCTTTTAAATAAACTCCACTAGGAGTTATAGAGGAACCGCAGGGAACTGCATGTGACACCATTGAGGCTTGGAACATAGCAGGAGAAAGCTGAGGGATTATTTTAACAGCATCATCCTGAAAGACATTAGGCTCAAAAATGTTTCCTTTACTTTGCAAGGTTTTCTTGACACATGAAGATCAAAATTGCATAGGAGCTGCAATTTGTGCATCTAAACATAATAAGCATGAATTAATGAGAGCAGGCTCTTGCTCCATATCAGACATGTTGTGAAACAGTAAATTAACTTCTACAGATAAGTTTCAAAAATTTTAATATTCAATTAAAATAAGCCAAGAAAAAAATACACTTTAAATTTTATCCCAAATTAGGATCGATCCCCAGCTAAAATTATGTGAGAAAAGTTAAGAAAAAACATTGAATAAACATCAAATAAACTTCTAAAATACCCCTCAGGCAACCCCACACCTCAATTACTGAGGTGCCTTACCGCTACCAATTAAGACCTGATCACCCAGAAATGGAGAAAAACAACTTTTTTCTCAGATATGTTATGAAGTAAAGCTGGTCATGTGACCGCAACTGCAGAGCTCAAATTACTACAGCGACACAGAGAGGCACCACTTCCTGGTACACTGAGTAACAGAAATATTCGTTTTTTCAAACCTGACAGTTTAAAATGTTGCATCGGTTTATTTTAAAGCAAAGGGGAAATGAATAAGCTGCTGAAATAGAAAATTCAGCCTTACTTCAGGTTAAACTTGTATTGTTTTATCAAGTAAATATGTGTCAGAGAATAAAGCCTAATAAAAACGTTTTACCCTTTCTTTTTAAGAGTTTAAATGTTAGTCTCACACATGCTACAGTGCCTGCTTCATGCCCCAGTGTAACCCATACAACAGGATTATCTATGTCCCAATAAAAAAGCAGTGTCTTTTAATTTGTTAAGTGCATGGTCTCCCCAACAGAAAGAAAAAGCACTTACCTGCTCCGCTGTCCGGCATGTAGACAGTTACAAGGTATGAGACAACACAGTTCTTCACAGAGACCTTTGAAAAAGAAAGAACAAAGTAGCCAACTCTGGCTTTCTAAACTAGGGCAGCAATTGTTAGGAAAACGCAGTAAGTACCTCTTTACAAGTTCCTAACTGCTTCAAAGCCACCACTACCCGACTGCAAGGAATGACGTGGAATACGGCTATACCCCAAAACTTGCTTGTAGATGAAATCTAAATTTTTCTTCAGACTCCTAAACTTCACCTCCTCCATGCACTGAAGGCAAAGAGAATGACTGGGGGTTGTGGGTAAGGGAGTGATACTTAGTAGTTTAACTGTAGTGCTCTTTTCTTCCTCATGCTGGCCAGGAGTGATATTCCCAACAGTAATTACTCAAGCCATGGACTCACTATATCTTAGGAAAGAAATTATAATTTCATAAGTTATCTCTTCTACACCCCACCGGGAGTGTAATTTCTTCTGCTGGCTGTGTTTACATTGCCTGTCAATAGCCAGGATTTAAGACCAGAAACTTTCAGTAGAGATGGGGATACTACAGGCTAAATCAGCTATTTCAAATGCTTAAATAAGGGTAAAGGAGCTACTTGTAAACAATTAAATACACTCCAGCCGGTAAAATGGATCATTGGGAACAAATTAAAGGGGAAACTTTTTGTGTAAACTGTCCCTTTAAGAAGTACATAATCACAAACATGTCATCCTATTACTCTCCCACTTGCTTTCCACATGCATATCTTAATATATGCTGGATTTGCATTTTATGTCAGTTTGCTGCCCACAAGACTTTGATTGGTTATACTCAAATGTGAAATATAAAGAATTAAAGAGAATTGCCAACAGGTATTCCCAGCCAAATGGTTTAAATATTATGATTGTGTGTCCTTTGGTTCCCTTATCACACAACACAGAGTTTAGGCCTACCCTTTTTGCAGGGAGGGAGGGGCTTTAGCACTGGGCCCCACACTTAGGGGGACTCTGCATTGTCGTCAGGGATGAGGGTATGAGCAGGTGCAATGTACATCCTGTATTTAGTTATGCAGAATTGTTTATGGCATCAGGAAGTGGAATGTATATTGTTATATAGGACTCACTGAATGTTGGCACAGGGTGGGCCATACAGGGGGGCAGGGCATTCAGGGAGAGGGAAAAAAGGCAGCTTGTCTGAGGTCCTCCACAAATGTGTGTTGTCCAGGGCCCGACAGAGGTTAACACCTTACACCCTGTTTCTGCTAATATGAGCCTCTCATTCTGTGCACAATTTCACGTTTTTGTTGGTAGTTTTTTTCTTACCCTTCTCTGAGAAAGAGTGATTTTATTTCTTTCTCTCATTTCAGTGCTCCCTGTTATGCATCAGACACATGCTATATTTATGCAGCCTTTGCTGAGTACCAATATTGTCAAGCCTCAATTTAAAAATAGCTTATTTTATACCACACACCTGCAGGCCCATTTATCAAAGGTCTTGCGGACCTGATCCGACACTGCGGATCAGGTCCGCAAGACCTCGCTAAATGCGGAGAGCAATACGCTCTCCGCATTTAACATTGCACCAGCAGCTCACAAGAGCTGCTGGTGCAACGCCGCCCCCTGCTGACTCGCGGCCAATCGGCCGCCAGCAGGGAGCTGTCAATCAACCCGATCGTATTCGATCGGGTTGATGTCTGGCGATTCCTGTCCGCCTGTTCAGAGCAGGCGGACAGGGTTATGGAGCAGCGGTCTTTTGACCGCTGCTTCATAAGTTGTGTTTCTGGCGAGTCTGAAGACTCGCCAGAAACACGGCCCTTCAAGCTCCATACGGAGCTTGATAAATGGGCCTGCTAGTGTCTATATTGTTTAAATATGAATAATGGAACTACTATGTGATCTAGCACCTTACAAAATAAAACAGATGACAGGAAGACCAAACAAAGTAGCAACAAATCTCTTTAAAATACAGTTAGATAGAGAGTGTATTAACAACTGGTTATACATTACACTAGACATTTTTTCTAAACCGCATTATTACTCAGACTACACTCAGATTGTGTAATGTTATATAAGTGTGCTTATTTTTCCCTCCACAAAAATGTGCCCCTATGTTATTATGTATTTATTATCCGTCAGTTTCAAAATCAATTTAAAAAGAAGAAACAGTGTTCAGGTGAATGGAACACCCCATTTTTTTATTTAAGAGGGGATGAGATGGGATAATCACAAAACTGGTGCTAGTGGGCTATGTTGCTTTGGCCAATATAAATGTGACATGGGAAAGGTTTGTACGCTTTAGTGAAGTAGGTGAATATCTTGCAATTATTTATTATTATTATTATTTTTGCTAAATAAATGTACTTCTCAGGTTTGTCCTCAAAATACAGGTGTGGTTCCTTTATTTCAATTCATGACCAGTGAATAACTAGTCATGCAACATACACATTTGGCAAATTTCTAATTAAATAGCTTTTACATAACCTTTTAAACATTCATACCTGATGCTAACCCATAAACATATTTGAAATAAATTTGTGAGCAGTGTCTGTGTGAAGCTACAAAGATGATACATATAAAGAAATCATATCTGTGGAAACAGAAGGGCATTACGTGAGAGAATGCCTGTGTAGTTCATATGTTTAGTAACGTGGATTTGTGAGTAAGTAACATGAGTTTGTGAGTAAATGAGGCTTAGAGATAATAGCTGAATAAGCATTTAGCAAATGTTAGCAATAAATGCATTGTAGCAATGTAGGATATCATTATTGGCCTGATGATTAAAAACTCACCTGCATGAGACTTCCGGTTGGCGGTGTTGCAAGATGGCCACTGAAAGACAGAGCTCCAAGTAAATTCCCTACTTTTTTGAGCATAGCTGTGGCTACACTCTTCGCCATCCAATCCTCCTTGGCAGTCTAGGCGCCCGGAAACTTTTGTGGATCAGACATTCCATCGTCTGGCCTCCGTGAAGTCAATTAACAAGTTTGAAGCAGTTTGGCTGTTAATCTGTAAAGCAGCACACTACCAAGATGGCGCACAGTTTTAATGACCTAACCCTACTACTTCTACCGCTATTTGATGGGCTACAACACTCACTTGAGAACTTAATATGGGAAGCCCGGTCTACTAAGGGTTTGCTTGTTAAAGATGACGCTTCTTGCGTGCCCGAGACTAATTTTAGGCTGTACTGGTTTCTGTTGTGAGATCCCCCCCACATCTACCCCCTGTGATAACGCCATTGCAGAAAAAGCGAGAATCGCACTAGAAGGCGAAAGAAACTCAGTGGAGAAAATCGACCCCGTGCTGTATTATACTGAGCAGAATGCAGCGGCACCGGGGGAACCTTCCCTGACGCTGCACATTAACAACGGGAAGAAATGTGTATACGATACGGCTATGGAAGGGAATGAAGATCATGCCTCTATTCTGCCGGACTGGGACACGCTACATACCGACAGACCGCGATGGCATTATCTGTGTGTAGTTCCAGAGACGGACCTTGTCTTGCTCCCTCCATGTCTAAATCAAGCGGACATGTGGCCTAACACTCCTGCACAATATGATCTAGAAAACGTCGCCAACATCACTTTCAACTCAGCAATGGCGGAGGATGTATCTCTCAGCTCATTACACTTGTGTCTCATTGTATATGGGGCCTTACAAGAGGTATATACTGTTAAAATCATGCCTGCACACGTTGCTATCAAATCCCCACTGCACAGATCTGTTCAGCTGGAGGGGAGACTTACAAAGGGGAAACACAATATGGACTGGCTGAAATCACTCCGTTGTGGTATCCGCAAGATACCCCGCTGTTGGAAGCAGTGTAAGATCCACTTAGCTAGGGGTATTGGCTAAACAATAAACCTTTCCTTTGTCTCAGTATAATCAGGCCCCGCTACCTCAAACAAGGAGGTTCATGTGTAGAGTTGCATAATGCTAATATCATTTAATTTCAGTGGTTATGAATGCTGCTATAAAACTCCAATGCTGCTTATCTTTATATTTAAATATGCATACTCAGTGGACTTTACATATAAGTTGACCATGCCAGATTGCCTGATTTTACATATTTGTTTTAGATTGTTTGTTTTTTCTTTTTCTTTCTTTTTTTCTCTCTCCCTTTCCTTTGATGTATGCTGTTGGCTTAACTTACCTAGCTCACGATTGCTATGAGAAAGAAATGTGTATGTGTTCTTATCACTTTAATGTTATAATCCTGCTATCTACCCAGTAGAAACCACACTAAGCAGCCTGCCCATATCCTAATTATATCTACCAAGAATTAACTAAGTCATTGCGGGCGGGCAGGCAGCATCGCGGCAGTTACATTATTCATAATGGGTTATTTTTTGATTTGTTGGTGTTGTTCTAATTTTACATGCCTGCTTGACTATAGTTATGAAACTTGAAACCCCCTGGTTCCTTC
The DNA here is from genome assembly GCF_027579735.1 of Bombina bombina. NCBI lineage: Eukaryota > Metazoa > Chordata > Amphibia > Anura > Bombinatoridae > Bombina > Bombina bombina. The sequence goes on along the minus strand of NC_069500.1, from coordinate 330,211,071 downwards.
CCCTTTAGCCAAAAACTCAGTCAGGTTATGTATCAGTTCTGGTAGATTTGGCTATCCCCTGTCTGTTTGACTGCTTGTGTTTTATGTTTTGTGTAATATAGTCTGGGAGGTTGCTGTAATTAGTCAGTACTCTGAGAAGGGGCAACTAAACCACATCTATACTGCAGATCTAATAAGGTTTTATCCACTGACTGGCAACAAGGGTGGGGAGGGTTATGAGGACAATGCTGCTCTGTTTTACTGTTTGGTTGTGTGTTAAGGTTGTTTGGCCATTTGTTATGTTTGTCTTTGTTGTTCAGTTTTGTTATGTTTTGGTTTTGCCCTTGCTGAGATAGTTTTCAAGTCACGCCACCATCCTACCACTATACCTGCACTGGTCAACTACTTTGACTATGTCCGCACAACTTAACTGTCTGAGGGGTTGGCTACGTTTGTAAGACCTGCAAAACTATCGTGACTGCTACCATTGTAGCCTGGGGCATACAGGTTCCCAACATACTCTCGGGGGAGTCAATCTATCCCATTTACACCTTCTAAGTAACCTATAGCTTAACCCACACAAACCTATCATAAGTCCAGATGTTCAGCTAGGCTTCTGATTACCACCACGTTATGCAATGGTATAACAAGGACCACCTACATTATTTCAGGCATCATCCTGAGTGACTAGGGTATTTGCTAACTTAATTATGTATCCCCAGTACAACGCTGGTCATGGTTATAGTCACGGGTATGGTTCACTTGACTAATTAGTATCTCCTGGAGCCTACACGTATTTGTTTATGCTTTGCACTCCGGTGTGTTCAATTCCGTGGGTGATGCCACTTTCAAACTTACTACTATGCTAATTCCTCTGATGTCTTTACATAACATGTGCCCAAATACTTAATCTGCTGGATTATACTCAGCCAGATAGTTAAACTCCTACAATGACCAGGCATAGTATATAATCCCTACATTTAAATTCGAACTTCACCTGCTTAGTTTTGTGTTATGGTTGTTTTGTTATTGGTCATGTCTATCTATGTCTTGTCGTTTTACTTTGTTTTTGTTTTGCCCTTGCTGAGATAGCTTGCAAGCCACGCCATCATTTTATCACTATAACCGCACTTGTTAATGCGGTGACACGAAGGTTGACAACATTTGTATTATCTGCAAAACTATAGCCATTTCTCCCATAGCAGCCTGGGACATGCATGTTCGCGCCATACTCTCAGGGGGGTCTCTAGGCCTCTGTTAAACCTTCTAAGTCACTTATAGCTCAATTCATTCCACCCTTTTACATGTTCAGATGCTCAATTGGGCTTTTGATAATATCATCATGCAATGATATAGCAAGTACTACCTACATTATTTCAAGCATCATCTCGAATGACTTATAAGGTATTTGCTAATTTAACTGTATATCCCCAGCACGGCATTAGTCGTGGTGGGGGTCATGGGAATTGTTCACCTAGCCAATTAGTATATCCCGAAGTCTGCATGTATTTGAGTATGCTTTGTACCTGGGTGTGCTCATCGGCGTGGGGGATACCGCTTTCGGGCCCACTACTGTGCTAACTCCTTTGATAATTCTACATAACACGCACTCAAATATCTCACCTGCTTGATTGTATTCCATCATATATTTAACCTTATACAGCGTCTAGACAGAGCACACAATCTCTACATTTAAATCACGATAGCATCCGCTCAGCTAGCAGGGCTAAAGCCTTTTTGTCGCGTTTTATTTTGGTTTTGTTTTGTCTGTGTGTCTGTTTATTGTTGTTTAGTTTAGTTATGTTATAAAAAAAAAAGAAAAATCCCAATTCTGTGTACAAATACTTCTCGAGTGAAAGTTATTGATCTCTTAGTAATGTACAAGGAAAGCATACCAACAGGATTTATCTTTATGTCTATACTTACTAAAATGTGCCTGTTTTTCACCTTTTTCACTCAATGTATGATACTAAGCCCTGCGTGGCGCATTTACGTGTATTGTTTTGTGATCCTGTATACAGTGTTGGATATAAATAAAATTAAAAAAAAAAAAAAAAAAACTCACCTGCATAGAGTGAAATCACACAGAATCTTCTGTATCTTATTTTAGACCTTATAATGTAATGTAATGTAAACTTTCCAATGTATTTATATTACTAAAATCTTTATATCCTTTGTTAAAACTCAGTGCACAAAGGTAAGAAAGGCTGAAAGACGACCACCACTGAACAAGACACACAAGCTGAAACGTCAAGACTGGGCCAAGAAATATCTCAAGACTGATTTTTCTAAGGTTTTATGGACTGATGAAATGAGAGTGAGTCTTGATGGGCCAGATGGATGGGCCCGTGGCTGGATTGGTAAAAGGCAGAGAGCTCCAGTCCGACTCAGACACCAGCAAGGTGGAGGTGCTGGTTTGGGCTGGTATCATCAAAGATGAGCTTGTGGGGCCTTTTCGGGTTGAGGATGGAGTCAAGCTCAACTCCCAGTCCTACTGCCAGTTTCTGGAAGACACCTTCTTCAAGCAGTGGTACAGGAAGAAGTCTGCATCCTTCAAGAAAAACATGATTTTCATGCAGGACAATGCTCCATCACACGCGTCCAAGTACTCCACAGCATGGCTGGCAAGAAAGGGTATAAAAGAAGAAAATCTAATGACATGGCCTCCTTGTTCACCTGATCTGAACCCCATTGAGAAACTGTGGTCCATCATCAAATGTGAGATTTACAAGGAGGGAAAACAGTACACCTCTCTGAACAGTGTCTGGGAGGCTGTGGTTGCTGCTGCACGCAATGTTGATGGTGAACAGATCAAAACACTGACAGAATCCATGGATGGCAGGCTTTTGAGTGTCCTTGCAAAGAAAGGTGGCTATATTGGTCACTGATTTGTTTTTGTTTTGTTTTTGAATGTCAGAAATGTATATTTGTGAATGTTGAGATGTTACATTGGTTTCACTGGTAAAAATAAATAATTGAAATGGGTATATATTTGTTTTTTGTTAAGTTGCCTAATAATTATGCACAGTAATAGTCACCTGCACACACAGATATCCCCCTAAAATAGCTATAACTAAAAACAAACTAAAAACTACTTCCAAAACTATTCAGCTTTGATATTAATGGGTTTTTTGGGTTCATTGAGAACATGGTTGTTGTTCAATAATAAAATTAATCCTCAAAAATACAACTTGCCTAATAATTCTGCACTCCCTGGGAGGGACAAAATAGGATGGCCAATACATAATAGTATAATTGTATGTTAATAATGTTTAATGTAGACAAATTGCCTGTGATAAAAACAGAGAATGGAGAGATTGAGAAGAGAGAGAGAAGGGGGAGGAGAACAACAGGGATGGGTGGTAGGAGAAAGAAGGGAGGGGTGATAAGAGAGCACAGAGGAAGAATAGAGAGGGGAGAGAGGGGAGACAGAGGAGGTAGAGAGAGAATAAAAAAAGGAGAGCAGTGTAGCTGTTACACTATTGAGAGACAGGAGGTTAAATTACTGTCCAAAGCTATCCTATGCTGCTAGACTGGCAACATAGGCAGAAGGAGAGTGTTGTCCATTGCACATGTGTGCTGAACATTATATTAAAAATGATTGGTCATTGGCATCAAAGTGATGCAAGTGGGTACTTATGTTTGGTTATAAAGAGCAAAATTCTGAGGGGGGGAGACTATTTTTCCTCCTCATATGCTTAATATTCCAAAAGTCTTAATTTTGCAAATTCCTGCCTTAAAGGGACACTAAACACAAATTGTTAACTACATGATTATAAACCTTCATATATAAGAATAATTTTGCATCGAAATCTGCAGCTTAATTTTGTCAAATGAGTATATTGTTTTATGTTTATTCTTTTTCACTGATTTCCCTGTCCAACAGAACAAAAGAACCCTTGCTAAACAATCACAAATTAATATTCAGATATAGCACAAAAACTGTTTGCACATGTGCAGACTGGGGTAGCCTGCACTCTTGTATTCTATTAAAGGTACAGTCAACACCAGAATTTTTGTTGTTTTAAAAGATAGATAATCCCTTTATTACCCATTCCTTAGTTTTGCATAACCAACACAGTTATAATAATACACATTTTACCTCTGTGATAACCTTGTATCTAAGCCTCTGCAGACTGCCCCCTTATTTCAGTTCTTTTGACAGACTTGCATTTTAGCCAATCAGTGCTCACTCCTCAGTAAATTCATGTGCATGAGCTCAATGTTATCTATATGAAACACAACTTACTGGTGAAAAACTGTCAAATGCGGAGGCGGCCTTCAAGGTCTAAGAAATTAGCATATGAACCTTCTAGGTTTAGCTTTCAACTAAGAATACCAAGAGAACAAAGCAAAATTGGTGATAAAAGTAAATTGGAAAGTTGTTTAAAATGGCATGCCCTATTTGAATCATGAAAGGTTTTTTTTGGACTTGACTGTCCCTTTAAGGTTGTTAAGCACTGAATCAACTTACTATTGTAAAGAATGATTTGCCTATCATGATTCTTGGTGGAAAACTGATAATCTACCTTTAAAAAGCATGTGACACCATAGAAGCTTAGGGAGGGAGTGAAAAGTAAACAAAAGCTCACACAGTATTCCCAAGCCTCCCTCGGAAAAAGTGAAACAAACACATTTTTAGATGCATTTTACAACAAAATGCTGCAAAATAAATAAATAATGTATATTGCAATAATGTTTCAGTTGCAATAATGAAACATTTTATGCTTTTTTGAAATGTCAAGTTTAATGGTCCTTTAAAGGGTAGAAAATTAAAATGTAAAGGTATAAGTGGGAAAATCTCTACTTGTACTGTCACAATAATAAGGTAAGGTAGGAAAAATGGAAAAGGACGGTTCAATGCAACAGAAGAACAATTTACTGCTTTAAATTAAAGTCCAGATAAAGAAAAGCATATAAACTATTTTTGTAATCCCAGTGGTAATCAGAGTTTCAATGTTATGCCTCCCTCTCTCTTGGAAATGATAAAGATCAAAAATATGTAAGCGTTACAATTCATGTATTTTCCTTTTGCATGATACGCTAATCAATTACTGTGTCACTGTGTTCAGCATATATCCAGTTTACGACATATGTCCCAATATGGCTAATTAGCCAGTGGCACTCCAGGTCAGTTGCTGTTGCATTACTTAAGCTGCACTGCAGTCCGGATTTGCCTAAATACTCTCTCTGGATAAAGTTTCTACGGCTCCCCATAGTCACAATACAACAGCATTTTTAAAGCACTTGGAAGACATCGTTGGATACAACGTTTTGTTCCCATTTGTCAACATACGGTGGGATTTGCAAGGTAACCAGGAGGAACTTGCCGATTGGTCCGCGCTCCCTCAGGCCCCCTCCACTGTACACCTATCGAGTACCGCAAACAGACAGGAAGATCCGGAAGTGACATCACGCCACACGTGGGTGATACGGAAGACGCTGAATCCGCATGGTGTGGACGGACGAGGGTCCGGAACAGCGCATAGAAGAACCAAGGAGTTCAGGTCTGAGGTACTGGGGCACGGAGGGAGCGGAGGTACGCATAGTGTACATGGGCAATAATTGATTACAGTCTACTCGATTGATTACTTACCTGACTTTGTTATATCTGTGGGATTTTCCTAGAGTGCCACTGGCTAATTAGCCATATTGGGACATATGTTGTAAACTGGATATATGCTGAACACAGTGACACAGTAATTGATTAGCGTATCATGCAAAAGGAAAATACATGAATTGTAATGCTTACATATTTTTGATCTTTATCATTTCCAAGAGAGAGGGAGGCATAACATTGAAACTCTGATTACCACTGGGATTACAAAAATAGTTTATATGCTTTTCTTTATCTGGACTTTAATTTAAAGCAGTAAATTGTTCTTCTGTTGCATTGAACCGTCCTTTTCCTTTCTTGATATTTTGGGTGTTTGGGCAAAGCACCAGGTTTTGCAACATTATGCAGCAAGAGATAAATAATGAGGGATCAGCTGTGGTCACCTACTACTCACTAAAAGAAGTAAATGAGAGGGACATTGACAATGTTGAGATAGAGCACATATTTTCTCATGATCGCAAAAGTTTTGATCTTCCTATGCTTTTTGAAGAGATGGAACGTCTCCTGATTAAGGAGAAGAAAATTAAATGGGATATTTGGACTTTAGAGAAGTACCTAACCCTAAACATGATACCTAGGGGTTTGCGAATTAGTAAATTTCCAACCTTTGAAACAGATGACCAGGAATTCATTGATATGTGGAACCTCATATTAAGTGACTGTTCTGGCCGATTAATGAAATTATTGATAAGCTATAAAACTGAAATGTTGAATGCTATTAGGATTGATATCTGTGATGTACAAACACTCCTAAATAATTTTTGCACTAGTATTGATTTTCCCAAATTTGATTTAGTGTTACAAAAAACAATCAGAGAGGTTAAGGAGGAGATTGTTAGTATTAAGCACACCAAATTTTTAAGGGATAAAACAGACTATGATAACAACAAAGTGTATATTTGGAATAGAGGTTCAAGATTTCAGTATAGAAGGAGCCAGAACAGGGGGCACAGGAGAGGCAGAGGTAGGAGACAGAGAGGTAGGGGTAACAAAACTGTTACTTTTTCAGACAGTGAGGCAGAATCTGGGGATGATAATACACACTCAGCTGATGAGGAAGAAACCCTTCAGGAGACTGTCAATAGGAACACTAATTACAATAGATTTTCTGGACGGGGGAATATGCATATTAGGATGGAGATGAGACAGGGCCCCAATAGAGTCCATGCGGCACAACATCCAGGTAGACTTAGGTTTTCACAACAAAACACACTACAACAGAGAAGATATCAACCATCTGAGAACCCTGCTCCCTTTTTAGAACAACAATCTACAAACATGATAGTAGAGAGAGATGATGAGTTCTCACAGATGGAGCAGGTTTTTCACATGGGACAGCGCCCCAGGGGTGGCGGGACGGTAGCTATGCAACCCGAACAGGGGAGATATCCAGTAAGACAAACCAGGATGCCATCAAAATACAAACCGTCATAAATTTATCTGATCATGTCCTAACAAAGGAAGAATACAGAGTGCTAAGTTTGGGCCTGGGTTTTGTACCCACTGTAAATTTTAATTTGTTTAAAACAATGTTAGATCTTAACAAATTTGTCCGAAATTTGACACTCTGTAAGCACTTCAAAATGGACAATTCAGAAAGGTTTATGGAACAACCCCAGGGGCAAACAATCTCTAATATATACCAAGGGTTTCATTTCCAGGATATGTGTGACCTCCTAGCTCTGAGAGGTTTGGAGCAAGAGACAGGGGTTAATATTGTAAATGATCAAAATACTTTGCACAAGAAATACAAAAATCCCTCCACTTTCTACCCCATTCAGAGCAGGGGGAATACTATAGAAACCTTCTATAGAAGAGTAGAGGCGGATTTAAGAACACTTAATCACACAAAGAAACCTGTTAAGAGTAACCTAAACATACACGAACAACAAGCTATGAGATCACTGAGTGACAATATGAATATTGTCATAAAGCAAGCGGATAAGGGGGGCTCCGTGGTTGTCATGAATAGGTCAAGCTATATTGCTGAGGCATTGCGGCAATTGGAAGATACCAGCAGTTACACAAAGCTTAGGGGTGACCCAACTAATGTGTTTCAGAGACAACTGATGCACCTTTTGGATGGGGCTCTGGAAGAAGGTTTTATTGACAATGATACGTGTCAATATCTATATGTTAAGCATCCTGTCATTCCGATATTCCACCACCTGCCTAAGGTGCATAAGACCATAGAAAATGTACAGGGTAGGCCAATAGTTAACGGAATAGGATCTATGCTAGAACATCTTTCGGAGTGGCTTGATGATTTACTGCAGCCACTTGTTACTGCCCTCCCTAGCTATATTAGGGATACAAAACATGTTTTAAACATGATTGACCAAATAGAGTGGACACGGGACTCTGTGTGGCTCACCGTGGATGTTACTGCATTGTACTCTTCTATTCCCCATCATCTAGGTTTGAAGGCCATTGAATACTTTCTAATTCATGAAACAACACACGGTGAGCCCTACAGAGCATTTGTGTTGGAGGTCACGGAGTTCCTACTGACACATAACTATTTTCAATTTGAGGGTGATTACTATCTGCAGAGATGTGGGACCGCTATGGGCGCTAAGTTCGCACCCACTTATGCCAACCTATACATGGGTTGGTGGGAGCGGTCCCACATCTATGCAGATAGTAACACCTTTCGGCCTGCGATTAAGACATACCATCGTTTCATAGACGATTTGTTGTTTGTTTGGGACAGTGAGAGATATTCAGTAGATGAATTTGTGAAATACCTGGGGCAGAATGATTTCAATCTGCGCTTCACTCATGAAACAAACAAACAAAAAATTCATTATTTGGATGTTGAGCTCAGAGGCTGGCAGTCAGGTGAGATTACATCAGAAGTGTATAGAAAGCCTATTTCAGGCAATAGTATCTTACACGCAAAAAGCTGTCATCCTAGGCAGGTGCCTTATTCTGTGGCAAAGGGACAATTTATTCGCGTTAAAAGAAACTGTACGCGAACGGAAGATTATGAACACCATGCTGAAGCGCTGCAGGATAGACTCAAGGACAGGGGTTACAGTAATAAGGTCCTTAAGAAAGCGAGGACAGAAGTGGATAGAATAAAAAGAGATTCCCTCCTGGCAGATAACAAGAGATCCAACAGTAATTCTAAACGCAAATTGACATTTGTTACTGATTATTCAGAACAATATCATACAATTTGTAATATAATCCGGGGGCATTTTAGATTGCTTGCAGCCGACGATGGTCTAGTGGATGCAGTCAGTGAAGGTTGCAGGTTTTCATATAGGAGGAATAAGTCGGTGGGGAGTATTATATCCCCTTCACAACTTAGGAAACCTGCTCCGTCCACTCAGTCCTCTTGGCTTCGACATAGGGGCACCTATAGGTGTGGGAACCCCCAATGTAAAGCATGTGAACATGTTCAGATTGGCTCCTCTTTTCAATCATGCATTACAGGGGAAACTTTTGATGTGACTACCTGTGTGAATTGTAGATCTACCTACTGCATTTACCTCTTATGGTGTACAACTTGTAATCTACAATACATAGGGTTAACAACAAGGGAGGTGCGCTCACGGATACGTGAACATCTATCTACTATTAGAGTAGGTAAAAGCAGCACACCTTTAGTTAACCATTTTGTCAACACGCACGAACAAGACTGTACAAGCCTTAGATGGATGATCATTGAAAAAGTCCAGGCTCGGCAGAGGGGGGGGGACAGGTTTCAGGTTTTATCCAGGCAGGAGATGTACTGGATTTTCAGACTCCAGACTAAGGTTCCATTGGGTCTGAACTCTGAATATGATTTTATTAACCACTGGAACTAAGCCTGTTCACCTATCACCCCCCAGTATAACGCTAATCCATCTGCAGGATGGGCAGTAAGCCATGTTTTGAATAAAACTTTAGGTGCTTGTTTGATAAACTATTGCGCCTATATACACAGTAATCTTGGACATTATGCCCCTTGTTTCAAATCCCCTTTTAAATTCCTTCCACCAATGTTGTATATATAAAATGAACTAGCCCAGAGTATACCTGCATACTCCTATAAAATTCAGGATACATGGTAGCTTAGGACATCCATGTATGTTGCCCTTCCAGACAACAAAACAAAAAAACACTGTACTGATAGTAATTAAGTATTACCATTGTTATCGCTACCAATAAGGGAGCCTTTATGTGAATATGGATTTTTTCCTATTCTCCCTATACCTCTATATCTCCATCTAACAATTAGTTTTGTCAAAGGAATTCATTTGGTATTCTAAATGTCCCCCAATAATCTTTAGTATCAGGAAGTCTATCAACATGAAATATTAAACTTTGATCTTGAACACATTGTAAAACAAATTGAATTGACTCATTAATGTTATAATAACAAAGATACAACATAGCAATGAAGGATTGCTTTGAATATATATATCTTTTTGAATATTTTTGTATACATTTGGTCTTAGATATTGTTTAATGTGCACACTATAAATTGTGAATGTGAATATGTGCAAAATCCTACTACTTTGTCAATAGATACAAATCTGTATACACTGTTTCTTTAAATACCCTAATTGATGCTTAGGATTTCCACCAATTAAATCCCAGAGGTGGGTTTTTAAATCTGAGTGTGTGTTTGGTGTTTTAGGACTATGAATACGGCGCAGGCCGAAACATGTTAGTCTATTTCTCTTGTCTATAGGGTATGCACCCTCCATGTTTTAATATATTTTTCAATAAAAGACTTTTTATTTAAATAACAGCAACTGACATTTTGATTTATTTTTAAGGTAGGAAAAATGTCACAGGGACAGTGGGGCAAAACACCCAAATTGTGACATAGTTGGAATCTCTAGAAACTTAACCTGGTATTTATTGTATGATTCTTCTCACTTTCAGTTAGTGAATGAATGTGTATTTTATTTCCACTGTTCTCTTTACACAAGCATAACATTATTATACTTTTTAATGCATTGGATTATGTAATATATTTGTTTTTTATTTGCATTGTCCCATTCATCCAAGCCATTTCTGAAATAAATGTTATAAAATATTGTTGAATAACAAATGGCTCTCCAATAGAGTTTTATTTGAGCCATCACTTTTCAACGGCAATACTTTATGTTTGAACCATGGAAAAAAAATATGCAGCATTCAGAGCTAAAAACAAGAATGTTCATCTTATTAAATCAAGTTCAGAGAACAATATTTGGGCAGAAAAGATAGAGATGTAGCAAAGACATAAAATTGGAAGAGATTCCTTATGTGTGTCTATATGTGCTATAACACAGATACATCACTACATATTGTTTGTTACTGCTGGCTCTTGTGTGAGCCAAAGCAATGGCATATGTCTCGCTTACACATTCCTCATTTGAAGTTTGTTTATATGTAAGCATAGATTCTACTTTGCTTCATATATTACTATTTTTAAATATATTTGCAAGATCTGCAAGTAGAAACAAAAAGAAACAGTGAGGCCTATTTAACAAAGGTCTCTCGGACCTGATCCAACAGTGCGGATCGGGTCCGACAGACCTCACTGAATGCAGAGAGCAATACGCTCTCCATATTCAGCATTGCACCAGCAGCTCTTGTGAGCTGCTGGTGCAACGCCGCCCCCTGCAGACTCGCGGCCAGGGGGTGTCAATCAACCCGATTGTACTTGATCGGGTTAAATTGTGGCAATCTCTGTCCGCCTCATCAGAGCATGCGGACAGGTTGTGGAGCAGCGGTCTTTAGACCGCTGCTTCATAACTGGTGTTTCTGGCAAGCCTGAAGACTCGCCAGAAACACGGGCCCTCAAGCTCCATTCGGAGCTTGATAAATGGGCCTCATAGAGTGGTCCTTATGTAGAAAGACTAGGCAGAATGTTAGAGAAAGATGAATACCACAAAACAAAGTGTTTATCGTGATACTAATCAATCAAATTACATTTTTTCTTGCATTGGTAAAGGAAAATAAATAGTTCTAATCAAAATGCCAAAATAATAAACAAGATCTCTAGCAAATTTGCATAGGAATCCAAATACTTACACCAACTATTAAGGCAAATTGCACATGTGCACTCTGATTGCTGCAGAGTTGCAGTAAAACAAATTCAACTTTATTGAACTTTGAAGAAACATTAATAACAACAAACCATTAGACTTGCTTCATACCTAACAATGAGTCCTTAATCACTGACAAAGGACATGGTTGTTTTTTCTGCAGTTGCCAGCTGTCCTCCACAAAGATACTGGACAAACAGTGGCTGATTGTGGTCAAGTGTTAGGTGAGGTTGTGTTTAGACCCCATACCCCTGCAGCTCCTGTACACCCATACCAGATCTCCGATCAGACCACATTTCCTGCAGCCACTAGCAGTTGTATGTTCATATCAGACCTCAGACCAGACCTATATCTCTGAATAAATCCGTCCTCCTCACATCAGAACCAAGATCCCGAATCCCCTGTAAACTATAAGCCCACAACATTACATTGTTAGTCACACAACCCTGTAAACTATAAACTCTGCTCAAACTTCAAATCACAGCCAGTCACTTAATTGTGCATTCTTTTTGTATATTTTACTGGACAGGGCTGAACTGTCTCGCTGAACACTGACCACCCTTCTCTCTACTAATATACTCAAACCCAATGGTTTTCAAACCACATACTTTTCGTTAAGCCTCCCTAACAGGCCAGATTTTGAAGATATCTGAGGTACAGCACAGCTGAATTAATTAGATGATTAGTAAACATGCTTATTTTACCTGTTCTCACCCAAGATAATCCTGAAAATCTGGCCTGTTAGGGAGGCCTTAGAACAGGTTTCAAAACCAGTGCTCTAACCCAATGCCATGTTCAGAAAAATCAGTTTGAGAGAATCAATTTGAAAAGACAAGAACAGTAATTTCCAGATACACAATTAATTATACTAATTACAATAGTCAGTATCCAACAAATGCTGCAATCCTAGGATAATTCTATATAATCTGTTCACATTTTGTTTTAATTAATTTACAGCATTAACCTTTATTATATCTGTTTAGAAAGCCAGTTTAAGAATTAGAAATCACCTTTATACTGACACTTGTAAACCTTTCACATCTGTGCTGTTCACCCCCAAAAAAATCTAGATTGTAAACTCTTTGGCATACCTCCTTGATTATCAATAGATAAAATATTTAAAAGTATTAAATATTATTTTGCATATTATGTTAGGGTAATATAGGCCAGAATACTATTTTAACAAACTTTTGTAATATAGATTTAATTCAGGCTCTTTTGATTTCATTTTATTTTTTAACTTCAAGCGTGGCACCTTTTACACAGCTCTGGTGCCAGTCTTTGATGGTAGGGGAGAGCTTACTGCATATTCACACCTTGCATGCATTTGGTTGGAAAAATTGGATACTTGGTGCATACTTTCTGATCATCAACACTTTATGGTCATAGACTGGCCCCTGGAATATGTTAAACGTTCAATGAGTTTAGAACATTTCAAAATGATATTATGTGGTTATACATACTCAGCATTCTATAAACTATAATATTCCTGCTATGAATAAATGTAATGTATATTTAACCCCTGCTTATTATTGGTAGTTATAATAACAATACATTTTACAAAGCATTGGCTTGCATAGTATCTGGCCTCGGGATCTGCTGAAATATTAACACAGGTGTGTAGCTACACTATACATATAAAAACGTACCATTCTAATAAGGGATAGTTTTGGTTTTCTTAAAGGGATATGAGATTCAAAATGTTTTGTTCATGATTCTGATAGAACATGCGAATTTAAACAACTTTCTAATTTACGTCTATTATCAATGTATCTTCATTCTTTGGGTATCTTTTGCTGAAAAGCAGGGAAATATGTTTAGGAGCCGGACAATTTCTGGAGTACTATATGGTAGCAATTTTGCAACAATGCTATCCATTTGCAAGAGCACTAGATGTCAGCATTATTTCCTGTCAGGTAGTGCTCCAGAGGCCTACCTAGGTATCTCTTCAACACAGAATATTATAGGAACGAAGCTAATTTGGTAATAGAAGTAAACTGGAGACTTTTGGGGTTCATATACCTTTATATAAATGGGGGGAAATGTAATTGCTTTGCTCTATATCTACAATGAAGAAAAAAAATGTTTTTGGTATTTGATACAATCTAATTAATTATATCTTCTACCTATATGGTAGATTCCATCCATGCCATCTATCTATAAGCAGTGTTTTTTAAACACATTTATGTTTTGGTAGAATGTAATAAATAAAACTATTTTGCTCACCACTTATTTACAAAGAATAAAATACTAAAGTATGTTTCCATGAATATTCTCTTTCATAATTTATGCAGTAAAATAATACCAATTCTTAAATCAGTTTTACCCTGTCATAGTACAAGAAACTAATGCTGTACAAAACCATGCATTTAACAGGATATTGAAATGTATTCTGTTTGTATTGTAAAAATAAAAATAAAATTGGTAAACCAATTAACTCATAGAAATTTGAGATGAGTGTCAGTCTGATTTTTAAATAATGCTAGAAACCATATTCTCAAAGGAAATAAAGCCTTCTAAAACCACGTGTACAATTATATTATGGGATGCATGCACAAAATATATCCTTGGTGTCAAATTGGGTCAAAGGTAAAGTTTTTCATGATGCTCTTTGAAGTGAAAGACAAGAGCATTAAACCTCTGTCCTCACACTGCCTGTATCCTGAATTATCACATCACTGCACCATCTGTTGAATGTGCATAAGAAATATTTGTGTAACATAACCCCCAGACAACTCAATTTATATTCACTGTGGTATGATTTAAATTAAAAACAGACTGATGATAGCTGGACCAATCTTTTATTCAGGGTTATAAGGCAGAGGCTCTCTGTGGGAGCCAGAGTCTTGTTTGGATAAAATTAATTTCACCACAGATAAGCACACTGCCATTTTTACAGCCATTACAGATGTCAAACACTGCAGCTCCAACAATCCAAATATACTATAATGTGTAAACTGTGAATACACCTTATATAGCTGCCAATGCTTAGTTACAATAAACCTTGGTGTCTTTTAACCAGTGTTTACCATTACAAACAATTATTTATGTGGGGGCTATCACTGTTGTGTTTAACAGAGCAAATTATAAACTAGCAGTTATGTCTACACAAAGTTTTATTTTCCAACACTAAATGATAAAAATGTATACTTTTAATAAACTAGACCATGAGTGCAGGGAGATCACATATTCAGATTTAAGGCCCTGGTTGTGCTAATACCACATCTGGGTGTACAGTTACACTGTGTTTAAAATGATAAGGTTTTCTGTCATCATGATATATGCTCCTCTCATTTTCATTATGTTTTCATCAGAAAAACAAAACACCTACAATGGTTGGTCGTTTACTGAATTAATAAAGGTTTAGCAATAACCTTCCTTGTATTAATAAAAAGGACTATGGCATCTATCTGCAACAAGCAAACACGGATTGCTGAAAGGTGTGGGCTGGGGAAGATGAAGGAGGATGAGGGGGTAGTATAGGAGCACTGAACAGAGTGAAGCACCTTTGCGACCACCTGCAGAATGCGCAGGCTCACTCCAGCTCGCTGCAGCTGCTTAATTTATGACACTGCACTCCAAGCTGGGGATATAAACAAAACCACTGCCAAGAAGAGAGATGGGTGGATATAATAGAACTATAGTCCGCTATGTGCCCTATGGTGTTTGTAGGGCAGCGTGTCTGGCATTAAAGTAGTTAACCCATTGGCAGTCTGGGAGATGCGTTGCAGTCCTCTTTGGCAGCTAATGGGTTAATGCAAATACACACACACACACACATATATATATATATATATATATATATATATATATATATATATATATATATATATATATATTCACAGATAGAATAAAATATGTATTTCCACTATTTTCAATAATAACATTGTGAAATGCATTATTATCCAGGCTGCATCAAGGTAATCTCCTACCTCCAGTGTTCTGATCTCTTTCTGTGTCAAGTCGTTGGAGGTGGCACACTTGGTCCTGAGCCCCTCCAGGTTGGAGATGCTTATGTCTATCATGTTTTGCACCAACTCGCACTGCTGCAGGGCTTTTTGCAAACTCAGGGGCTGCTCGTCACTGCTGGCCACATTTTCTTCATCCATTTCTTCCCCCAGATCTGCAGTCACCCCCTTTTCTTCTCTTCCCTCCCCCCAAACAAATAATAATAATACAAAATGTGTTCTTCTATCCACCCCACCCACCCCCTTTGCTACCTCCCACCACCCCACTCTTCAGTACAGGTGCATGAAAGGGACAGTCCGTGTGCAGGGGAGCTGCTGCATTAACACCCTGAGCACTGTCTTACTCTTCAGGCTGCCTCCATTAAAGTACTCCCCGGTGCCTCCCGCCGAGATGCTGTATCACACGAGCACCAGGCAGCGGTGCTGATGCTGCCAACACAAAATAAATAAATATATAGACGTGCACTAGCAAAGGGTATATGTCTGTAAAGCGTCCAATAGGAAAAAATAATACTAATAATGTTAGTCTGTGCCCACCGCCTCTATGGAAAACATCTCTTTACAACACCTGCGCGGCATCTCGGTGTATAAGGGAGATTGCACTTAAAAAGGTGCTTGCTTTTATTATATTGGAGCTGCCAGATGCCTTTATTATTCAATGCTATGACTGGGGTTGTGGGCATGTGTTGTCCCTCAGAGTGCTGCGTTTGTAGCTGCCGGTGGTTGTTGCAGGAGCGTGCAGTAACCGGTGACTGCTGCTGATGATGCTTTTGCTGTTGCTGCATCCCCTCCTGCCTTTCTCAGCACCGACATCTTGCTTGTCAATCAAGCGCGCGCTGGACTCTACTGGCAGTGCGGGAGGTGAGGGGGCTGTGACTGAGTGCGCGCGATGCGCGTGCCTTGGATTCTCCTACCAAGCTTCTGAGGTGGCGCACCTATCAGGACGAAAAGTGCAGCGGAGAGAAAGCTTCAACGACACCTTTAGATGGGTGTTTAGATCAGTGAGACTCAACCAGTGTTTACAAAGATTGTCTCCGCCTCAGCTGTGGATCTCAGTGGATGATATAGTTAGGTTTAGTTTGAAAATATCTCTGAAGGACATAAATCCATTGTAAATGTGGTGACCTAAACAGGAGGAACGGTATTCAGCACTTGAACAGCTCAAAATAGTGTACACAGATGAAATGCATAAAAATAAAGCAACCGTTCAACCATATTTTTTTCTGGTCTATTGAGTGTCTTTATAGTAACACACCTTGACAAATACTGTCTGCAGATATACTGTGTTTTAAAATCATTGCTTTAAAATATTTGTTGGTGTCTAACACAAATTAAGAGTGTCAAATAATTTTGAAAAATATAGTGTTGCACAGCAAAAAAAACCTGGGAAACAATGCAATGTGGGAATCATGTATTGGGGCTAATTAAAGTATTATATGATCTAGTTTGTTAGAGCATATAATTTTAAGACTATAGACCTTGCTCCTCTATGTGTTTAAACTTATTTTTTTTCTTTCATGATTCAGACAGAGCATGCAATTTTAAGCAACTTTTTAATTTACTCCTATTATCCATTTTTCTTTGTTCTTTTAGTATGTTTATTTGAAAAACAGGAATAAAAGCTTAGGATCCTGCCCATTTTAGGTTCAGCACCTGGGTAGTGCTTGCTGATTGGTGGCTAAATGTAGCCACCAATCAGCAAGCATTATCCAGGGTGTTGAAGCAAAAATGGGCCAACTTCTAAGCTTTCATTCCTACTTTTTCAAATAAAGATACCAAGAGAATGAAGAAAATTTGATAATAGGAATAAATTAGAAAGTTGCTTAAAATTGCATATTCTATCTGAATCATAATAGAAAACATTTGGGTTTAGTATCCCTTTAAACATATAGTAGAAGTTTCACTCTGAACTTTCAGAGCACTGCTGGCCTTAAGTGAAAACTGCCAATGATCCAATCATCAGTGCTAGTCTCATGACACAGCTGTGTAACTAGCACTGCTGATTGGATCAATGGCAGTTACAACTCAGGACCACCAGCGACAGACAAGTATAATATGAAGAAATCTGAAAGTCGGACAGGAAAATGGCCTTGTACTGGACAAATCCAAAGGCAGAGTAGATGCAGTGGCAAGAAATGGATGAAATTAGAGTCCAAAAGAGGTATAGCCATTGGTTACTATAATAATTTTAGAAGACTGGGAATGAGTCCAAATAAACTGATGCTCATCAGACTGTGTATGGCAGCTCAACATACCACTAAGGGCATAAGGGGAACTGTTTATTTTATAACAAGGACGGAGACTCCTATTTTGCTTTAACTTTACCTTTACTACTCTGACAATCATTTTAATCCCTTGGTGCCCGGACCATTTTTACATTTTCTTACCGTTAAGGACCAGGGCTGTTTTTACATTTCTGCAGTGTTTTTGTTTAGTTGTAATTTTCCTCTTACTCGTTTACTTTATCCACACATATTATAAACAGTTTTTCTCGCCATTAAATGGACTTTCTAAAGATAACATTATTTTCATCATCTCATATAATTTACTATAATTTTGTTTATAAAATATAAATGAAAAAATTGAAGAAGAAATAAATTCTAAATTTGACCCCCAAAATCTGTTACACATCTACAACCACCAAAAAACACCCATGCTAAATAGTTTCTAAATTTTGTCCTGAGTTTAGAAATACCCAATGTTTACATGCTATTTGCTTTTTTGCAAGTTATAGGGAAAAAGTACAAGTAGCACTTTGCTATTTCCAAACCATTTTCCCTCCCAAAATTAGCAAAGTTACATTGTAACACTGATATCTTTCAGGAATCCTCGAATAGCCCTTCACATGTATATATTTTTTTTTAAAAATACAACCTAAGGTATTAAACTTGGGGTATTTTTACTCTTTTCATGCAACCATTTTACCACCAATCTATGCCAAAGTTTGAATGAAAAAAAAGTGGTGATTTTTTGACACAAATAGCAATTTAAGAATACATGTACTGATAACTTTAAGGGTTACTGCCAAAGAACACCCCAATATGTGATCAGCAACATCTGCGTACAGTGATACCATCCATGTATAGGTGTGTCGGGCTCTCTGGGGGCTTAAAGGCCTTATTTTTAGGGGGCGCATTCCAGTTTTCCAACTTGGAATTTTCACATCTGTCATCATGCACCCATGTCCTAATTGGGACATTTTTGAAGCCGGCCAATGTAGTTTACTCACATCAAACCATATATTTTTGAAAAGTAGACACCCTAGGGTATTTGAAATGCTGGTATTTTAACACTTTCCATGCACTGATTAAACCACCAGCTCTTGGAAGGAATATACTGCTTGAATCCCAGCCTTCCCTTATACTTCATCAGGGATTCATCCTCACATTTATTCTTTCCAGGTGTATAAGCCTCTACAAACCTGGCAGAAAAGTGTTTAATCAGGGGGCGTATTTTATACAGCCTTTCAAACTGGGAATGCTCCCTAGGGGGGCAAAGGCTGTTGTCGCTGAAGTGCATAAAATGTAGAATCATTTCATACCACTTCCTCAACATACACTGGGAGAAAATGGGGGTAGAGCAGATGGGGCTACTGCTCCAGTTGGAGCAGATGGAGGGTTTCTTTATGATGCCCATCAGCATAGTCAATGCCCATAATTTTTTAAATTCTGGCACATTGATGGGGGCCCATTGCTGCTTTGCCATATATGTATCAGGCTTTGCAGCACGGAACTGATGGGTATATAAATTAGTTAAGGTGGCAATGTTCCCCAATACATAATCGTCCAGAAACACCTCCTTTTGGCAGGGGGGCTAGCAGCCACCGATACATCACTATCAGTTGACACTGTATCTAGTGATGTATCTGAGCACCTGGCAGGGTCACTATTATGGTCTGAGTCAGACATAGAGGTGTCTGACGCAAAGATGGCATACGCCTCCTCAGCACTATATCTTCTCTTTTACCTGTCACAAAAAAAAAAAAATAATACAAAAAATTAACACACAATTTAAATTTAAATTAACTAAAAACTAGCTAAATGTGTTTGGGTCTAAAAAAATTAACCCCTAAAAAAATGCACAGAGAGCAAAAAAGTGCTGATGTGCTAGTGCCCGTGATTTATAGTGATCACTAGCAAGCTAGGTGTTAATGGCCTTTGGATCTCACAATATTTTTACAAAAATTAATTAAAACTAGCTAAAGGGCTCTGAAAAGAGTCTTTGGGTCTAAAAAAAAAAATACTAAAAAAAATTAACCCCTAAAAAAAATGCACAGAGAGCAAAAATTAGTGATCACTGGCAAGCTAGGGGTAATGGATCTGAAAAGAACCTTTGGGTCTCAAAACTTTTAACAAATATATTAGCTAAATTTCTCTCTCCTAAACACAGATATCTCTCTTTCTCTCTCTCTCTCTCTCTCTCTCTCTCTCTCTCTCTCTCTCTCTCTCTCTCTCTCTCTCACTAAAACACAAGTGAGGAGAGGGAGGGAGATCCATACTGGTCAGAGTCAATATTTACTAATTTACATTGACATGATCAGACAAATTGGATTTTTTATTATTATAAATTTAATTATAGGGGCAAGCTCAGATTGGATGACCCTAGCCTGCCCCTATGATGAGGCAGGATAGGGACACCCCCAGAAGCCCCATGATGCACTGGGCAGGGAAATCTCTGAAGCCACATGGGGGAGGGGGGATATATGGGCTTTTATTAATAAAACATTTTTTTTTTTTTACTCAGCGCACAGTCAGAGCATCAGAAACCTGCCCAATGGTTTCCAATGCTCCGCTTGACTGCTGGGCTCCACGTAGAGAAAAACCGGAAGTGATAGTTCCTTGGGAGTGATCAAAACGGAGCCAGTCAGGAACAGTATTGCAGAATGCCTCAACATTGAGGCATCGCTGCAATACTGTTTGAGTGGCTGGAAACAATCTCGATTACCAGCGCTCAGATAACCCGAGGACGTGTCAGGCAGTCCTTGGTCCTTAACGGCCGCTTTTTGTAGGACGTGCCTGACAGGTCCTCAGTCATTAAGGGGGTTAAAGAAAAAAACAATATATCATTCAAAACATTGTAGAGAACAATTACTATAATACAGATACCAATGAAAACAAAGCTTGAGAAGTTAGAAAGAAAAATGAACAATCAGTAGTGTCCAGATAGCCATATAGTGACCAGTATGTAGCAATTCCTCCTCTTTTCTCTTTGCTGCTCAGAGAGATAAGTACTTTTTTCGCTCATATAACTTTAGTTGATATTATAATATTGTTGTTGTTTTAATTGTATTGTGTTTTTTTCTCCTAACAGACCCTTCTGGTCCAAATCCAACAGGAGACCTTTCAAAGGTAAATTTGAACATCTCTTTCACTCCTTCTTCCCTTCCAAAAAAGGATGCAGGTTATCTTTGTTCATAACAGAATGGCAAAGAAATAACTGCAGATCCATGGATTTTACAAACTGTTTCAGGCCTTCAGTTAGGTTTTTTAACCCCTCCCTTTCAAAGTGCCCTTCCCAATCCCATAACATTTTCTCATCAAGATCAAATTCCTCTAGATTAAGAAATAACAGACTTGTTATCAAAACAAGCAATAGAACCAGCCCTAGATTTCACAGGTTCTTTCATAAGCAACACGTTTTTGGTAAAAAAAGAAAAAAGGAACTTTGTTGTCCAGTAATACATTTAAGACACCTAAATTATTTTCTGGTTTAAAATTACTTCAAGATGGAGAGTATTCACGTCTTACAAAATTCAACATGGATTGGCTTGTCAGATTAGATCTAAAAGATGCTTACCTTACAGTTCTGGTTCACAAAAATTACAGAAGATTCCTCAGATTTTTCTGGAAAGGACAATTATGGCAATTCAATTGTCTTCCCTTTGGGCTTTCCTCTGCCCCTTGTGTTTTTACAAAACTCTTGAAACCTGTTTTAGCGTGGCTTCGAAAGAGGGGTATTCGTTTGATCTTTTATCTAGACAATAGCCTTCTTATTCATCATTCTCCTTCCAATCTTCAATCTCATGTCTCTATCACTATTCTTCTTCTTCTTCTTCTACAGAAATTGGGTTTCATCATCAATTTCAAGAAATCTTGCCTCTCTCCTTCTCAATCTTTAACCTTTTTAGGTTTCAACATAGACACTGTATCTGCTACGCTAAGTCTTCCTTGGTAAAAAAAAAAACACGAAAATCAAGAAGGAAATAGTTTATGCGATCAACAAGAAATCCTGTCCTCTTTGTTTTCTTGCCAGAATAATTGGAATACTCTCTTCTTCAATTCAGGCTATTTTTCCTGCTCCCCTGCATTACAGAACCCTACAGAGATTAGCAATTTCTTACCTTCAGAAAGGGTTTTCTTATCAACATCCTATTTCTCTGTCAGAGTTTCAGGGTCCCCGGAATCAGACTGAGACATGAAATGCAAAAATAATCACACCTTCATTAATAATAACAAAAAATAATAAAGAGTCCAATAGCCAAACGGTAATCCAGGAGTCAAAGCCAGAGCTGGAAGTCAGACAAACCGGGTCAGGAGCCAAAGCGAGCAGTCAGACGAGCCAGGGTCAGGAACTAAGAGAACAGCAGATTCAGGAACAAGCCAGGAATCAGGAACCAGAAGGGATGTCAATCAAGCCAGGTAATACACAGGAACTGGAACACAGGCACTCACAAAGAAGTCTGAGACAACGCAAGGGCAAAGGCAGACTGAACTCAGGCACTTAAATAGGGAATGATGACATCATAATTCTGGGACTGCAACATGTCTCTCACTGATGATGTTCTCCAGTTTGGCGATAAGAGGGTGCCTAGGTGAGTGAGCAGCGTTACACACCATGCAGCATACTCAGAGAGAGAGACAGATGAGTAAAAATGACAGCCAACAGCAAATAGCAAACGAAAGCAGGGTGAAACCCTTACAGTACCCTTCCCTCAACGACCCCTCCCTGCGGGAGTACAAAAGGCTTATTGAGGAAATGGGCATAAAAGGCACGGAGGATGGTGGGAGCCTGAACATCAGGAGGGAACCCATGAACGCTCCTCCAGACCGTAACCCCTCCAGTGAACCAAATACTGTACGTGACCCCTGGACATATGAGAGTCAATAATGCTGCTGACCTCATATTCTTCATGGTTGTCAACAGAAATAGGACGGGGAGGAGGCAACACAGTGGTAAACCGATTATAATCCAATGGTTTCAAGAGGGAAACGTGAAAAACATTGGAAATGCGCATTGCAAGAGGAAGGTCAAGAGCATAGGCAACAGGATTGACCCATCGGAGAATTAGAAAAGGACCAACATAACAGGGAGCCAGTTTATTGGAAGGCACACAAAGGGAAGACAGCCAAACCCTCTCTCCAACCTGGTAGGAAGGCAAGGGTAGACGCCTACGATCAGCCTGTATTAATTTTTCACACTGCATGACCTATGAAGGCAATCCAGAATATGCACCCATATGGAACAGAGTTGCCAGAGTACCCTGAGACATGAATAAATCGGGCAACAAGGATGCATTGATAGCACTATTACGAGTGAACTCCATGCAAGGTAACAGGTCAGACCAGTTATTGTGGTTATCTGAGACATAGCAACAGAGGAACTGTTCCAGGGCTTGGTTAGACCGTTCCGCAGCCCCATTGGATTGAGGGTGATAGGCCGAGGAGAAGAAAAGCTGAATCCCCATTTGGGCACAAAAGGAACGCCAAAATCTGGAGACAAACTGGCTACCCCGGTCTAAAACTATCTCTTTGGGTAATCCATGTAAATTAAAGACCTCCTGGGCAAAAATTGAAGCAAGTTCCTGAGTGGTAGGCAGCTTCTTCAAGGGATTGCAATGGCCAACAACCATCAGGATAACAGTATTGTTATTGGAAACAGGAAGTTCGACAATGAAGTCCATGGATAGATGCGGCCAAGGACGCTCACCATTAGCAATAGGTTGGAGAAGACCCACAGGAATTCATCAAAGCGTCTTATTCTGCACATAGACTGAGCAGGAGGCAACAAACGCAACAACATTGGAACGGAGACCTGGCCACCAGAATTTTTGAGTGACAGACCAAATGATTTGGTTCTTGCCTGGGTGACCTGCAGCTTTAGGATAGTGGTAAGTGTGCAAAAGTTTGGTGCAAAGATTCTCAGTTACAAAGCACTTGCCACTAGTTTTCTCTGGAGGGGCATTGGTTTGCGAAGCCTGGATCCCCTCCCCCAAGGGAGAAGTCAAATTGGTACATACAAGGCCAAAATATGGTCAGGAGGTATAACTGGAGTGGGTACAAAGTCCTCCTTGGACAGAAGCAACAATTGCCGAGAGAGGGCATCAGCACTAACATTCTTACTACCAGGCAGGTAGGAGACCACATAATTGAACCGAGACAAAAATAGCGGCCATTTGGCCTGTCGGGGCAACAAATGTTTAGCTTCGGATAGGTAAGTCAAATTCTTGTGGTCAGTGAGGATGAGCACCGGTACGCTAGTACCTTCAAGAAGGTGCTTCCATTCCTTGAGTGCCAAAACTATGGCCAGTAATTCCCTGTCACCAATTTTGTAATTGCATTATGCTGGGGATAATTTCTTAGAGAAGAAACCACATGGATGCAAAGAACCCTCAGGCGTAGGACGTTGAGACAAGAGGGAGCCTACTCCTGTCTCAGATGCATCGACCTTTAAGAATGAAAGGCAGAACAGGGTTAGGATGAGCCAGAATCAGGGCAGCAACAAAAGCAGTTTAAGACTCTCAAAGGCCTTAATTACTGTAGGTGACCAATGGAGTTGATCACTTCTCATATGGGTCATGTCCATGATAGGTTTGACCAAGGAAGAAAAGTTTTTAATAAACTTTCTATAGTAATTAGCAAAGCCCAAAAAACGTTGAATAGACCGACAAACCAAGTGGGCGAGGCCACTGTAGAACTGCAGATAACTTGTCAGGATCCATGGAGAACCCTGAAATGGAAATTACATAACCAAGGAAGGTTACTTGAGTTTGATGGAACTCACATTTCTCGAGTTTGCAAAACAGGCTGTTCTCACATAGTCTCTGAAGTACCCATGTGACATCAGAACGTTGAGCCTCAAGTGTGGGTGAATGTATGAGGATATCGTCTAAGTACACCACAAAGCTTTGTTGCAACATATCTCGTAGGACATCATTAATAAATTATTGGAAAACAGCAGGAGCACTGCATAAGCCAAAGGGCATAACAAGATATCCATAATGCCCACTTCTGGTGTTAAATGCTGTTTTCCATTCATGGCCCTCTTTGATCCTAACGAGATTGTAAACTCCTCTCAAATCGAGTCTAGAAAAGATCGTAGCTCCCTTAAGGCGGTCAAAGAGTTCTGTGATGACCGGAACAGGGTAGGCATTCTTAATGGTAAGGCGATTATGACCCCTATAGTCGATACATGACCGGAACAGGGTAGGCATTCTTAATGGTAAGGCGATTATGACCCCTATAGTCGATACATGGTCTTAACTCACCACCCTTCTTCTTCACGAAGAAGATGCCAGCCCCTGCTGGAGAGCAGGATTTGCAGATTATTCCCAGCGAAAGCGCATCAGCAACATACTCCTCCATAGCGGTATTCTCCACAACAGACAGAGGGTAAACCCAGCCCCGAGGAGTAATGGCTCTGGGTTGCAGGTCTATGGCACAATTGTAAGACCGGTGAGGAGGCAACGTGCCTGCATGCAATGTGTCAAAAACGTCTAGGAACTCTTGGTACTCCTCTGGCAATTGAGATACCGAAGAAGTGCACAAGACTTTGACTGGTTTCCAGGGACAAGTGGAAATACATTGCGGAGACCATGACAATATTTCGGACCTACAGCAGTCGAGCCTAGGATTGTGCTTTTGGAGCCAGGGATAACCAAGAACAACTGGAAAATGCAGAGAGTTTATTACCTGGAGAGTTTCAAAATGGAGAGCCCCAGCAGCCATGTATAACGGTGCAGTTTTGTGAGTAACGAGTGCGGACTGAAGGGGCCTGCCATCAATGGCCTCAATAGCAAGTGGAGCGGACCGAGGCAATACAGGAATGGAGTGCTGTGATACAAAAGCACTGTCAATGAAATAGCCTGCAGCACCAGAGTCTACAAAAGCCTGGGTGACTATGGAGGAGTCCATCCAGGAAAAAGACAACTGTGACCTTTAGCGGTTCTGGGGACGAGGATAAACCACCCAAGGTCTGCCCCCGACAGGACCTAAGGTGTGACCTTAGGTGTGGGCATTTCGCAGACGTGTAGGTCAAGACTTTAAAAGGTGGCCTTGTAGCCCGCAATAAAGGTCCTCTTCACTGCAGAGAGGCACATTAATCCTAACTGCATTGGCTCAGCTGTACCTGGTGACTTTCAACCAGGAGGCATGGGAGGATAGGGAGGCATGGGTGGGAACGAAAACATAGGAGACAACTGGACAGGAGGCTTCCACAAGTGCTCCTTGAAAGAGGCCCTCTCTCTGAGTCTGATGTCAATTAGGATTAAAAAAGACACCAAGGCCTCAAGATCCTCTGGCAAATCTCTGGCAGCAACTTCATTTTAATCACATCAAAAAGTCCATGAAAGAAGGTAGCAACAAGGGCTTCATTGTTCCAACCTACCTCTGCTGCAAGCATACAGGACTCAATGGTATACTGGGCTATAGATCTCGTACCTTGCTGAATGGACATGAGTCATCATTTGGCAGCAGAGGAGGACAGAGCCAAAACTTTAAAAACCCTTCGAAAGGAGGCCACAAATTAAGGGTAATTAGATATTACAGGTTTATTAGTCTCCCACAAGGGATTAGCCCAAGCAAGAGCCATGTCAGAGAGTAATGAGATGAAAAATCCCACCTTAGCTCTGTCAGAAGGGTTTGCAGGGCTAGTGCAAATTGATCCATGCTGTGATCCTGTTCATCCATCCTGGAAATAATGGTTGGAAAAGGTAGATTATTAGCACCGTCAGGATTCATGGCCCTTGCGTTACGTCAGGGTACCAGGAATCAGACTGAGACGTGAAATGCAAAAATAATCACACCTTTATTAATAATAACAAAAAATAATAGAGAGTCCAAAAGCCAAACGACAAGCCAGGAGTCAAAGCCAAAGCTGGAAGTCAGAAGAGACGGGTCAGGAGCCAGAGAACAGCAGAATCAGGAACAAGCCAGGGATCAGGAACCAGAAGGGATGTAAAAAAAGCCAGGTAATACACAGGAACTGGAACACAGGCATTCACAAAGAAGTCTGAGACAAAGCAAGGGCAAAGGCAGACTGAACTCAAGCACTTAAATAGGGATCGATGACATCATAATTCTGGGACTGCAACATGTCTCTCACTGATGATGTTCTCCAGTTTGGACAAAAGAGGGCTCCTAGGTGAGTGAGCAGCGTTAAACACTCTGCAGCAGACTCAGAGAGAGACAGGTGAGTAAAAATGGCAGCCAGCAGCAAATAGCAAACAAAAGCAGGGTGAAACCCTGACACAGAGGAAGCTTTGGAAGAACTCAACTAGTGGCTTCTCAACATAGATACCCCGAATGGCAGAGCCATTTTCGGCGGTTCTCCAGGCGTCATTATATAATACGATGTCTGAATGCGTAGATACCAAAGCGCCAAAAGAGGCTGGGTCTGAATAAATGAGAACTATTACTTTTAAGTATAAAATACTGAGGCAGGCGCTTAGTGTATTCCCCCCTACAACGTTATAATCCGATGTCAGCAGATCGGTTTGACATCAACATCAACTGTCTGGAGCTGCTGGCTGGCGCCTATGCAGTCAAGAGTTTCATCAAGCACAGCCTTCCTATTACAATCCTTTTTCACATGGACAATATTTCTGCTTTGTGATATATCAGTCGCCTGGGAGGTACCAATTCTCAAGTTTTAGCATTTCATTCATCTTTGTTTATATTTGTTTATCTCAGAACATGTCCTCGCATGCAGAATATATTCCAGGTCTCTGTAGTCAAGTAGCAGATTGGGGTTCCAGATGTTTGATGGATTTCAGCAATTGGAAGCTGAATTCTCTCCTTTTTTTAAAAAAATCTCAATTTAAGGGGCCCATTCAAGATAGAACTTTTTGCTTCTTGTTTGAATTTCCAGATTCGTCGCTTCTTCCGTTGGAGGCCAGATCCAGAAGCATTAGCCATTAATGCTTTTCTCCAGCAATGGCATGTTCAAGGAGCTTACACTTTTCCTCCTTTCTCGATGATTCTTCGGACAATTTTCAGGCAGTGGCCTGTTTAAGGAGCTAAACTCCTCCTTCAAAACTCCTGGGCTCCAGGAACCAGAAAACTGTATTTTTTCGCATAGCTTAAGTGGTCTAGCTGGTGCAACATCAGAAATCTGGATCCCAATTTAGCCCCTTTAAATCAGGTAATTAATTATTTATCTTCTTTATTTCATTAAGGTTTAGCCTATAGATCCATCAATGTTGCTAGATCTGCAATTTCAGCCGGCCACAAATATCTCCAAAACCTTTCTATAGGCCAGAATCCAACTGTTTGCCTTTTGTTAAACTCTATTAGACTCAAAAGAACTCCTAACTATAGATATTCATCCTTTTGAGATGTAGATTTGCTAATTTATTTATTTTTTAAATTGGCCACATAACTCCAATTTATCTTTAAAACTACTTACTACCAAACTTGCAACCCTTTTATGTCTGTTATCTTTCAAAAGGGTTTCAGATGTCAAAACTATAGACTACGATTCTAAAATGTTTTCTCCCCAGGGTGTAACTTTTTCATTATCTTGAAGAGCCAAAACTCTTTCTAGTTCTATTTTTAATCCTTATTTCTTTCCTAAGATATGGAGAGTCCACAACATCATCAATTACTAGTGGAAATATCACTCCTGGCCAGCAGTAGGTGGCAAAGAGCACCACAGCAAAGCTGTTAAGTGTCACTCCCCTACCCATAATCCCCAGTCATTCTCTTTGCCTTCGTCAATGGAGGAGGTAAAGTTTTGGCGTCTGAAGAAAATTGGATTTCTTTCACTTCAAGCAAGATTTTTGGGTCTAGCTGTAGTCCACATTTATCTCTTCAGTAGAGTAGTGGTGGCTTTAAAGCAGTTAGGAAAATGTGAGGTGGGCCTTGCTCTGTTTCCTAACATATTGCTGCCCTAACAATGGCCTAGATTTAGAGTTTGGTGGTAGCCGTGAAAACCAGCGTTAGAGGCTCCTAACGCTGGTTTTAGGCTACCGCCGGTATTTGGAGTCAGTCAGGAAAGGGTCTAACGCTCACTTTTCAGCCGCGACTTTTCCATACCGCAGATCCCCTTACGTCAATTGCGTATCCTATCTTTTCAATGGGATCTTTCTAACTCCGGTA
This sequence comes from Bombina bombina, assembly GCF_027579735.1. Classification (NCBI taxonomy): domain Eukaryota; kingdom Metazoa; phylum Chordata; class Amphibia; order Anura; family Bombinatoridae; genus Bombina; species Bombina bombina. The sequence continues at coordinate 330,182,162 of NC_069500.1, read as the reverse complement.
TTTAGAGTCGTGTCTGAAGTGAGCGTTAGAATTCTAACGACAAAACTCCAGCCGCAGAAAAAAGTCAGTAGTTAAGAGCTTTCTGGGCTAACGCCGGTTAATAAAGCTCTTAACTACTGTGCTCTAAAGTACACTAACACCCATAAACTACCTATGTACCCCTAAACCGAGGTCCCCCCACATCGCCGCCACTCGATTAAATTTTTTTAACCCCTAATCTGCCGACCGCCATCTACGTTATACTTATGTACCCCTAATCTGCTGCCCCTAACACCGCCGACCCCTATATTATATTTATTAACCCCTAACCTGCCCCCCACAACGTCGCCGCCAGCTACCTACAATAATTAACCCATAATCTGCCGACCGCCACCTACGTTATACTTATGTACCCCTAATCTGCTGCCCCTAACACTGCCGACCCCTATATTATATTTATTAACCCCTAATCTCCCCCCTCAACGTCGCCTCCACCTGCCTACACTTATTAACCCCTAATCTGCCGAGCGGATCGCACCGCTACTCTAATAAAGTTATTAACCCCTAATCCGCCTCACTCCCGCCTCAATAACCCTATAATAAATAGTATTAACCCCTAATCTGCCCTCCCTAACATCGCCGACACCTAACTTCAATTATTAACCCCTAATCTGCCGACCGAATCTCGCCGCTACTGTAATAAATGGATTAACCCCTAAAGCTAAGCCTAACCCTAACCCTAACACCCCCCTAAATTAAATATAATTTAAATCTAACGAAATAAATTAACTCTTATTAAATAAATTATTCCTATTTAAAGCTAAATACTTACCTGTAAAATAAACCCTAATATAGCTACAATATAAATTATAATTATATTATAGCTATTTTAGGATTTATATTTATTTTACAAGTAACTTTGTATTTATTTTAACCAGGTACAATAGCTATTAAATAGTTAAGAACTATTTAATAGCTAAAATAGTTAAAATAATTACAAATTTACCTTGAAAATAAATCCTAACCTAAGTTACTATTAAACCTAACACTACACTATCAATAAATGAATTAAATAAAATACCTACAATTACCTATAATTTAACCTAACACTACACTATCAATAAATGAATTAAATACAATATCTACAAATAAATACAATTAAATAAACTAACTAAAGTACAAAAAATAAAAAAGAACTAAGTTACAAAAAATAAAAAAATATTTACAAACATTAGAAAAATATTACAACAATTTTAAACTAATTACACCTACTCTAAGCCCCCTAATAAAATAACAAAGCCCCCCAAAATAAAAAAATGCCCTACCCTATTCTAAATTACAAAAGTTCAAAGCTCTTTTACCTTACCAGCCCTGAACAGGGCCCTTTGCGGGGCATGCCCCAAGAAATTCAGCTCTTTTGCCTGTAAAAAAACACATACAATACCCCCCCCCAACATTACAACCCACCACCCACATACCCCTAATCTAACCCAAACCCCCCTTAAATAAACCTAACACTAAGCCCCTGAAGATCTTCCTACCTTATCTTCACCTCACCGGGTATCACCGATCCGTCCTGGCTCCAAAATCTTCATCCAAGCCCAAGCGGGGGCTAGACATCCATCATCCGACGGCTGAAGAAGTCCAGAAGAGGGTCCAAAGTCTTCATCCTATCTGGGAAGAAGAGTAGATCCGGACCAGCAACCATCTTCTTCCAAGCGGCATCTTCTATCTTCATCCGATGAGGACCGGCTCCATCGTGAAGACCTCCAGCGCGGACCCATCTTCTTCCGACGACGTCCAACTGAAGAATGACGGTTCCTTTAAGGGACGTCATCCAAGATGGCGTCCCTCGAATTCCGATTGGCTGATAGGATTCTATCAGCCAATCGGAATTAAGGTAGGAAAATTCTGATTGGCTGATGGAATCAGCCAATCAGAATCAAGTTCAATCAGATTGAGCTTGCATTCTATTGGCTGATCGGAACAGCCAATAGAATGCGAGCTCAATCTGATTGGCTGATCGGATCAGCCAATCGGATTGAACTTGATTCTGTGGGTGGTGGGTTGTAATGTTGGGGGGGGTATTGTATGTGTTTTTTTACAGGCAAAAGAGCTGAATTTCTTGGGGCATGCCCCGCAAAGGGCCCTGTTCAGGGCTGGTAAGGTAAAAGAGCTTTGAACTTTTGTAATTTTTTTTATTTTGGGGGGCTTTGTTATTTTATTAGGGGGCTTAGAGTAGGTGTAATTAGTTTAAAATTGTTGTAATATTTTTCTAATGTTTATAAATATTTTTTTATTTTTTGTAACTTAGTTCTTTTTTATTTTTTGTACTTTAGTTGGTTTATTTAATTGTATTTATTTGTAGATATTGTATTTAATTCATTTATTGATAGTGTAGTGTTAGGTATAATTGTAGGTAATTGTAGGTATTTTATTTAATTAATTTATTGATAGTGTAGTGTTAGGTTTAATAGTAACTTAGGTTAGGATTTATTTTCAAGGTAAATTTGTAATTATTTTAACTATTTTAGCTATTAAATAGTTCTTAACTATTTAATAGCTATTGTACCTGGTTAAAATAAATACAAAGTTACCTGTAAAATAAATATAAATCCTAAAATAGCTATAATATAATTATAATTTATATTGTAGCTATATTAGGGTTTATTTTACAGGTAAGTATTTAGCTTTAAATAGGAATAATTTATTTAATAAGAGTTAATTTATTTTGTTAGATTTAAATTATATTTAACTTAGGGGGGTGTTAGTGTTAGGGTTAGACTTAGCTTTAGGGGTTAATACATTTATTAGAATAGCGGTGAGCTCCAGTCGGCAGATTAGGGGTTAATGTTTGAAGTTAGGTGTCGGCGATGTTAGGGAGGGCAGATTAGGGGTTAATACTATTTATTATAGGGTTAGTGAGGCGGATTAGGGGTTAATAACTTTATTATAATAGCGATGCGGTCCGCTTGGCAGATTAGGGGTTAATAAGTGTAGGCAGGTGGAGGCGACGTTGTGGGGGGCAGATTAGGGGTTAATAAATATAATATAGGGGTCGGCGGTGTTAGGGGCAGCAGATTAGGGGTACATAGGGATAATGTAGGTTGCGGCGGTTTACAGAGCAGCAGATTAGGGGTTAATAATAATATGCAGGGGTCAGCGATAGCGGGGGCGGCAGAATAGGGGTTAATAAGTGTAAGGTTAGGGGTGTTTAGACTCAGGGTACATGTTAGAGTGTTAGGTGCAGACGTAGGAAGTGTTTCCCCATAGGAAACAATGGGGCTGCGTTAGGAGCTGAACGCGGCTTTTTTGCAGGTGTTAGTTTTTTTTTCAGCTCAAACAGCCCCATTGTTTTCTATGGGGGAATCGTGCACAAGCACGTTTTTGAAGCTGGCCGCGTCCGTAAGCAACTCTGGTATCGAGAGTTGCAGTGGCGTTAAATATGCCTGTACGCTCCCTTTTTGGAGCCTAACGCAGCCATTCTGTGAACTCTCAATACCAGAGCTATTTAAAAGGTGCGGCCAGAAAAAAGCCAGCGTTAGCTACGCGGGTCGTTACCGACAAAACTCTAAATCTAGGCCAATGTAAGCCAGAGTAGGTTTACTCTGTTCTTTCTTTTTTCTATAGGTCTCTATAAGGAGTATGTGTCAGGGTGCCAGGAATCAGACTGAGACAAGAAGTGCAAAAATAATCACACCTTTATTAATAGCAAAAAATTATAAAAAGTCCACAAGTCAAATAACAAGCCAGGAGTCAAAACCAGAGCTGTTAGTCAAACGAGCCGAGTCAGGAGCCAAAGCGAATAGTCAGACGAGCCAGAATCAGGAACAAGGAAATCAGCAGAGTCAGGAACAAGCCAGGGATCAGGGACCAGGAAGGACGTCAGGCAGCCAGGTAATACACAGGAACTCTCACAAACAGGTCTGAGACAGCGCAAAGGCAAAGCATACTGAACAGAGGCCCTTTAAATAATAAGTGATGACATCACAATTCTGATACTGCATCCTGTCTGACATGGATGATCTGGTAATAAAAGGAAGTGCAGGAAATGAGCAGCATCCCCTACAATGCACCATAGTCAGGAAGAGAGGTGAGTAAAATGGCTGCCAGCAGCACATGGCAAACACAACAGGGAAAAAACCCTGACAGTACCTTCCCCTCAACGACCCCTCCCCCGCGGGAGGACAAAAGGCTTATTGGGGAAACGGGCATGGAAGGCATGGAGGAGGGCGGAAGCATGAACATCAGAGGAGGGAACCCAAGAACGCTCCTCCGGACCATAGCTCTTCCAGTGAACCAAATACTGTACACGGCCCCTGGACATACGAGAGTCAATAATGCTGCTGACCTCATACTCCTCATGGTTGTCAACAAATATAGGACGGGGATGAGGCAACACAGTGGTAAACCGATTACAAACCAATGGTTTCAAGAGGGAGATATGAAAAACATTGGAGATGCGCATAGCAGGAGGAAGATCAAGAGCGTAGGCCACAGGATTAACCCGTCAGAGTATTCAAAAAGGACCAACATAATGGGGAGCCAATTTATTGGAAGGCACATGAAGGCACATGAAGGTTCAAGTTGTGGGAGGACAGCCAAACTCTCTTACCAACCTGGTAGGAAGGTGCGGGCAGACGCCTACTATCAGCCTGGAACTTTTGGCGCTGCATAGAACGATGAAGGCAATCCTGAATCTGCACCCACATGGAACAGAGTTGCCGGAGATGCTCCTCCAAAGCCGGAATACCCTGAGACATGAATGAATCGGGCAACAAGGATGGTTGAAACCCATAATGAATAGGGATAACTTGGAGGAAGCATTAATAGCACTATTATGAGCAAACTCTGCCCAAGGTAACAGTTCAGACCAATTATTGTGGTGATCTGAGACATAGCAATGGAGGAACTGTTCCAGAGCTTGATTAGACCATTCCGCAGCCCCATTGGATTGAGGGTGATATGCCGAGAAGGAAAGTTGGATCCCCATTTGAGCACAAAAGTAACACCAAAATCTGGAGACACACTGGCTACCCCGGTCCGACACTATCTCCTTGGGTAACCCATGTAAACGGAAGACCTCCCAGGCAAAAATTGAAGCAAGCTCCTGAGCGGTAGGCAGCTTCATCAAGGGAATGCAATGTGACATTTTAGAAAAACGGTCAACCACCATAAGGATAACAGTATTGCCACTGGAAAGAGGGAGCTCGACAATGAAGTCCATGGAAAGATGTGTCCAAGGACGCTCACAATTAGCAATAGGTTGAAGAAGACCCACAAACTGAGCAGGAGGCAAAATACGCAGCAACATCAGAACGAAGACCTGGCCACCAGAATTGTCGAGTGACAGACCAAATCATTTGGTTCTTGCCTGGGTGACCTGCGGCTTTAGGATTGTGGTAAGTGTGCAAAAGTTTAGTTCGAAGATTCTCAGGAACAAAACACTTACCACTAGGTTTCTCAGGAGGTGCATTGGTTTGTGCAGCCAGGATCTCCTCCCCCAAATTAGTACGTATGGTAGCCAAAATATGGTCAGGAGGTATAACAGGAGTAGGTACAGACTCCTCCTTGGACAGAGGCAAAAATTGTAGAGAGAGGACATCAGCCCTAACATTCTTACTACCAGGCAGGTAGGAGACCACATAATTAAACTGAGACAAAAATAGCGCCCATCTGGCCTTTTGGGGTGACAAACGTTTTGCTTCAGATAGATAAGTTGAATTCTTGTGGTCCGTAAGAATGAGCACTGGCACGCTAGTACCCTCGAGAAGATGCCTCCATTCCCTGAGTGCCAAAATTATGGCCAGTAATTCCCTGTCGCCAATTTCATAATTGCACTCCGCTGGAGACAATTTCTTAGAGAAGAAACCACACGGATGCAAGGAACCGTCAGGCGTAGGACGTTGAGACAAGAGGGCACCTACTCCAGTCTCAGATGCATCGACCTCAAGAACGAAAGGCAGGACAGGGTTAGGATGAGCCAGAACTGGAGCAGCAGCAAAGGCAGTCTTTAGACTATCAAAGGCCTTAATGACAGTAGGTGACCAATGGAGTGGATCATTCTCTTTACGGGTCATGTCTGTAATAGGTTTGACCAAGGAAGAAACGTTTTTAATAAACTTTCTATAGTAATTGGCGAACCCCAAAAAACGTTGAATAGACAGAAGACCAACTGGGCGAGGCCACTGCAGAACTGCAGATAACTTGTCAGGATCCATGGAGAACCCTGCAATGGAGATAACATAACCTAGGAAGGTTACTTGAGTCTGATGGAACTCACATTTCTCAAGTTTACAAAACAGGCCGTACACTACAACACACTGTTGCAACATATCTCGTAGGACATCATTAATAAATTCCTTAAAAACAGCAGGAGCATTACATAGGCCAAAGGGCATTACAAGATACTTATAATGCCCGCTCCTGGTGTTAAATGCTGTTTTCCATTCGTGGCCCTCCTTAATCCTAACGAGATTGTACGCTCCTCTCAAATCAAGTTTAGTAAAGACCGTAGCTCCCTTGAGGCAGTCAAAGAGTTCCATAATGAGCTGAATAGGGTAAGCATTCTTAATGGTAAGATGATTAAGACCCCTATAATCGATACATGGTCTTAACTCACCACCCTTTTTCTTCACAAAGAAGAAGCCAGCCCCTGCAGGAGAGCAGGATTTGCAGATGATCCCCCGCGACAGAGCATCGGCAACATACTTCTCCATAGCACAATTCTCTGCAACAGACAGAGGGTACACCCGGCCCCGAGGAGGAATGGCTCCGGGTTGCAGGTCTATGGCACAATCGTAAGACCGGTGAGGAGGCAACGTACCGGCACGCACCTTGTCAAACACGTCTAGGAACTCTCGGTACTCTTCTGGCAATTGAGATACCGAAGAAGTGCACAAGACTTTAACTGGTTTCCGAAGACAAGTGGAAATACATTGCGGGGACCACGACAAAATTTCGGACCTGCGCCAGTCGAGACTGGGATTGTGCTTTTGGAGCCAGGGATACAACCGGAAAATGCGGAGAGTTTATCACCTGGAACTGGAGGGTTTCAAAATGGAGAGCCCCAACAGCCATGGACAACGGAGCAGTTTCGTGAGTAACGACTGCGGGCTGAAGGGGCCTGCCATCAATGGCCTCAATAGCAAGCATAACGGACCAAGGCAAAACAGGAATGGAGTGCTTTGATACAAAAGCACTGTCAATGAAATAGCCTGCAGCACCGGAGTCAACAAGAGCCTGAGTGACTATGGAGGAGTCCACCCAGGAAAGGACAACCGTGACCAAAGGTTTCTCCTTAATCAGTTCCGGGGACGAGGATAAACCACCCAAGGTCTGCCCCCGACAGGACATTAGGTGTGAGTGTTTCCCGGCCATGTAGGACAAGACTTCAAAAGGTGGCCCTGTAACCCACAATAGAGGCAGAGCCCCTCCCTCCTCCTAAAGGCCCTCTCCGCCGCAGAGAGACGCGTGTATCCCAACTGTATCGGCTCAGCAGTACCTGGTGACTCGGGACCAGGAGGCATGGGAGGAGAGGGAGGCATGGGTGGGAACGAACACGTAGGAAACAACGGAGCAGGAGGCTTCCGCAAGCGCTCCTTGAAAGAGGGCCTCTCTCAGAGTCTGATGTCAATTAGGATCAAAAAAGACACCAATGCCTCGAGATCCTCTGGTAAATCTCTGGCAGCAACTTTGTCTTTAATCGCATCAGAGAGCCCATGAAAGAAGGCGGCAACAAGGGCTTCATTGTTCCAACCTACCTCTGCGGCAAGCGTACAGAACTCAATAGCATATTGAGCAACAGATATTGTACCTTGCTGAATGGATATGAGTCGTTTAGCAGCAGAGGAGGAGCGAGCCTGAACATCAAATACCCTTCGAAAAGGAGGCCACAAGTTCAGGGTAATTTGAAATCACAGGTTTATTAGTCTCCCACAAGGGATTAGCCCAGGCAAGAGCTGTGTCAGAGAGTAACGAGATGAGAAATCTCACCTTAGCTCTGTCAGAGGGAAACGCCTGAGGTAACATCTCAAAGTAAATGCCCACCTGGTTCAAAAACCCTCTGCACTGAATAGGATTGCCTCCATATCGCTGAGGTAGAGGTGCAGAACCGGACATGCTCCTGGTAGGCATAGGTGCAGCAGCGGAAACAGGAGCAGCCATAACGTGCAGGACATTTTGGTCCAAATGTGCAGTGCGAGTCAGCAGGGTTTGCAGGGCTAGTGCAAATTGATCCAAGCTGTGATCCTGTACATCCATCCTGGAAATGATGGCAGGTAAAGGTGGATAATTAGCAGCATCAGGATTCATGGCCTTTGCGTAATGTCAGGGTGCCAGGAATCAGACTGAGGCGAGAAGTGCAAAAATAATCACACCTTTATTAATAGCAAAAAATAATAAAAAGTCCACAAGTCAAATAACAAGCCAGGAATCAAAACCAGAGCTGGTAGTCAGACGAGCCGAGTCAGGAGCCAAAGCGAATAGTCAGACGAGCCGGAATCAGGAACAAGGAAAACAACAGAGTCAGGAACAAGCCAGGGATCAGGAACCAGGAAGGACGTCAGGCAGCCAGGTAATACACAGGAACTCTCACAAACAGGTCTGAGACAACGCAAAGGCAAAGCATACTGAAATGAACAGAGGCCCTTTAAATAATAAGTGATGACATCACAATTCTGAGACTGCATCCTGTCTCACATGGATGATGCACACCAGTCTGGCCATAAAAGGAAGTGCAGGAAATGAGCAGCATCCCCCACAATGCACCATAGTCAGGAAGAGAGGTGAGTAAAATGGCTGCCAGCAGCACATGGCAAACACAGCAGGGAAAAAACCCTGACAGTATGTGTCCTTTCAAGCCTAGTAAGCTGTCCTCCTGCCGGATGGCTAGATTGCAGGTAAGTGCCTTTTTGTCTTCTAGGTATGGAGACTGTGCACTTAATAAGAGTGAGCTGCAACTTTAGTAAAATTGGGACATGATATATCTTTTATATAGGATATTTATGGCAGGGTGCAGGCACTGGGCAATGTGACTTAGAGACTGATAGCCTTTATTTGTATTGGTGGCTCTTTTATGGGACATGTGTTTGTGTACTTTAATCAGTCCCTCTTAGATATTATTGGAGGGCTTGCAGCAGCGGCACTTTGCTCATTTAAACATATAATCTGTGAGAGTTCATATAAGGCATTCCGGTCACAAGATACAGTGTGTGTTGGTGATGTCCGTTTTTCTGTTATTCTAATGCTGGTCTTTACAGTACGAGTGTTTTCTTTTTTATCTGCGCAGTTACTAAAGCCGGATGGTCACGTGACCCGCGCTTCCACTTTCTAATTTCTAAGCGGAGCTGGTCTTCGAGTTCCGGAGAGTGAGCCAGGAGGGTGTGATGTCTGTCTCTCCTTGTTACTTTTGTTTGCTGGAAGGTCAGGTAGGGCACCCCAGCATATCTGGGGTGTAGAGGTTGCCAGTATTTTTGTTTTATTGTTCACGTTGAGTTTAAAAGAGAATAGATCCTCTTAAAGAGTCAGTAGTCTTGATTTGCAAATAATTAAAAACTTTTTCAAAACGTTTTTCTTTTGGGCATTTCTTTTGCTAAGAAATATGTCAATATGGATCAAGAAGCAGTTGCTTGTGACAAATGTTCATTGTGCCTGGAGGAGTTTATTTGCTACAGAAATTGCTGCTCAGGTATCTTCGGCGGTATCAAGCGGCATTATCTGCTTTTCCTATGCTAAAGGCAAAATGAAAGAGGAAAATTAAAGATTAAGATAGAAAGGTTTCTGTTCCACTTCCTACTACTCAGGTTGCCCTCCCTCATAAGTCTGATGAGGAGGATTCATCGGTAGCCTCTGAGAGTGAAATCTCAGATTCGGACAGTATAATTCCTTCATCTGATGCTGAAGTAGTAACCTTCAGATTTAAGCTTGAACACATTTGTGTATTGTTAAAGGAGGTTTTGGCTACTTTGGACCACTCTGATACTCCTGTCGTTGTTAAGAAATCTAGTAAACTTTATAAATACTATGATCTTTCTTCCACTGTGGAAGTGTTTCATGTTCTAGACCGTGCAAGGGAGATTATTTCACAGGAATAGGAGAAGCCAGGGATACCTTTTTCCCCATCTCCTGTCTTTAAAAAGATGTTTCCTGTCGCTGACTCCATTAAAGATTCATGGCACATGGTGCCTAAAGTAGAAGGGGTCATTTCTACTCTGGCTAAGAAAACTACTATCCCTATAGAGGATAGCTGCTCTCTTAAGGATCCAATGGACAAGAAGCTGGATACTTATTTGAAGAAGATGTATGTTCATCAAGGTCTTCAATGGCAATCTGCTGTTTGTATTGCCACTGTGTCAAGTGCGGCATCTTTTTGGTGCAATGCCTTGTCTGATTCAATTTTGGTAGAGACTCCTTTGGAGGAGATCCAAGACAGAATTAAGGCTCTTAAGCTAGCCAATTCCTTTATTTCTGATGCTACCATGCAAGTTATTAAACTGGGAGCTAAGATATCTAGCTTCGCTGTGCTAGCTCGCAGGGCGTTGTGGCTGAAATCTTGGTCAGCGGATGTTTCCTCTAAGTAAAAGCTTCTGGCTCTTCCTGACAAGGGGAAGATCTTGTTTGGACCTGGTCTAGCAGAACTAATTTTTGACATTACTGGTGGAAAAGGGTCTTTTCTACCGCAAGACAAGAAGAACAGACTCAAAGGACATCAAAGTAATTTTCGTTCCTTTCATTACTTCAAAGAAAAGTCTTGCTCACCCTCTTCCAAGCAGGAACAGTTCAAGTCTTCTTGGAAACCTTGGAACAAGGGGAAGCAATCTAAGAAACCCACAGCTGAATCTAAATCAGCATGAAGGGTTTGCCCCCGATCCGGGATCAGATCAAGTGGGGGCAGACTTTCTCTGTTTTATCAAGCTTGGATACGAAATGTCCCAGATCCCTGGGCTGTGGACATAGTATCTCAGGGTTACAAAATAGAATTCAAGACTTTTCCTCCCAGAGGCAGGTTTCACCTCTCAAGATTATCTGCAGACCAGATAAAAAGAGAGGCATTCTTGAATTGCATTTGGGTCATTTCTTCCCTGGGAGGGAGTGATAGTTCCAGTTCCTGTAAGGGAACAGAGTCTAGGATTCTATTCAAATCTGTTCGTGTTCCCAAAAAAGAGGTAACTTTTCATCCTATTCTAGACCTAAAGTGTCTCAACAAGTTTCTCAGGGTACCGTCCTTCAAAATGGAAAACATTCGTTCCATTCTTCTCTTTGTCCAAGAGGGTCAGTTCATGATGACCATAGACTTGAAAGATGCGTATCTTCATGTTCCCATCCACAGAGATCATCACAAGTTCCTAATATTCGCATTTCTAGACAAACACTTTCAGTTTGTGGCTTTCCCGTTTGGCCTTGCTAAGCTCCCAGAATTTTCTCAAAGGTCCTGGGGGCTCTCTTGGCAGTGATCAGGTCTTGGGGAATTGCAGTGGCGCCCTACCTGGACAACATATTGCTTCAGGCACCATCTTTTCAACAAGAAAACTCTCATACAGAGATCTTGTTGTCTTTTCTACGTTTCCACCAATGGAAAGTGAATCTGGAAAAGAGTTCCCTTGTTCCAGCTACAAGGGTAGTTTTCTTAGGGACCATAATAGAATCCCTATCTATGAAGTTTTTTCTGACAGAGGGCAGAAAATCCAAAATTCTTTCCTCTTGCCTCTCTCTGCAGTCTACTCTTCGGCCATCAGTGGCTCAATGTATGGAGGTAATTGGTCTGATAGTCGCTTCCATGGACATCATTCCCTTTGTTCGATTCCATTTGAGAGCTCTGAAATTATGCATGCTCAGACAATGGAACGGAGATTATTCGGATCTGTCTCAGAAGAAAGATCTAGATCAGTCAACAAGAGACTCTCTCCCGTGGTGGCTTTCTCAGGAACATCTGTCTCGGGGCACATGCTTTCGGGGACCTTCCTGGGTGATTGTAACCACAGACACCAGCCTGCTGGGCTGGGGAGCAGTCTGTGACTCATTAAAGGCACAGGGACTATGGACTCGGGAGGAGTCTGCTCTCCCTATAAATATCTTGGAGTTGAGAGCAATTTTCAATGCTCTGATGGCTTGGCCATAGTTGTTCTTATAATTGTGACAAAGAAATTTCTCTCTCTAATGGCACGCTAGTATTATGTTCCAGTCTGCAAAGTGGTGCAAAAAACTGTATCCTTAAACAGGATGGGGTTCAGGTTAAAATTTTAGTTCAGCAGAAAAATTGGAAACAGTCACTTGTTACTAGAGTCTATATACAAGTATCTTAGCTTTAGCGCTTACTGTTGTAGATTTCAGATGTGTATGTAGAAGGCACGAAACTGGAGGGACAGGACTCACTCAGTTAAAAACGTGGGATTTCCCAGAGCTCCAAATGCCCGCATAACCTCTCTGTGTCAACGCGATCCCTTTCTCCACCTTAACAGTTATGCGCTGCTGTCTGTACCTTGCTTGAGTCTCCGTGAGAACCCGGAACTTGGCGGGATTATCGATGCTTCATCCGATTGGAGTACGTCCAATCCTCTTTGCCGCTTGGGGGGGTGTCAAACTTCGGGCTCCTTCGATACGTTCAAGCTCTGCTTCATGCAGATTAACCACCGGAGCTGGTATGATATGCACTCTGACTGGCTGTGCTACACTAGGTCGGTCAATGTAACAGGAAATGTAGTGAAGAAAGGAGCACCAGCCAGGAGTGATAACACTCCTGGCTGGTGCTCCTTTCTTCACTACATTCTCAGTTGTCCTTAGCCTGGTTTATCAGGTTCCAGTAGGACAATATCACCTCAGTGGCTTACATCAACCACCAGGGAGGAACTCTGAGTTCTTTAGGCATGAAGGAGGTGGCTCGGATTGTTCAGTGGGCGGAAGCTCACAATTGCTGCCTTTCTGCCATCCACATTCCAGGTGTAGACAACTGGGAAGTGGACTTCCTGAACAGACAGACATTTCATCCCGGGGAGTGGGCACTCCATCTGGAGGTGTTCTCCAGGTTAACCCTCAAATGGGGGATGCCAGAGTCGGATCTGATGGTGTCTCAGCAGAACGCCAAGCTTCCAAGGTACGGTTCAAGATTGAGAGATATGCAGGCCGCCCTGATAGATGCTCTGGCAGTCCACTGGGATTTCAGTCTGACATATCTGTTTCCTCCGTTTGCTCTACTTCCACGAGCCATTGCTCGTATCAAACAGGAGAGAGCATCAGTAATTATAATAGCTCCTGCGTGGCCTCGCAGGATCTGGTATGCAGACCTAGTGAAGATGCAATCTCTTCCACCTTGGAGGCTGCCTCTGAGGATCCAGGGTTAATTCCTTCATCCAAATCTCGTTTCTCTGAAGCTGACTGCTTGGAGATTGAACGCTTAGTCCTGTCTAAGCGTGGTTTTTCTGAGTCGGTCATTAAGACCATGATTCAGGCTCGCAAGCCTGTTACTAGAAAGATTTACCATAAGGTATGGCGTAAATACCTTTATTGGTGTGAATCCAAGGGCTACTCTTGGAGTAGGGTCAGGATTCCTAGGATTTTGTCTTTTCTCCAGGAAGGTCTGGAGAAAGGATTGTCAGCCAGTTCTCTGAAGGGTCAGATTTCTGCATTATCTATTTTGTTGCATAAGCATCTGGAAGATGTGCCAGATGTTCAATCCTTTTGTCAGGCCCTGGTCAGAATCAGGCCTGTGTTTAAGTCTGTTGCTCCGCCTTAACCTTGTTCTTAAAGTTTTGCAGCAGGCTCCGTTTGAGCCTTTGCATTCCATAGATATTAATTTATTATCTTTTAAGGTTTTGTTTCTTATTGCTATTTCTTCTGCTCAGAGAGTCTGGGAACTCTCGACTTTGCAGTGTTATTCGCCTTACCTTATTTTTCATGCTGATAAGGCGGTTCTTCGTACTAAGTTGGAGTTTCTTTCTAAAATGGTTTCAGATAGAAATATTAAGCAGGAAATTGTTGCTCCTTCTCTATGTCCTAATCCTTTTTCTCATAAGGAACGTTTGTTGTACAACTTAAACGTTGTGCATGCTCTGAAATTTTAACTTCAGGCAACTAAGGATTTTCGCCAGTCCTCTGCCCTGTTTGTTTGTTTCTTTGGAAAGCATAAGGTCAGAAAGCTACTTCTACTTCTCTTTCTCTCAGGTTGAGAAGTATAATTCGTTTTGCTTATGATACTGCTGGTCAGCACAGAGAATTACGGCTCATTTCATGAGGGCTGTCTCCTCTTGGAACAGATTTGCAAGGCTGCAACTTGGTCCTCTCTGCATACTTTTTCCAAATTTTCCAAATTTGATACTTTTGCCTCAACTGGGGCTTCTTTTGGGAGAAAGGTTCTTTAAGCGGTGGTGCCTTCTGTTTAGGTCTGCCTGTCTTGCTATCCCTCCCTAGTCATCTGTGTCCTCTAGCTTGGGTATTGGTTCCCACTAGTAATTGATGACGTTGTGGACTCTCCATATCTTAGGAAATAAAACAAAATTTATTTTTACCTGATAAATGTATTCATTTCCGGATATGGAGAGTCCACAACCCCACCCTTAATTTAATTTAAGACAGTTATTTTTTACTAAACCTCAGGCACCTCTACATCTTGTGTTATTCCTTTTTTCCATTTTCCTTTTCGTCGAATGACTGGGGATTATGGTGCTGTGGTGCTCTTTGCTTCCTCCTGCTGGCCAGGAGTGATATTCCCACTAGTAATTGATGACGTCGTGGACTCTCCATATCCGGAAATAAATACATTTATCAGGTAAGCATACATTTTTTTTTTTGTTTAAATGGATTTTTATTGAAGAGATTTGGCATATACAGCAGAAAAATATACATTTTAAAGTTCATATTCCACAGGCTCGTTTTGGAGAGAAAAGAAACATAAAACATAATTCAAACGTTTGTATAACATCGAACCTGTAAGCTATGGATGTATCCACATTTGGACGTGTGGATATCTAATAAGTAAAATAAACTGTGCTATTATCTGCTATCCAATATTCATATAACATTTTTAGGAGCAAAAAGAAGAATCGAAAAGAGAAAATAATAAAAGATGAAGAGAAGAAAGAAGAGAACAGAGAGAAAGAAAAGAAAGGAAGTCAACCTCAAGTCTCCAGATGCAGAGCATCAGAAATTTAGAAGGGCACAAAGAAAGAGTGAAGGGCGGGTGGAAGAGGAGGGGACCAGGGCCCTGTATGTCTGTTGCATTTTAATTAGTAGGAATGTAAACTATGTTTGTTGCCTCCATTGTGCTTGTAAAGTTTCCCAATAAAATTTATTGTCTAGAAATGTGTCTTGTCTATTTTGCTTAAAGTAAGAGTATTCTTCCAATAATAAAAGTTCCTGTGTTCTTTCTTTCCATTCTGTAATAGTGGGTGTTATATTAGATTTTCATTTCCTCTCTATTAAAGACTTACCCCCATTTATACAGATCTGAAATAGGGAGAGCCTGAGTTTACAAGAGATCTTGGGTTTTTTTGTTGAATACTATTATCATATAGGACAATTTAAATGTAGAGTCGATAATTGGATGTAAAGCCTTTTCAAGAGTGTCCCAAAAGGATCGCAGATGGGGGCACGGCCACCACGCATGTGGCAAAGTCCCAATGCCTCCACAGTCCCTCCAGCACTGAGGAGATAACCCGGGGTATATCCGCTTTAGTCTAACAGGTGTCAAATACCACCTCGATTGGATCTTATAATTAATTTCAAGGATTTGAGTGGATGTAAAAGACCTATATGTAAAGTCAAATAGTTTATACCATTTTTCTGGTGGAATATTTAGCTCTTCATGCCATGACTGGGTAAATCTCGGCAATGCATTATGCATACAGTCGTCTATAATACATCTTGACAAAGCTAGAGTTCCTCTCAAGGACATGGTAGTTTTACAAAGTGTCTCAAATTGGGTAAGGGGACGCAGAAGCAGGGATTTATGTGGAGACAAGTGTAAAAGATGTTTCAATTGTAAATATATTTTAGTCAATTGGAAATTGTGCTCTCTAGAATATCCGTCAAGTCCTGTCTGGGTTTCAGTTTCCATTGATAAAGGAATTCAGTCAGTGGTGATGAAAAGCCTAATTCTCTATAATGAGTGTTACCTGAGGCAAGATGAATACTGAGCAAAAGCTCAATGTTCTGAAAAACTGGAGACATAGGAGAATATGCGGAGGCGATTCCTATTATTTGTTTATTAATATTGTCCCAGGAAGAAAATATGTCTATAAAGGGGGGATGATTTGGTTTTAAGAGGTCAAAATTTGTCTGGTAACCAGTAGAGGGGACCAACCTGCAGTGTTTTTAAAATGTTCGTATCCAATAGAATCCATGTTTTATCCAATGCCAATTTAAGATTCACTGTAACACATTAGCCTGGTATTATAGGAAGATGTGAGGAGTTCCCAAGCCCCCTTTGTTCTTGAATCTATATAGAGTCTGTCTTGCTATCCTTGGTCTACGCCCTCCACAAATAAAATTGTTGAGAATAGATTGCATTTGTTGAAAAAAGGCTGGAGGGAGATGAATAGGAACTGTTTGCAATAAATAGAGTATCCGAAATAAAATAGACATTTTTACAACTTGATTCCTACCCCACCAAGAAAAGGGCTTGGGCTACCAAACCTGACAGTCTTTCAAAATATTCTGAAGAAGCGGAGTATAATTAGCTTTAAAAAGGGAGAACATTTTTGGGGTAATATTCACACCCAAGTATCTAATTAGGTCACTATTCAATTGATATACGCAAACTTGGGCAAGCTCAGCAAACCTTTGTGAGTTCATGTTAATATTTAAGATGTTAGATTTCTGATTGTTGATCAGAAAGTGTGATAGATCTACAAAGTGCTGAAACCCATCAAACACGGCTGGGAGAGATGTGACGAGGTCAGTAATAGTCAGTAAAATGTCATCCGCATATAAACTTACTTTATAATTATTAGGTCCTATAGGGATTCCTGTAATATTATTTAGTCTAATATGGGCTGCAAGTGGCTCCATCGCTATAGCAAAAAGTAAATGGGAAAGTGGGTATCCCTGTCGGGTTCCATTACATATAGGGAGGGATTCTGAGAAGATGCCATTTACCTTAACCTTAGCAATTGGGTTATTGTACAGACTAAAAATTCTGCATATCATTTTTAAGCCAAACCCGAAACCTTTCAGTGTAGTTTACAGATATGCCCAATTCATCCTGTCAAAAGCTTTCTTTGCGTCGGTTGAGACCAGGACCATCTCCAGGTTGGAAGTTGTTGCGTAATTCTGATTGTATTGTCCCTGGCCTCCCAACACGGAATAAAGCCTGCCTGATCTACGTGTATAAGATTAGGTAAATGTTTGCTAATTCTATTTGTTATGATTTGGGCGTACAACTTCACATCAGTATTTATCAAGAAGATGGGCCGATAACTTCCAGGTTCAAGTGGGGATTTGCCTGTCTTGTGTATGAGAGTGATATTGGCAGATAAAAGATCCTGAGAAAAAGATCCAATTATAGGTTCCTCCAGAAGAGTAGAGTCTTCTTTTGTGAGTGTGGCTAGATCTGCTTCTCTAATGTAATCCTCCATATCTCTAAGGTCCTTAGGGGAACTGATTGGTGGAAGATTGTATACTTTACGATAGTAGTCATGGAACACTGCTGCAATGGTCTTGCTATCCTGTACTTTTGCTTGCTTGGTGGTGTTAATTTTATGAATAACAGAATTTAACGATCTTTGGCGTAAAGCTCTTGCTAGGATCCTGCCTGCTCTGTTGCCCTCTGAAAAATAAAGTTATTTTAGGAAAAAGGCATGTGTCTGAGCTTCTTTTTGCAAAAGTAAGTTAAATTTTGATCTTGCGAGCATTGGGTCCTGGTTTATGTTACAATCTAGTGGATTTTGGAAATGGGCATTTTCTAATAATCGTCTAGATTACGAGTTTTGCGTTATGAGGGGTGAGGTGCTAACTTGCACGTTATTGTCACCCCTCACTTCCCTACAGCGCTGCTATTACAGGTATATAAAAACCCGGTGTTATCAGGTCAGAAGTGAATGTAGAGCAAAATTGAGCTCCATACCGCACTCCAATACCAGCGTTGCTGAAAGCTGTGGTGAGCTGGTTTTACGTGCTCGTGCACGATTTCCCCATAGACATCAATGGGGAGAGCCGGCTGAAAAAAAGTCTAACACCTGCAAAAAAGCAGCGTAAAGCTCCATAACGCAGCCCCATTGATTCCTATGGGGAAAGAAAATTAATGTTAACACCCTTACATGAACCCCGAGTCTAAACACCCCTAATCTTACACTTATTAACCCCTAATCTGCCACCCCCGACATCGCCGACACCTACATTATACTTATTAACTCCTAATTTGCCGCTCCAGACACCACCGCCACTATAATAAACATATTAACCCCTAAACCGCCGCACTCCTGCATCACAAACACTAGTTAAATATTATTAACCCCTAATTCGCCGCCCCTAACATTGCCGCCACCTAACTACATTTATTAACCCCAAATCTGCCGCCCCCTACGTCGCCGCCACTATACTAAATTTATTAACCCCTAAACCTAAGTCTAACCCTAACCCTCAGTGATGTGCAGTGATAGGAGGCAGGGGAGGCAGCGCCTCCCCTGTCAAACCCTTAAAAAAAGTTTTTAATAATTAATAATAAAAAAAAGTTATGTGGTGTTGTGCATGAGAACTTGCCTGACCACGCCCCCCCCCCCCCCAAGGTAGCCCCCCCACCCCTCTCCCTCCGCCGGCGCGCCCATCATAGCGATGAGAATCTGCAATCCATCATCCATGTTGCGCAATGGAGAGGCAGTGAGCCGTTCAGCTGCCCTCCATTGATTGCGCAACATGAATGCTTAATAGGGTTATATAAATATAGGCTATATAAATTTCATTTCACCTTAGCAAAAATGCTACAAGAAAAATATATTACTGATTCAGGGCATACACACATATGCTGCTCATGTGGTCTGGACCCTAATTCAAACATAGTACCTGTGATGGTCTGTATCATTTTGATTGGTGGCACTGTATTTGTGTGTTGTTGCCCACATTATAAGCAGCATATTTACATATTCTGCAGAACCTGCAGTAACTTTTCCTAGCAGCAGTTTTTGCTACTGCAGCCTTTTGCTAAAAAGGGTGCTTTTTAGCCAATAGAATGCGAGCTCAATCCTATTGGCTGAGGGATCAACCAATAGGATTGAAGCTCAATCCTATTGGCTGATTGCATCATCCAATAGGATTTTTTCAACTTTAATTCCGATTGGCTGATAGAATTCTATCAGCCAATCGGAATTCAAGGGACGCCATCTTGGATGACGTCACTTAAAGGAATCTTCATTCTGGAAGAAGACTTCGATTGAAGAGGATGCTCCGCGCCGGAAGGATGTCTTGAAGATGGAGCCGCTCCGCGCCGGATGGATGAAGATAGAAGATGCTGTCTGGATGGACCACTTCTGTCGGCTTGGATGAAGACTTCTCCCGGCTTCGTTGAGGACTTCTTGCCGCTTGGATGAAGACTTCTCCCGGCTTCGTTGAGGATGGATGTCCGGTCTTCAAAACTGTAAGTGGATCTTTGGGGGTTAGTGTTAGGTTTTTTTAAGGGTTTATTGGGTGGCTTTTATTTTTATATTAGGGTTTGGGCAATTGAAAAAGAGCTAAATGCCCTTTTCAGGGCAATGGGGAGCTTAGGTTTTTTTGTAGTTAGGATTTTATTTGGGGGGTTGGTTGTGTGGGTGGTGGGTTTTACTGTTGGGAGGTGTTTGTATTTTTTTTACAGGTAAAAGAGCTGATTTCTTTGGGGCAATGCCCCGCAAAAGGCCCTTTTAAGGGCTATTGGTAGTTTAGTTTAGGCTAGGGTTTTTTTTTTATTTTGGGGGGCTTTTTTATTTTAATAGGGCTATTAGATTAGGTGTCATTAGTTTAAATATCTGATAATGTCTTTTTTATTTTGTGTAATTTAGTGGTTTTTTTTGTAATTTAGGTAATTATATTTAATTTAGGTAATTTATTTAATTGTAGTGTAATGTTAGGTATTAGTGTAAGGCAGGTTAGGTTATATTTTACAGGTATATTTGTATTTAGTTTAGCTAGGTAGTTAGTAAATAGTTAATAACTATTTACTAACTAGTCTACCTAGTTAAAATAAATACAAACTTGCCTGTAAAATAAAAATAAACCCTAAGCTAGCTACAATATAAATATTAGTTATAAATATTAGTTATATTGTAGCTAGCTTAGGGTTTATTTTACAGGTAAGTATTTAGTTTTAAATAGGAATTATTTAGGTAATGATAGTAAGTTTTATTTAGATTTATTTTAATTATATATAAGTTAGGGGGTGTTAGGGTTAGACTTAGGTTTAGGGGTTATTAAATTTAGTATAGTGGCGGCCGATTAGGGGTTAATAAATGTAGGTAGGTTGTGGAGATGTTAGGGGCGGCAGATTAGGGGTTAATAATATTTAACTAGTGTTTGCTATGCTGGAGTGTGGCGGTTTAGGGGTTAATATGTTTATTATAGTGGCGGCGATGTCGGGAGCAGCAGATTAGGGGTTAATAATTTTATTTTAGTGTTTGCGATACAGGAGGGCCTCGGTTTAGGGGTTAATAGGTAGTTTATGGGTGTTAGTTTACTTTTTAACACTTTAGTTATGAGATTTATGCTACAGCTTTGTAGCGTAAAACTCATAACTACTGACTTTAGATTGCGTTATGAATCTTGCGGGATAGGCTGTACCGCTCACTTTTTGGCCTCCCAGAAAAAAAGCTTGTAATATCGGCGCTATGGAAGTCCCATTGAAACAAGACTTTACGCAAATTGAGTAAGTTAATTTGTGTTACGGCCAAAAAAGTGTGCGGTACAGCTTTTTTGACAAGATTCCTAATAGCAGCGGTAGTGCAAAAGCAGCATTATAACCCATAACGATGCTTTTTCACTCATAACGCAAAACTCGTAATCTAGCCGAATGTTAGTTTCTGTTCTAGGGTATTATACTTTAACCTCTTAGACCTATTAGGAAGTGATTTGTGCCTAAGGAAGGTGCCTTTTATCACTGCCTTGTGCGCATCCCATAAAGTGCTAGGGGAAATAGATTCAGACATGCTAATTGTAAAATATTCTGTCAATGCCTGGGAAATCTGTTCTTGAACAGCAGGATTTCTTATAAGGGTTTCGTCTAGCCTCCAACAGTATTGTGAGAGTGGGGCTGAGGGCCAGGAGATAAATGATCTGATAAAAAATAACACTTATTCCTCATACACAGTGCTTACATTTTCACAGGTATAATAGCCTGTTATGGTGCACACCCTTAATTAATCAATTTATACAACACTATAAGAGAAGAAAAAAAGGCTCAATCTAATATTAGGCCTTTAAAAAGACAGGGAATACAGCACTCTTTATATTTATATAAAGCACATATTTATTGTTACACAGTTCCAATTCCAGAACTGAAACAAATCAAGCAAATATTGGTAAAGCTGAACAAATATACATATATATACAAAGTATCAAGTACTGACACATTGCATTCATTCAACATACATACTAAAACACACTATGCATCAGCATTGAAGTCTATACCTAATCACAAAAATCTTATGTGGCCACAATGACTAGGAAATAACAGTGCTGTTGCTTTAAGAAAAAATCTTTGCAAAGATAATAAAAAACTGCAAACAGTCCATTTCTGAAAAGTAATAATATAGTAGTGTCAAATAGTAACTTTATGTTGATGAAGTCAAAATAGGTCTCCAAGCATTTGTATCAGGAAAAGCATTAGTATGGTGAACAGGCAAGCAGGATAATAAGCAGAAAATAAGCATATAAATGTCCAGCTCCTTATTACAATGCTTTTTAAGCCTTATAATAAGCGTTAATATGAAAAAACAGGCAAGCAGGTTACTGAGCAGGAGATAAGCATATGTATGTCCAGTTCCTTATTGCAATGCTTCTTAAGCTTTATGGTGTATATATTGTGAAAATAGGGACCGTTACCTTCCGCAACTGGGCTTCACAGGAATTTACCACAATGTGTCTCATAACATGGTATGATATTACCTGAAACCTCCAGCCCCTTCCTTTGCCACACCTTTGATTTTTTGTTCTGTTACCTGCAGTCTCTCTCCAAGAGTTTAAACAAACACACTGCTTAGCCTGTACCTCTATCTTCCAAATGCTTCCAGTGTAGTCTTGTCAGACCTGTTATTCATGTAGCTCCATTTCACAGCAGCGAACTTATTTCTTCAACTCTGTGAAAAACTCCTTGTGGAAGCCTCATTCATGTGAGTACTTCACAATCAAATGCAAAAACAGCCAACGTACGTTTCTCCCAGAATTCTTTGCAAAAAAGGGCTTCATCAGGGCTCTCTTATAGTGTTGTATAGATAAATGATCTGACCAAGGAGTTGGTGAAATTGCAGTAGATTCAGCGAGCTGTAAGTAGGATATAGTCAATCCTGGAAAAAGCATTTTTCTGGTGAGAATAAAATGAATAATCTCTGGTTCGCGGGTGCTGCAACCTCCAAACATCAACTAGTGATTGAGCTTTTAGTTTGAGATTAATATTCTGCAAGGTTGACGAGGGAATACTACTGCATCCATGGGAACAATCCATGAGAGGTGACAATGCTACAATAAAGTCCCCTGCAAAATAACAACCCCTTTAGCTAAGGTCAGCAGTGTATCTAGGGATCTAGTGTAACTTGCTGGTTGTAAATAAGGCCTGTAAGGATAAGGACTCTACCTTCTATCTTGGTGTTTAGAAAGCAATTGGTAGACGTCTATGCAAGAGAATACCAACTTATTTTTTTTGGAAGTATTGTGCGAAAAATAGCTCAGGGGATAAGTGCTGGAGGAACAGGCAGGAGCCCCCTCTTGACAGAAGTGTGTCTCCTGGGCAAAGATGATATTGCCCCCCCCCCGTCTGCGAAACCAATTCAAGGCAATGAACCTTTTTGTTGGGAAATTGAGGCCCTTTACATTTTGTGAAATAATTTTCAATTTAGGTTGAGTCATAATGGATAATTGGTAAATCTGTGGCAATTAGCTGAATTATATGTATTAATTGTGTATAAATGTACTTGATAATGTGGCTCCATCTATGGTGCTTGCATGAGTACTTACAATTTGAGTCAGTGGTTTGTAGCAAGGAAGGGTAATGGAGGTTTTTAAGGAAAGGGAGAAGAGGATGACAAAGAAGAGGAGCTCTGAAGACTTCCTGGAAGAAAAGAATAAGAAAAGTACTGTAAAATAAAACAAAAATAGTAGCAAACTTAAGAACATTATGTTCAAAAACAATTACATATACTTCAAATATCTAAAGACCTACCCTAACCTAAGGGGTTTTTAGGTAGCTCAATAGGTACGAGCTAAAGGTCAAGGCTATTTTATTACAGTTGGAAATAATAGAAAACATAACAATTTCTAGTAGGTAAATAACCTAGCGATAATGAATAATTAAAAAAGATAAAGATTAAAAAACCATAAATCCGGATACATCTATGTCACTGCAATTAAAATTAACAATTTAACATTTAACATTCAACATTCTACCCAAACATTGTGGTGCGCTCCCTGCTTAATTGTAAGAGAAAGTGAGGGTCTCCTTGCAAGTATGCTAAAGATCAACTGAACCATATTGAAATAATTAGTGATCTCTTAGTGATGAATTACGAGTACATTTGATTCAAAAATATTCTGGGTTAAAAACTATTATATTTATAATTATAGTTATAGGAGAATCCCATGTTATGCCGAGAGAGCCATTTACATAAGGAGCTTAATGGAGACTGCCTGTTTGTCAATTTGAGAAAGAAAACTAAATTAACACTATATCAACGTGAAAAATTATACCTCCGGTCTTAACTTTAAATATGTTCCAACCCATAAATCATGGAATGATAACAAACCAGACCACAGAAAGGTATATATTAATGAGTCCATGTGTGAGGTTGTAGAAGTGACCTGTATGGAGGAAAAGAGAAGGGAAAACCAAAAATGATTGCACAAAAACAGACAAATAAAGGTCCTTAGCAGTCTTCATGTAGGTGGCTGTAAGGCAGATACTTGTCTAGTTTCATCTACATCCTTTCTCAATCTTTTCCTGTTGACCTTGGTCCATCCTGGTCTTTGGGCTGTAGATGCGGGTCCTTCCTGGTGACTCTGTTCAGGCCTAATGTCATTTATTTTAGGAAGAGTAGGGAGGGATATATTTAGCTGCTTGCAAAAAGGTTCAATATCCTCCACAGATCTGTAGATATATGTCTGGGATCTTTGTATCACTCTAAGACAGAAAGGAAAGCCCCATCTATAAGGTATCTTCAGTGCTTGTGAGTGTTGGGTGAGATAACTAGCGTCTCTCCTTTGGCCAATGTAAGGGGACTAATATCCGCATAGATTTGTAGGTGTATGTCTTCAAACAGGATATTTTGCTTTTTTTCTGGCGGCAGTGAAGATCATATCTTTATCCTTGAACAGTTGAAATTTCAGGATCACATCCCTTGGTGGGTCAGAGTTCTTTGGAGGAGGTCTAAGTGCCCAGTGTGCTCGGTCTAGGGGTATGTGAGTAGGCTCCTCCATATCTATGATTTACTGGAACAATCTTTGTAAATAGTCTCCCATGTGTTGTGGTTGAATTGTTTCTGGTATGCCACTAATTATGAGATTATGCCTTCTTCCTCTATTATCGAGTTCTTCGACATGGGCTTGGAGGTTCTCAATGGTGACATTTTGCTGGTATGACTGTCTGGAAAACATCTCGAGCTCTGAGTTGACATGCTCTGACCCTTCTTCCAGATATTCTATTCTATCTACTAAATCATTGATTAAATCAGTGATTCTGTTTTTGAATTGTTTTTATTTTTGCCTGACATGTTGGTGTTACATTTTTCACTTGGATGTTATAAGTTGCACTGAGTAATTACAACTGGATAAACAAAAACTGTGTCTGTCTTTATTTCAGGCTGCAAAGCAACAAAATGTGATTATTTTCAAGGGGGGTAATTATTTTCAATACCCACTGTATATTCCCTCCATTTAAGCTGTATTTTGTTATATATGTATTTTGTTATTCATTTTCACTAATTATTATTTAAAATTATATCTGTTTTAGCTGCAACTCCTGCAATTACAGGATTCTTCTTCAGACATCTTCCTATCAACTGTTCAACACCGAATTTCTGAACTTCTGCAAGCAAAGTTCCTTCAAGTTTTTCGGGGGTAATAATTTTGTTTCTTCAATCAAGTTTTCTTCAGTTCCGGTTTCATGTGGACTTTGTTTTTTCTTATGGGATTGTTTTTCCTCTTCATCTTTTTAATTTTTTCTGCTTTTTTCGCAACAAATCAAATAGGAGGAATTGCTACGTACTGGTCACTATATGGCTATCTGGACACTTCTGATTGTTAATTTTTCTCTCTAACTTCTAAAGCTTTGTTTTCATTGGTCTCTTTGTTATATTCATTGTGCATGATGTTTTGAATAATATATTGTTTTTCCTTTAAAATGCTGCCAGAGCAGTAAAGAAAAGTTAACACAAAATACTTGTATCTGTCTCTTTAATAAAATCTAGATTATTCCATCACAAACAAAGTTAGGATAATTGGAATTCACCTCCCATTAAAGTGTAACCTCCAGGTATTGAGGGTTATATTAATACTACTTTATCTCCCCCTTCTTCTTTTTATCCCCCAAAAGAAGAGGTCTCGTATATAGCTCTCTTCCAACAGACGTGATAGAAGATCTTGAAGAGATTCCTCAAAGAGCATTTGGGACACGTAGACTTTGTTTGAATTAAAGAAAGGCCATTGATAGCCTGGTGAGTGACGGTAGTATAGGTATTTGCCAAGCGGATAAGGGAGGGGGGATTGTACTACAAGATTACACTGACTATGTAGTAGAGGTTATGGACACTGTTTACTATAAGAGACTGAGCAGTGATCAAACTGAGGGTTACATTAAATCTTTGGTTAGTCTCCTTGAAATTAGTTTCCAGAATGGCATTTTGAGTAAGCAGAAGAAATATCTTCTTCCTGATCATCCAAATATTCCGTATTACTATCATTTACCCAAGATACATAAACACCCAACACAACCCCCGGGAAGTCCTATTATAGCGGGTATAAATAGTATAACAGATAGATTGTCAGAGTACATTGATCTTTTCCTTCAAAAACATGTGATACATTTACTACCTAACATTAGGGATACCACAGATTCATTGAAACAGCTAGAGAGTATCAAAATCGGAATTACATTTGTATCACGTGTGATGTAGGAGCCCTTTGTTCGAATATTGCCCATAATCTCGGTATTGAAGCTGTTAGAACTTATTTGGAGGAGGATATTTATATTCCAGATATATAAAAGATCTATCTTATTGACCTTATTAGTTTTATCCTGACACACAACTATTTATGCTTCTTAGATGATTTTTATTTGCAGGTCAAGGGTATGGCCATGGACACCAGATTTGCCCCCAGTTTTGCCAACCTCTTTATGAGTAGATTTGAGGATCAATATATATATGGTTCAAAATGGAGATACATGTTCTATGGCCGATACATTGATGACCTGCTGATGATATAGGAGGGAGTTTATTTTTAGAAGCGGAGAATTTTATACAACATTTGAACAATAATAATATAGGTTTAACATTCCCATCAATATGCAATTGGAACAGATAGAATTTTTGGATATCATTATATCCTTGGATCAGGATGGTAGTATTTCTTCCTCCACATATTTTAAACCAGTAATAATTGTCTTTATTTCATGGGTAACTACCTGAAACTAAATATCCCATATAGCCAATTTTGCAGAATACATAGGAACTGCAGTACCATTGACATGTACGATGAACAATCTATAATTTTAGGCACGAGATTTAAAGAGAAAGGGTACCCCATGGGTCTCATTGAAACAAGTTTTAGAAGGGCCAGTAATTTAGATAGATCTGAAATCCTTAACCCTAATAAACTCAATAAGAGCCATAGAGGATGATTATCAACCAGGTTTCATCACACAATATAACTCAAATGCAAGAGCAATCAGAAAGGTCCTTTGTAAACATTGGCCCATTTTATTAATAGAACCAGTTAAAAAAAAAAACTCTATATGAAGCCCAAATTCACATTTAGAAGGGCCCCCAACCTCAAACAGAAACTGGCACCCAGCAAAGTAGTAGTTTCCAAAAAGAACACACTCAATAAGAGAACAGGCACATTTAAATGTGGACATAAAAGGTGTTTCATGTGTCAGTATATCACACATGGTACACGGGAAATCTTAGCACATGCCTTCAGGTGCCAACTATACTATCAAAGAACATCTCACATGCAACTCACATGCAACTCAAGTTATTTACGCCTTGACTTGCAAATGTGGTTCCCAAAATATAGAGTGTACCTCCGGAAAAGTTTGAACTCGCTGGAGTGAACATCTCAGAAACATCAAAAAAAGGTTCCTCCAAACACAGCGTGTCTAGACATAGTTTCAATTGGCATGAGAAAGGGATTTGTGATTTCACTATAACCCCTCTAGAAAGAATTCCTGCATCAAATAAATCTAATAGATTTCAGAAATTACGCCAAAGGGAGATGTTTTGGATATACTGTATATATTTAATTTGTTGTTTCCTTCGGGACTAAATTAAGTTTTGGATTCGGCTGCTTTTTGTTCATGATGACCACTTAGATTTAGTCTATGATAAGTTAGTTGATTGTGAGGTATTTTTATTACACTTCTTTAGGTGTATATAATTGTTTAATCCCTTATATACATATACATATATATTGGTTCTTAAATGTTCACAGTGTTATGGAAAGGATTTCTATCACCTATATTAGTTATTCTATTTATTAATTTTTCATTTTTAGCACTTTTTTATTGGAGTCTCTCATAGTCCCAGCTATTAGCTCGTAATACATATACACATCATTAGGCTCGGACCTTGAAATTTACTTTTTCCTATGTGTCATCAGTACACATGATGTCCATTTCACACATATTATGACCCAATTATATATTTCACGTATATATATATATATATCTATATATATATATATATATATATATATGTGTGTGTGTATACGTTGTTCACCTTATATATGCAAGCATATTATATATCTTAGAATAGCTTGTTTCACACTTTCACACTTTCACACAAGCTAATACACATTTTGTTGGTTAATTAGCATTTAATTAGCTTTAATCTTCTTGTTCTTTTTTTCACCATTAGACACAATTATACACTTAAAAATAGATCTTATCTTCAAGTTCATGGTAGAATTTTCCCACATTTAATAACACATATTAATGGCACTTCTGTGTTTGGCTCTATTTGCACTTTATTCTCAAATATTTTGCATATCATTACTAATAGTATTGAATGGGGTACGTCTCAGTGTTCACATATTATACAAGCAGCCAATTCCGCTAAGTAGATTCGGTCATCTCACATTATGTGGATTGCGCTGTTTTTAGAGGCATTAGGGGTTTAATGTGAATATTAGCCCTGGGTTCACTTTCAGATCACACATATTTTTGACACTGTGCTAATTTGTGCTTTTCTTATGTTTATGTAATTAGGGAGGTGTCATATGGAGGTTTGGTGCAGCCGCAGCACTTGATTGGTTGCTAAGTACGCAGACAGGAAGCGGAAGTACCCGGCGTTTTAGGAATGATAGTCCCCAATAGATTTAACAGTTCCGGGTAGAACAAAATTACCAGAAGTGCAATCGTTCAGACTCAGAGCTCCATAGCTGTGGCAGAATCACGCTATAAATCCAAATAAAAAAACGAAAAGCAGGACCTCACTGGTATGTTAAAAAAAAAAAACATTAATTCCAAACTTGTTTGGTACATTAAAAAAGTAGATGCAAATCCTGACAAACAAGGCACAAAAAATTACAGGAAGACTAACAGGATACGTCTGACATGTTTCGCACCCACTACAGGTGCTTAATCATAGACATGTTCTAAGTGCAGCTGAGTGCCTATAAATACCCCTATCAATTATCTTACAACCAATTAAAACACATTAAAACCAAACTAAGGCCTAGATTTGGAGTTCGGCGTTAGCCGTGAAAACCAGCGTTAGAGGCTCCTAACGCGGGTTTCTTACGCACTCCGGTATTTCGAGTTTATTTACCGCCACTCAAAATACACCTAACGCTCACATTTCTACCGCTACCTCAGACCCAGTAGTAAACATATACCGACAAAAAAAACATCCACGAATCACAAAAAAAATATTACACAAAGTACACTTACACTCATACAAACACTACACTATATTTATTTTTCATATTTAATTTTTTTTCTGCAAAATACAAAGGATTAAAGTT
Organism: Bombina bombina; assembly: GCF_027579735.1. Lineage (NCBI taxonomy): Eukaryota > Metazoa > Chordata > Amphibia > Anura > Bombinatoridae > Bombina > Bombina bombina. The sequence goes on along the minus strand of NC_069500.1, from coordinate 330,152,840 downwards.
GCGAGATCTCGGGTGTTTGAAAAAAATCCACAAAAATCCATTTTCCCATTGACTTACATGGACATACGGGAAAAGATCCTCATATACCTACATCTAACTATTAACATTATCACAAACATACACTCATCGATGCATACAAACAATATACACCACATGACATACACAAAATATTTATTTATTACAAAAAGAACACGATTTAGTTACTTTTTCACACAAGCTCATGACGTCACTCACTTTACGAGGAAAACCAGTCTTAGAAAAAAAAAATTGAAATCTTTAGAGCCTCCATTGACTTCTATTGGGAAGACGTGCTCGTGCACGCGAAACCCTCATTTCCCTAACGCACGCAAATAGCGTAGACAGAAAAACTCCAAATACCAGCGCTAGAAAATACATGATTTTATGCGTTAGACCCAGCTATGATAAATAGATCAAGAAATGACTATTTCCCTATGGTGGACTTATGTTTTTTAATTATTAAATATTCACAACACCATAAAATTGATTCACACTTTTAGATTACATCAACTACAAATACACATCACTAGTAACACATTATTATTTCAATAAAATTACATTTAAAATTAAAATAAAATTCAATAAACATTTATGGATTCACAAACACTACACAATGGGAAACACCTCTCATTTACCTTTATTATTGCATTTCAGTTATTCAACTCATATGCTTGCAGCAACAGCATATCTACATAGGCTTAACACATAATCACTCATGGATGCACATATATTACTTTTAACATTCACTCATACATGTGCATTCAAATGATGGGGGAAAAACACATTACATTCTCTACAGGAATCACAAAACACAACATATGGATTTGACTGTACTTTTAACATCATGATTCCATCACAATAAACCATTAGGAATTACCTACCAAAAATACATCATTACACCAGATTACAGATGTCACTTTATGGGAAGGAACAACAATGCCAGACCGCTATATAGAAGTCAGCATATGTGGGACACAATCACAATATATACGTACATGTACATAACACGTATCACCCATGACGCAACCACAAAGCACACATTTAGATTTTATTCAGCACACAATAACAATGTAGCACAATACAACAACACAATGAGGATTTCAGAACTACATAGGCAGGTTAATAATATCATGACGTCATTAGAAGATTCAACCATACACATCACAGATTCACCACTGTACCGCCCCTTTAGGAACTTTAACACTCAATACTACAATACAACATATACGTAAACCACACTTTTGAACAGCATTATTATAGAGATTTCAATGGGACAATTAAGAAATATTGTCCGATCGCAAATCACTTATATATATATATATAATACTACAGATGGCAGCCGGAAGTTATTCAGTATTAGTGCAATTTTTATGGGACGCATACAATATTGTCAGATCTAAAATCACTTATATATACAATACTACAGATGACAGCCGGAAGTTCGGAATTATTATTGCGATTTGAAAGGGACGCATACAATATTCACATCTCGGCAATCACTTATATATACAATACTACAGATGACAGCCGGAAGTTATTCAGTATTAGTGCCATTTGAAAGGGACGCATACAATATTGACAGCTCGGCAATCACTTATATATACAATACTACAGATGACAGCCGGAAGTTATTCAGTATTAGTGCCATTTGAAAGGGACGCATACAATATTGACTGCTCGGCAATCACTTATATATACAATACTACAGATGACAGCCGGAATTTCGGAATTATTATTGAGATTTGAAAGGGACGCATACAATATTCACATCTCGGCAATCACTTATATATACAATACTACAGATGACAGCCGGAATTTCGGAATTATTATTGCGATTTGAATGGGACGCATACAATATTCACATCTCGGCAATCACTTATATATATAATACTACAGATGACAGCCGGAAGTTATTCAGTATTAGTGCCATTTGAAAGGGACGCATACAATATTGACTGCTCGGCAATCACTTATATATACAATACTACAGATGACAGCCGGAAGTTCGGAATTATTATTGCGATTTGAAAGGGACGCATACAATATTCACATCTCGGCAATCACTCATATATATACAATACTACAGATGACAGCCGGAAGTTATTCAGTATTAGTGCCATTTGAAAGGGACGCATACAATATTGACATCTCGGAAATCAATTATATATACAATACTACAGATGGCAGACGGGAAGTTCGGAATTATTATTGCGATTTTAAAGGGACGCATACAATATTGACATCTCGGAAATCAATTATATATACAATACTACAGATGGCAGACGGGAAGTTCTGAATTATTATTGTGATTTTAAAGGGACGCATACAATATTGACATCTCGCTAATTACTTATATATACAATGCTACAGATGGCAGATGTTACTTTATCGTTTACAAACAATATTGCAGCAACATTGATCGATCACATTCGATGCACATTATACACAACTATGCACTTTCATTCATGTTAGCCTGGACGTGTGCTTGTTACTATAACATCGCGTTTAAGAAATATTGATTACGCATATGAACAAACATTAAAAACATGCACTGTATGTGTGATATTTGACACTTTCACATTGAGATTAATTTGGGGAAAACAACATTTCAGCAAACAACAAAAAAACGCCCACTTTGAAAGCATTCGCGCCGCTCACATACAAACAGGTGAATACAATCAGCAATCATTACAAACTCACTACCATTGGACTAATCGTACTATAAATCCCCCAAACAACATGGCCAAACCATCACTTGTGATCCACATCAGATCAAGTGCTTACCTTGTTACGCTGTTTTGAAAGATGGATGACGATGACATGGTAGACGCTGCTGGTGCTGCTATTGGCGAACTAGCTATTGGTCGAATCAGGCAGCCTCGGCGGCTCAGACCGAGACGAAGGGGTCGTCTGGTTCGAGGTCCTCCTGTCTACAGGGTGAGACCCACCTTGGAAAACATGAGCGACTTTGAGGTTTTTGATAAGTATCGGCTCGATCGCGAACAGCTCATTGGCCTTTACGATCTTCTTAAACCTCATTTGGAGCCACGTATACAAATAAGGACTGCTGTTCCCCCCATGAGTAAGATGCTAAGCTGTCTATACGTCCTGGCCTCCGGGAGTTTTCAATCAGGAGAACTGTACATGCATGGCCTGGCTCAAGGTACATTCTCTGTGGTGTTTGATAACTTTCTAGACGCCATGGTACGTATCAGTAAGCAATACATAGGATTCCCACAGAATGATGGTGATTGGAGGCGCCTGAAGCGGGAATTCTTTGATATTGCTCAATTGCCCAATGTCTTGGGAGCCATAGATTGTACCCACATTGCGCTGCGTGCTCCAATTGATGACTTGCCCTTCAGAAATCGCAAACATTTTCATAGCCTCAACGTGCAGTATGTTTGTGACGCACGGATGAGGATTATGCATGTGTATGCGAATTTTGGAGGGGCTTGTCATGATGCCCGCATCCTCTCTCTGTCGTCCCTGTGGAGACAGTTTGAGGAAAGACAAATGCCCCCTGGTTATCTCGTTGGTGAGTATTTGTGCACAACATGGTTAATTAGTTTGACAATTGCCCCGGTATTTTTTAACTGTTAGCGTCATGTTCAGCTATAGGATGCAATTTAACCATTTGTTATTTACCGACGCTAATGTTTAATTTTATTTAAATGCAGATATGTAGCATGTCTTAACTTAAGTGCTCAGATAGAGAATGCAATGTAACCATGTAGTTAGCATTTTACACAAGGTTTGTTTTCAGAACAATACGCATATGTAGCATGTCTTAGCTGAAATGGGAAGATATTATCTCATGCAATTTAACCCTGTCATTGTCTCTTTCCGCTAATGTCTAGTTTTATTTAAATGCAGATATGTAGCATGTCTTACCTTAAGTGTTCAGATAGAGAATGCAATGTAACCATGTAGTTCGCATTTTACACAAGGTTTGTTTTCAGAACAATACGCATATGTAGCATGTCTTAGCTGAAATGGGAAGATATTATCTCATGCAATTTAACCCTGTCATTGTCTCTTTCCGCTAATGTCTAGTTTTATTTAAATGCAGATATGTAGCATGTCTTACCTTAAGTGTTCAGATAGAGAATGCAATGTAACCATGTAGTTCGCATTTTACACAAGGTTTGTTTTCAGAACAATACGCATATGTAGCATGTCTTAGCTGAAATGGGAAGATACAGAATAATATAGAAAGTTATTTTTTGGATGTTTCTGACAACTTTTAATATGGATTATCGTTTTCCAAAAATATATTTATAAAACAATATACTAGTTTAAGGATTCTGTTTGAATTATGTTCTGTTCAAAATTTATAGGTGATTCTGGGTACATGAGCCGGCCTTGGCTCATTACCCCCTTGCGTAGCCCGAATGATGTGTCTGAGGAGCGCTACAATAGGGCTCATAAGAGAACCAGGGCGGTGGTTGAAAGGATGTTCGGGCTCCTGAAGATGAGATTCAGGTGCCTGGACCGTTCTGGAGGAGCACTCCAGTACAACCCAAAGAAGGTGGCTAAGATCGTTGTAGCCTGTAGCGTCCTGCATAATATTGCACAGCGGGCTGGGATGCTGCAGGCCGTCCCGGTGGACAGAGACCTCCTCAGAGATGAGGAGGATGATCCTGTTCTAGAGGGGGAATTCCAGGACGAGGGACTTGATGTCAGAGCAGACGTCATCAACCGCCACTTTAGACGGTAAAGAATAGAAGTTACACTGGAGTATTTTCAATAGATGTGAACTGTATGGAAATGACAAGTAGAGAATTGTGCAAACATGTTAGGATTGATCAAATGTTAGAATAATTTTTAATTTTATTAATATAGGTGATGCTCTGGACATTGGGTCCTATAGCGAGTCTTTGCCACCTGGTTTTTAAAGAGGACATCAGATGGTAAGTAGAAATGTATGGACTGTTGCTGGCATGAATTGTACACAAATACATCATATGGCATACATTTTCAAAAATAGAATTTTGTTTACACATTACTTAAAATGTACATAATCAGAAAGGGATACTCTAGAATGACTATGGTTCAATGTCACACAGAGGTTTGTTCTGCTCAATATGACTCATCTTCACACTTGATAGAAAATAACACAGGTTCATACACAGGCTTAGTAAGCTAGTGACAGAAATTTATTATGAAATGGGGGGTGGGAGAGGGGTACAGAACTGATTCACACACTTGTATGAATTCATTTGAAAATATTTCTTCCATTAGGGAGATGACTTAATCTAAAGACTGAAAGGGAACAATTTGAAGCCTGACAGTGAAGATTGCCCAGACTGACAGTGGGGAAAAAGCCAAGATTGAAATTGAAGTATACCAATGGGATCATGTCTGGCATTATCTTTCAATTCTGCTGACCTTGAAAACCATACAAAGACATGTTCACATGGTAAGTGCAAACTATTTGATAGAATAAGGCTGTGGAGACATCCTATTGGAGACATTTAGATGATTTTCTATTTTGTAGATGGTATTTCCCAGTCCTCTATTTAATGAACTGATGAATAAGACACCTATTGAAGATCAACTGTTTACCCCTGAATTGACTTTCAAAGACCATGCATTGTCCAGGTTGGTGCATGCTAGTTAAGAATCACATGAAGAATGTGGATTATTGTTAGCTTACATACATTAGTCATACTTATTTCATCATTAGATATTTAGGGATCACAATCCGAAAAATTAATACATATTATAGTTGATATAGAGGTATTTTAATGGACATGAAATATTACATTTATGTTCAGCATACATATATTGTTGAAATGTGATATACATTATTATGTATAATTTGAATTTTGGATATTTAAATATAATTTTGAATCAACAATATAATGGTGTATGTATTTCATTAATTTTAAATCAATTTAAGAATTATCTTTAAAAAATGTTGATCAAAGTTAGAGCATAGACACCATATGATTTTAAATGTATTTTATGAATATTTGACAACGTGTGTATTAACTTTGTTCCATTTTTATTATTTGTCATTTCAGATTGGCATCAGATGACTTCCAGGAATATTTAATTATTTTATATTAAATTTATTTTTACATGTTAATACTAAACATTTTATTATTAAATACATTATTTTGAACAGATTATACTAAATATCAATATAATCTGTCAATAAATAAAACTTGGACTCCCATGACTGGTAGTTGGCTATTTGACAAGCACATGCATAAGATAAAATAATGCATTAATATTAGAAAATAAAATGCTTCCCAGAATATTAAATTAAAATATATGTTATAACATTAATTGGGGAGTCAGATTCTTCAATGCGTTTCTATTGAAAATGTAGATATTAAAATTATTTTGGATATGTGGTAAAATTTTTATTTTTTAAAATTTTAATAAGGTGAAGTGGTTCAATTACATGAAAGTGACAGTGTTGTTGAATGTATAAATAATTGTATAAGATCTTGTATCTTCCTTAGGTATCTGAAAACATTATTAGAATTTTTTTTTAAATTATTACATTTATAAATGGTAGGTCATTTAACTTGATATTTTTCAAAAACTAGTTATTGGATGCCAGGTTAATCTATGTAATTTTCTAGTGGAGTCATTTAACTATACTTAGTAATATTATGTATTTATTACAATCTTACCTCTTGGGTTAGACATCAAATATCTATATAGAATGTAAATTCGCATTTTGTTTATTTTGTCAATGTTAAATCAAAATACAAAATGTTTGGGTCCTTAAAGGGACATTCACAAAGTATATTGTGTATAGATTTTTACAAATATCATACAAGAATTTAAACATATTTAGAAAGTACTATAGAATTACATTCAGTCTTTAAATATACTTTTTTTAAAAAACAACAATGCACATATCTTAGTCAATTATATAAGGCATCTATATGCAAACAACAATCAGCATCAAAATAGCCTATGTAGAGATGTATTTAATCCAAGAATATATATAATTACAATATAATGATTGAATAACAAAACATATTAAGTTGGTCAAATATAAGAATATTATACAAAATGCCTACATAACATATAGCTTAATGTCCCTCTAAGCTGAAGGCTCAAAAAGACCTCCTTTAATAAATATATTTCAGTCAGTGTGTAAAACAATCTAGAAGTTAATCTAAATTTGCTTTACTCAGATGTTAGACTAATTTAGCAAAAGGAAGGTGCCTAGGTTTATGATATTTTAAGCATTATTGTGAAATGTTTCTTTAAAGGGGCATGAACTCAAAATATACTTAAAGGTAGACAGTTAAAAAAATACTGATTTATACATTCTGAATGAGTATACTATTTTAATCAACTTTAAAATTTGTCTCATATTATGAATGCTCCTTGTGATGTTGCTATCATTACTTTAAAAATAAGGCAGTAAATAGCTAATTTATTAGCTTCAGTACTCTGGACAGAACTTGATTGTTTGGAATAATTGATACAACAATCGTCAACGACAACCCAGGTTTTTATTAAACAATTGTCCGTAATATAAAATATCATTATTGATTTGCAAAGAAACATAACAAGATAACTGTTAACATTTGATAATCGGATTAAATAATAAAGTTCATTAACATTTCATGCTCAATCACCAATGCTAAATTTGTTTGGACAGTGTCCCTTTAAGATATTTAAAGAGGGTATTTACTTATCTTGCTATCTTGACATACTTTGCTTGAAAAGCATATCGAAATCGGCTCAGTAGATGAATATTGGTGGATGCACAGAGATGCCTTATGTGATTGTCTCAACCATGTGCATTTAAATTTCTTCTGTTGAGGATATATAAATACTAAGAGAAAATGATTTACATTTTAAAGTCTAAACAATCTTCTATCTCTACAGATCATTTGATACAATTGTTTGTAATGTCTCTTTAAAACTAAAGACGCCATTGCACAATAACATATATGAGCACTTCAGACAAATACAAGCTCGAGGTTTATTTGCTAATAACAAAGCTGTAGTTTAATATTTATAAACAGATTATCCAAGTTACTGACATTCTAACCTGAATTTTAACATTAACAAATATTGCGTGGGAAACGCATCTTGAAACACCAGATTAGCATCTTTAAACATTAGAGTCTAATGTCACGCAATAGCACACAATCAATGTGCATTATAAAGACATTTAATAGAGCAATGTCAATACTTCACAATAAATTTATTTAAAGAACAATAAAGACATACAATATTACATGTGTATTTGTATTAAAGAAACAGACCGTTATTAAACCGAGAAATGTCGACAACATTTAATAATGTGACAGTATTAGATTTTAAAGAGTATTTAATCATTAATATTTAACGGATCACGGATATTAAATCTGCGTCACACATATCCGCATGACAGGCCCATGAGTTACAAATAAGTCTACATGAAAAATGAAGTCACAGCACCACCAAGCGGTATGTGTAAGGAAGTTACTAAGATATGAAACATTAAGGAACGGCCAATCAGAGTTCATCACACAAACACAACTTGAGTCAGGATGGTCTCACAGACATTATAACAATATTTCAAACTTTTATCCAATCAGATGTACAGATAAATTGTCCCATGGTGCATCTCATGTTTACTTCACCATATAAAAGTCCATTACACGTTGCCATCTTTGTCAGTTCTCTAATGCCTGCTGGTGTATTTGTTTTTATATATTAAATATATATTATATATACGCAACTCGGCAGGCATGTCAGTTCCCAGGTTCACCAAGGAGGAGAGCGCTGCACTGGTCCACGCCGTCAAGGACTTTTATCCCCAGCTGTTTGGGAACAAGAGGAGCTCGACAGATGCGCCTGTTAAGAAGGCCCTCTGGGAGTCTATCACCAATGCGGTTAGATTGGTGTGTGACATCCAGAGGACCCAGGATCAGATCATGAGGAGATTCGGAGATATGAGGTTGCGTTTATCGAAAAAAGTCAACCTCATAAGGGACTGGGTACAAGCCCGTAAAAGAGGGGGCCAAAGAAAGGCCCCGCGGAAACTGTACCTACTCCCTTATGAGGTGACTTTATGCGAGCTCCTCAATCTCCGGGTCCCCAAAAGATTTAGATCCTCGCCATCCTCGGCCTCCTCTTCTTCCCTCCCAGCTGCGGGATCTGAAAGTCCTGACGCGGGGGCCAGGGCAGATGCTTCTCCGTCCGGTGGCCTGGGAGGAGATGGAGAATCTGAACCAGGTAATTATCCAACTTCATATAATATCTTAATAATTTTTTAAAATCAAAAAATGTGTATATAGTCAGATACTAAACCTATACAGATCTCACAACATACACTACATATGATGTTTAGATATCTGATTTTAGATTAGTGACACATGAAATAGGAATGATGTTTCTTGCGCTCTACAGAATATGCGTCACAGAGCGGAAATGTAATTTCTCATCCACGTTAACATGGGTTTGCGGAAAGTGGCATTGCTTTATACATGTTGGTGAAATGACGGATGCGTAATTTCGCTTTGAATCATTGCGCAATGATCGCGAAAATGGCATTTCTCATCCACGTTAACATGGGTTTGCGGAAAGTGGCATTGCTTTATACATGTTGGTGAAATGACGGATGCGTAATTCCGCTTTGAATCATTGCGCAATGATCGCGAAAATGGCATTTCTCATCCACGTTAACATGGGTTTGCGGAAAGTGGCATTGCTTTATACATGTTGGTGAAATGACGGATGCGTAATTCCGCTTGGAATCATTGCGCAATGATCGCGAAAATGGCATTTCTCATCCACGTTAACATGGCTTTGCTGTAAGTGGCATTGCTTTATACATGTTGGTGAAAATTAAATGGGAATTCTTAGATTAGTGAAGAATACAGTATTCTTATTTTCAATATTATAGCTAATAAAAAACGAAGAATACAAATAAATTATAACATATGGCCATCAATTGATGATTATGAAATAACAAGCAGATATTATTAAAGATACAGTAAACAACACAACTGATTGAAAATAAGAGTCCAGGATATATTTATAATTAATTTAATTGAGGAAACAATTAACTCATGGGACTACCAAAGGATTAATATTTTTCAATTGATTTGTTATTAATGTAATTTTTTTTAACATGGCATGATTAGTATTAATTATATGCAATCCTCATTTAATATATTACAGATATGGATGTGGCTGCTGGATCCTCAAGCCAGGGCTTGTCACAGTATGGTATGTCTCTTTTTAATTGACATTTGTCTTAGAAACATGGACTGAACATTACATACTAAATACACATTGTTCAATATTTATATGTAATGTCTATTTAATAGATGAAAATTAAATAATTATTCGGATATCCTTAAATAACATATTAGATTTGAATTGCATGCTCAATACCATTCATTACATCAACATATGGAGTAGATAATTCATTAACAACAACATTGTGGAATCAATTTAATTTTAGATTAAAGGGATACTGAGCTACAATTATTAATATTGTCATTCAGATACAGTATGCAATATTAATAAACATAAAAATATAATACTATCATCATATGTGACATATTCTATTGCTAAATGTATTTTTAAATCAAGAAAGTACGTTTATGTGCATCTAAATTTTGGTTGACCAACCTGGGTTTTTATTGATGATTGGTGGATACCTTCAACAAACAATATTTATTGAATCCAATATTGCTTATCTGCCTTTAAGATTAAAATCGAGCAACATTCTAATTATAATAGGAGTCAATGTTAAATCATTTTGAACAGTTTGAACATAGAAATCAATTATTTAAATTAATCATGTCAGTGTCCCTTTAAGACAAAATAGATTCATTAATCTTTACATTATTTTTATTAAAAAATATTGATATATAATTCACATTCTCTGTTGGAGTTACTTTATAGATATCTGCATACTCTAACAGCACCATGATTACATATTTGTAATAATCAATTTTGTTTTGTATTGTGATAAATATGGGTTGTGTCCTAAACAAGATTACTGTACATTGCACAAATGGCTCGATGTGACACATGTGTTTGTTTAGATTTGTCAACAGATGCTCTTCAATATGTGGTTTGTGTGTATTCTTTTAACTTCTTAAGGACATATGACGGAATTATTCCGTCATAAAACAATTGAGCAAAGTGAAAGCTGTGTCCTTAAAGGGTTAAGAACATTGATCAATGGGTATATTTAGATATGCAATAGCAGAATCTGAGATTAATTTGATGTCTAATGTAGTCTGACATTAAACATATGTTCAATACAGATATTTTTACAGAATCCCCTTGATTCAATCAAGCATTTTCTGGTGTAATGACTGCTCTATTCTTCACATTTTAAAGTTGATTAATGTTAAAATTCGAGACAGATGTGATTTAGTGATATCCCAAATGTGTTTAATAATATATATCTATATCATTCATAGAGAGAGTTGGTGTGGTGAGCCCACAGGAATCCAGCAGTGACATAGAGCCGCCTTTGCGGTCTCCTGGTAAGTCCATTGACTCATTTATATGTAATTGAAGGTGTATTGCTAATCAATATTATGATCATGATTCTGATGAAGCATAACATTATAAAAATTCTAAATATTTCTCTTCTGATTATATATTAATTTTCTTTTAATATTGAACGATTAATAATTTCAACTTTATTAGTCTACACATTTGTTATTCCTACGATGTATAACATATGTTTGTTTCCATTAGATTTTTTGACAACAGTCATCAAGTGATACACACATGAGAAATCTTAAATGTTCTATGTACTATGATTTTATGAATTTAACATTAATACAAACAATACATTTAAAATCAGATTCATTGACAATAACAAATCTATTGTCATTTGTATGCTCCATCAAAATGATGTAAATCATAACTTTGTGTGTATATCTTTAATGCAACATTGATGTGCGTATTTGAGCAACAGTAACATATGTTATAATATCTGATCTTAACATGTACACAACATGTTATGTTTTACAGAGATTGATGTCACATGTGGGACGGAGGAGGAAGAGGCTGCCTTGGAGTCTGATGGTATGTGAAATATATCTATCATGTTTCAAACATGTTTCTTTTTTGGAAATCATTTTATTGAAGACATTCAAAGTCTACAGCTTTTGCCCTTTAAAAAGGAATATTATTTGTCTGTTCAAATACACTACTGCCCCCTTTCTATATCAGGCAGCATGAAAATCTGCTTGTAAATTTTTAATTTAAAATTTATAATTCATGCCATCATTATGTCACATGCATATTCCAGGCCAAAACACAATAATAAGGTTAAAATTGTACACACAGTCATTGATATTCATCTGAGTGCCTATATACATACCATATCCTCATTTCAGAATTGTTTACAAATTCAAACACACTTCAAAGTATATTGAAAACATAATCAATTTGAAATGCGTTGATTTGATGTCAGGATGTATGAGATGTTAATATATTTTCTTTACATTTTCAGATGGATCCACCACTTCTGGTCATCTGGTTTCCGCCCCTGCCCAGTCACAGACCACTCCCCATGCACACACCCCTGACCATGGCCAGACCCCTGCACAGACCCAGAGCCCTTCCCATGACCAAAATCCTGACCATGCCCAGACCACTGCCAGCCCTTCCCATAGTTCATATCCTGTCCCTCCCAAAAAAAACCAATACACCCCCCTTCGCCGCTCTCCCCGTATTCTGGCCCGTACAGCTGCCCAGACCCAAACTCCCCACTCCCCCGCTGTACGGCCTACCCCGGAGCGGCAGATCAACACTCCCCAAGCCATTAACATCCCTCCCCAAGCCACTCCCATCCCTCCCCAAGCCAATCCCATCCCTCCCCCCTGTCTCAACCTTCATTGTCCTGGGTGTCGGATTGTGCTTCCCAGGCACAGCTGTAAGTATCATTCTAAATACACGTTATAAGATACTTAAAGGTACAGTGAAGTTAAAATTGTTAAATTGTGATTCAAATCCAGCATGCAATGTTAATCAAATTTATAATTTAATAGTCTTATGAATTATTCGTCATTCTCTTGATATATTTTTTGAAACAAAGTAATTCCTATAATTAGTTTAAACAATAAAATAAATCTGGCCATCATTTCTTTATTGTTGGATGAATGTATCCATCAAACAGCAGGCACAAACAAAGTTGATAAACAAATATTGGCTTCCATAAAAAGCAACATTCTTGCATTCTAAATATAGCTTGAGAATTAAAACATATAATGAATATGTGTAATTTATAAAGATTTGTCATGTCATGCTCTATCTGAATCAGTCCATTAAATATTTAGGTTCAGTGTCCCTTTAATTGGATATCACTACATATACCAAACACCACTACTTGGATCCAACTATTTATGTACAAATGTTGATACATTATCTCTTGTCTAACCCAGTGGGAATGTAATTTCTTCAGGTTGCTATGTTTACACAGCTTGTCCTCAATGCCAAAATGTTTAAGGATAGGTGTGCCTACCACAGTCTAAATTTAATTTTTAAATTGCTGATGTAAGTACAATGTAAATCCTTTAACAAGATTTGATACACTCAAGCTGTATAAGTGGATCATCTAAAACCAATTAAAGGGGACAACATGTTTGAGTAACATGTCCCTTTAATGATTTCTGTCTGTCTGAATAACCTAATTCATGTGTAATGAATAAATGTAAACTAATTGATGTAAAGAATTATTTGTCTTTATGATGACAATGTATGTAGTATAAATATTTAGTCTGTTGTGTAATTATCCATAATATTTAATTTTATTTTATTTTAGGCTGTGACTCAGCATGGCTCATGCTAGAAAGTATAGCAAGAGTAGAGCAGGCCGTGTTGAGGAACGCAGCTGTCCTGAGAGGGATGAACTACACCATGCAGGCCCAGCTCCGGGTTCAGGACTTGACTCTGCGTGCAATTATGCGATTAAGTTCAAGGCCTGAATCTGGAGCTGGACATGCACAGGACAATGAAGAGGATGACCAGTAAGTGGAGGATCTGGATATGCTCCATGGTGGCAGATAAGAATCCTCCGTCCACATGTTGAATTTGTATTTTTATTGTTGCCATTTGGCCTTTTTAAAAGTTTATTGTTGTGCCTGTTGCACTCTTTTACCTTGTCATATGTCTCCAATGGGGCTATGCTGGCCCTTGGCAACTCTCTTCATGGACTGTGATGCACTGTGTTACCTTGTCATATGTCTCCAATGGGGCTATGCTGGCCCTTGGCAACTCTCTTCATGGACTGTGATGCACTGTGTTACCTTGTCATATGTCTCCAATGGGGCTATGCTGGCCCTTGGCAACTCTCTTCATGGACTGTGATGCACTCTGTTACCTTGTCATATATCTACAATGGGGCTATGCTGGCCCTTGGCAACTCTCTTCATGGACTGTGATGCACTCTGTTACCTTGTCATATGGCTCCAATGGGGCTATGGTGGCCCTTGGCAACTCTCTTCATGGACTGTGATGCACTCTGTTACCTTGTCATATATCTACAATGGGGCTATGCTGGCCCTTGGCAACTCTCTTCATGGACTGTGATGCACTCTGTTACCTTGTCATATGTCTCCAATGGGGCTATGCTGGCCCTTGGCAACTCTCTTCATGGACTGTGATGCACTCTGTTACCTTGTCATATGTCTCCAATGGGGCTAAGCTGGCCCTTGGCAACTCTCTTCATGGACTGTGATGCACTGTGTTACCTTGTCATATGTCTCCAATGGGGCTATGCTGGCCCTTGGCAACTCTCTTCATGGACTGTGATGCACTGTGTTACCTTGTCATATGTCTCCAATGGGGCTATGCTGGCCCTTGGCAACTCTCTTCATGGACTGTGATGCACTGTGTTACCTTGTCATATGTCTCCAATGGGGCTATGCTGGCCCTTGGCAACTCTCTTCATGGACTGTGATGCACTGTGTTACCTTGTCATATGTCTCCAATGGGGCTATGCTGGCCCTTGGCAACTCTCTTCATGGACTGTGATGCACTGTGTTACCTTGTCATATGTCTCCAATGGGGCTATGCTGGCCCTTGGCAACTCTCTTCATGGACTGTGATGCACTGTGTTACCTTGTCATATGTCTCCAATGGGGCTATGCTGGCCCTTGGCAACTCTCTTCATGGACTGTGATGCACTGTGTTACCTTGTCATATGTCTCCAATGGGGCTATGCTGGCCCTTGGCAACTCTCTTCATGGACTGTGATGCACTGTGTTACCTTGTCATATGTCTACAATGGGGCTATGCTGGCCCTTGGCAACTCTCTTCATGGACTGTGATGCACTGTGTTACCTTGTCATATGTCTCCAATGGGGCTATGCTGGCCCTTGGCAACTCTCTTCATGGACTGTGATGCACTGTGTTACCTTGTCATATGGCTCATATATTCCTTATTTTTACAAGATTATTTATAAACGTTGTGTATGTTTTCTTACATACTAATAAAATACATTTTATTTAACAAATCTTTGTCCTCATTCTTCCTGTTATTTTTTGAAAGCTCTAGTTTATGTTGTTGATCCTTAAAGGGACCTACCAAATATATTTGATATAATAAAATCATATATGTAAGACAATAGTAAATGACTTTAAGATTAACATCTCCAATGTAATCTTATTATTTGTCTTTATATTATTTTCTCTTAGCTTTATCATTGCCTGATTATGATTAGCATAGTAATTTCTTTATATATGTATATATAGATTGGTATTTGTGTATATATGTATATTTCAATGTTCAGATCCATGTGTGTATTTAGAAACTCTGCATGAATTGATGCACCTTTACCAAATGATCTGAGTATTGATACAATGATATAATCCCTGTAAAGTGTTAATTTTATTGAAATAGTATTGTCTATGTGTATGCTCTTTTTAAAAATCAAAATAATGTCCCTTTAAGTGATGTTGATCACAATTGTTAATGAATGTATTTCCATTTGTAAAGCGTTTTTGTCCTTTTTACAAGAACAACGACATATAATTTTATTAATAAACAATCTTATTGTAATGTTGACAGCACCTGTATTTCATTTTAAAATCTATATTATTGTAAAAGTGTAACCAAATAAATCTCTGTGTGTAATGCAAATAATTTAGATGATGAATATTAGTTAACTAATATGTTAACAATATACATCTCCTCCCATATATGGTTATAGGTAGGCTGACAATAATTAAACTTGAATAAATGACACGTTTAATCAATACATGTATAACTATTGTTATTCAACAACAATCCAAACATATCTTAAAACATCAATGGCATATGTATTTCTCATGTGTATCTTTTAAATGTTAAAGATATACACCATAGCTATAGTTCAAGGGACAGTCAAGTCCGAAAAGATGATTCATGATTTGTTGTCATTCCTAGATAGCAATCTAGACACATACTAGTTCCTAAAATATAAATACGTTTCTTAGTGATATGCCAAGATGTCACTGAGTCCTTGTATAGTCTGCGGTTTTTCAGCGATCTCGGATGCGCCATGTTGCTTAAGACGTCACCTGCCAGGCTGTCCAATGATTCCTTGTATTGACTGACGTTCTTACGTGATCAGGAATATGCCTTTTATTGGATTGCGTTTTGACGCGATCAAGGATGCGCCTTTTTTTTGGGCGTTCTTACGTGATCAATAATGTGCCTTTCATTGGATGGCGTTCTTACGTGATCAAGGAAGCGCCATGTTAAGACGGCACATGTAAAGGTAAAAAAACGTCTGATTGGATTACATAGTCCCGCAATATTTGTGCACGTTAAAAACGTTTGTGACTGCAGCCAATTTTAAAAAGCTTGCGAATATGTATTATTTGCATCATGTTACATTGTTGACCCGTAGCTGATAAAGACCACCACATTCTCTTTTGCTGGATGTCTGGTTGAATCAACGAACGAAAGCTAAATGTTTTCATGCATATGATATTTCTAGGCAAGTGCAAATCTCTATAGTCCATGTTTAATATGTTTGTCAACAATATGTTCCTTTTTCTTAAAAATTAATGTTGTGTTTAATGTTGAATATATCTAATTAATAAATATGCGCTATTGTGTTTGAATAAAGTAATCAATATGCATTTATCTTTATCATATGCTAAATATATGATGCCGACTTCTTCTAAATGTAATTTCGTTGTATATTTTATTAAAGGTTCATTAGACACTCACATTATAAATCAAAAGCTTTGATTTTGTCTCTAGTTAGATAGTCCATTGTTTAACCAATACGTTTATTTTTTCTTCTGTTCTAAGAAAATGTAAGTAATTTTCTGACTCCTCGCAAAGCCTCTGAGTTTCATGTGAGTACCATCTCCAGCTTTCTCCAGTTTGTGTAAAGGGTCTTTTCATATGTTAATGATGGGGTATTGTGTTGTTTTACGGTTGTAATGGGGGTTCATCTATATTTTCAATATAGATAACCCTATTTTATTTTCAAGTGTTTGAAGCTTTTTAATATTGATATCAGTATATGTTAATCTTGTTGTTTGTAGTAGTGTCTATTACATACAGTTATGTTAAAAATATAGGATACTGTCCCTTGAATGCAAATGTTGTTTTTTGTATCATGTATGAGATCCACATAGTTTAATCTTCAAATATATTATTGTTAGCATATTTTCACCCCCCCCCCCACTCCTAAAAGGACTTTAAACCATATTCATTGTTAAAAAAAAATGTCTTTACAATAAAATATTAACACAATAATGTCTCTTAAAGAAAATAGACTTTATTTAACACGTCAATATAAATGTGATTTCAATATTTATTTTTAAACAAAGTACATGTAGATATACCAACAAGCTTCAAATATGTGTTAGCATATGTAATGTTGTTAAAGGGACAGTTTAGAAAAAAAATAATGTTTTTCATTATTCTAAAAGTCAATTCTGTAATATCAAGGATATCAAATGTTTCTCAACAATTGAACATTTGTCTGGGTTTATTTAAATTTGCTATCTAAACCTATGAGGTTGGTGTGCTCATTTCTTCAATCTTGAAGAGTGCTTGTAATCATTATACAATTTGAGCACTAGAGGGCATTTGGATAGCATTTGTATATGTAAAACCTTGTGCTCATACAGCATATTATTGACCATGTATTGATCATTGATATCTAAAATGTTGTTATGTCAGAACAACAAATAAGTGGTCATTTTTCATAGTCATAGATACAAGGGTAAGCACATAAGTCACACATGTATTTCTCCATGTTTTGTTGTTTCAAACTTTATAATGCGTAATACAATGTTTTCTTTGTAATCAATAATTTTCTGACTGTCCCTTTAAGCTGTGTTATTGGCATTCAAACAGTAATATGCCATCATGGATAATTGTTATGGTAATTTAGTTAGCGATTCGGGAAACAGTTTGGACATCACATCACAGAAACCAATCAATATCATGAACAAGGATAGGTATGTGATGATGTGGTTTTCACACACTTATAACCCACACTCTGCAAACAATCTGCCTCCATGGACCCGGTCCCATAGAAGTAGATTATATACAGAGTGTGGTCCACAAGTGTATGAAAACCACATCATCACATACCTATCCATTACACATTAAATTAAAAAAACCAGTGAAGAGGAAAAAAAATACTTACTTCCTCTTCCTTCCCCTCTTCCCACGGGGCTGAGGCTCTGGGAGAGGCAACTGCCGACTCCGAAGAGTCCTCCTTGGAGCTGTTGTGGGAAGAGTGGAAGGAAGAGTACTGGGACGATCAAGGTGAGGAGTAGATGGCTGAGGAGGAGAAGATGGATGAGGAGGAGAAGATGGCTGAGGAGGATGAGTAGATGGCTGAGGAGGAGGAGTAGATGGCTGAGGAGGAGGAGTAGATGGCTGAGGAGGATGAGATGGGCTGGCAGGAGGAGATGGCCCAGCAGCAAGAGGCCCAGCAACAAGAGGCCCAGCAACAGGAGGTAGACCAGCATGCGCCTCCCGGAAAAAAGTGAACATTTCTTGTTGAAGCTGAAACATTCTGGTTTGTCCTTCTTCTATTCTATTCAGTATGTTGATGATTTCATTTTGTCCTTGAATAATTTGATTTTGGCCATCAAGTATTCTGTTGCGTCCTTCTATATTTTGTATCCGGGAGGTACGCATCTGGTCTATGTAGTCCAGTAGAACCCGCACCTCCGCTATTTCCTCTTGTTGTGCTTGTTGTACCCGTGCACGGCGGGGTGCCCGTGCACGGCGGAGTGCGGGTCTTTGAGGGACCTCGGGTTCCGCGGGTTCAGCGGGATCCTCCTGTGCTTCCGGGGCCTCTTCATCATCTCCCGTTTGCTGTTCGTCACGGGGGGCCTCTTCCCTCCGAAGTGGAAATTCCTCACCACCACTCTCATCCCGGGGAGATGCAGGAGGCTGTGCTGCCTCGTCCCCAGACTCTGTATATTAAAAAAAAAAGAAAAAAAGAAATGTATATATTAGCATATTTGCAAATAAAGGTTTAAATGACTTAGCTTACGATACAATTACAAATGCAGAATCATTAATCCACTTTGAAATCTAACAAACAATCAATACGATTTCCGCTTTTTATAAACAGTGTTTGTGATATCTGTGGTCAATGTGAATGTTTTTGCGTTTGTTTTCAGTCTGTTTAAATGCACACCTAACCTATAGCCTAGATACTGATGTAACCGCAAAGTAATTGAATGCGTGTAAACAACGTTATAGCATTAATCTGATCTTTAAAGGGACATGAAACACAATGTTTTATCTTTCATGATTTAGAAGCATACATTTTGTATCAACTTTCGAATG
Source organism: Bombina bombina (assembly GCF_027579735.1). Lineage (NCBI taxonomy): Eukaryota > Metazoa > Chordata > Amphibia > Anura > Bombinatoridae > Bombina > Bombina bombina. Next base: position 330,133,060 of record NC_069500.1, on the reverse strand, counting down.
TACTTTTCTTATCTAATTCGCTTAATTCTCTGGATATTCTTTGCTGAAAATCATATCTAAATATGCTTCTAAGATGCTGATTGTTAGCTGAATATAGCTGCCTCCTGTGATTGTTTTACCATGTGCATGGCTATTTCTTCATTAAAATATATCTCAAGAATGAATCAAATTAGGTAATTTAAGTACATTTGAATGTTTTGTCAAATTGTATTCGCTACCTCAATCATGAAAGTAAATGTTTGCGTATAGTGTCCATTTAAATACATTCGTATGTGAAATTATTGTTCAATGAGCTTACCGTCAGATGAGAGTGGCAGGTTCCCGGTATCGATTCCTCCGATACCGACTACTTCCACCTCGGAGATGCTGGGCCGCAACATTTCCTCCCATCGGCAGTACTCTATTTCAAGGGCAGGTCCGCCACCGGTTCCTGCGGCATGTCGGGCCTCCAGGCTTAACTTTTTTTTCAGTTCCAGTTTACAGTCCCGGTAGCGATGTTTGATGGAATCCATATCTCGGTTCCGGCCACCCACTGCATTGACTGCATTCCTGATCTCGTTCCAGAGCCTCCTCCTGTCAGTCGGGGTGGTCTTTTGGTGCTGCAGCATCCTATGCCTGGCCATATAGGCCTCTATGAGGGCCTCCTTCTCCTCCATCGTAAACCTCGCCTCCCTAGTCGCCTTGGCCTTCCCCTGTGACGATGCCCTCTGTTTCCCGGACTGTGAAGCCCTACTCTGACCGCCACTGGTCCCAGCCACTTGGTCATCTTGAACCAAGTGGCTGGGGCCACCCACCGCTTCCACCCCCGCTTCCTGCCCCCCTTCCTGCCCTGTTCCTCTCCCCCTCCCTCTACTCCCCCCTCTACCTGTCCCCTGCCTGGCCTCCATCTCTCCCCTAAACTAAACCCCAAATAATCAAACAAAAAGTGAGTGTGATGAAATTAAAGGGGGGCAAAATAAAGAACTAAAAAGACAAAAAAGGTGCTTAAAGTGTGAGAGGGATGTAAAAAACAAAGAGGGTAAGGAGTATTTAAATAAACGAAAAGAATAAGACTAAAAGGAGGATATGTAAACTAAATGTAACTAGGGGATGGGTATGGGATGGGTATGGGGTATGGGATAAGAGTAAATGGGATGAAAGGGAATGGGACTACAAGGAATGGGGTATGGAGTGTAGTATGAGGGGGTAGGGGGTATGGAGTGTATGTAGTGTTATTGATAAGTGTATGTATGTATTGAATGTGTTTGCGTGTAAATGTGTTAAGTGTACAGAAAAATCACTCGCTCGCTAACTCACACTACTTCTAATTATCACTAACAAACACTCCCACTAACGCTCACTAACTACCACTAACTGACGCTCCCACTAACAACTCTCACTAATAACTCCCACTAACTCACTCACGCTCCCACTAACAGACTCTCTCCCACTCCCACTAACTACCACTAACTCACTCACTCTCTCACGCTAACACTAACTCACTCTCAAAAATTCTCAAACTCTCTATTCTTAAACCTCCAATCTCCAAAGACTCAACAGCAACACAGTCAAAGAATCCCTGCTTGTGTGGTGCTTATATACCCTGTGTAAATGTTTAATGATGTCCCAATTTCCGTTGTAAATAGTGTTCAGGTGTGCTTTATTACCAATTAATATTATTGCAATGTGTATTAAGTGTGTGAATTTGCGCATGCTCATTTAGATTTGGTATTTGTGGAATGTGTAGAATGCGATGATGTCATAGTGTTCGTTTTAGCTTTCATTGTCCAAAAGTATTCTTTTTAAATGTGAATTTGCGATGGTGTGTTGTTCGTGAAGTGTTGTATATGTATGTTTGTCATAATATATAGTGATATTGAATGTGATTATTTTTCTAGTGTATGTATATATTTTTTAATCCTTGTTGTTATTTTGCGATTTTCCGCATCTTAAAGTATATGCGTATTCCCCGTATTAAATAGTATTAAAAATCCCCCCGCTTGTGAATGTGTAATGCTTGTGTGCTTTGTTGATTGATTGTTGTTGTGACATTTGCGGCGTGTTATTGTTGTGCATGATGTGGTATGCGTCATATGACCGAGCTGTACGTATTCTCTCGAGATCGAGTGTTAGGTGAAAAAAGCAATTTTTTGCATTTCCCATTGATCTCTATGGGAGACTGTCTAACGCAGGCAGTATTACGCGTGTGACATACACGCGTTAGGAGCATCGTTAGATGGTCTTATTTTAACTCTAAATACCGGAGTCAAACAATGCCGTGCGTTAGACATAAACACGCGTGGCGTTAACAACCCATCTACCGCCGAACTCCAAATCTAGCCGTAAATGTGTCTTAAGGGGAATGTATATACAGGACACAATTAATTAAGAAAAACAGAACCTATAGAATATAAATTTGTATATATATATTGTGTTTCAAAACATATTAATGAAAAAATACTTAAAGAAAAAATACATAAAGAAAAACCAAAGAGAGAAAAGCTAAAGAAAAAAAATAATAAATCATGTAACTTTAGCATCCAAAAAAGTTCCTTTTTCTCTAAGATTTTATATTTATTACCTCCTTTAGGTGGCACTACCGCTCTGTCTATAATCTGAATTGACATATTGGCTTCATTTGTGAAATGTTCACTATTAAAATGATTGGCAATAGCTGAGTCTTTAACATAATTCTTTATGTCACGGACATGCTCAATAAATCGTGCTCTTATATATCTAGTCGTTTGACCTGTATACTGACACTTGCACAAATTGTAATGAGGTATACTACAAATGTGGTGCTGCAATTTGCATAAAAATCTATATTATACCTCTTAGAATTAGCACTGCAAATAAAATCAGTACCCAAAAGGATGTGTTTGCACATGTTGCAATTTCTACTGCCACATTTGAAATTGTCCATTTTTGTAAGCCATATTTGCCTAGTGATATTAATACTAAGCTAGGAGACAAACGTTGTGCTAATGTTCTCGACTTTTTAGGTACAAATGTGTATTTGTCAATGTAAGGTTTTGCTAAGTACGCCTCTTAGCCATGATGGCCCGGCCACTCTACCTGTTGCTTCGAATCAACTGCTGCGTAATCTGACACACCCCTAAACATGTGACGTATTCACTCCTGATTGGTAGCATGTTTTGAATATTAGACCGTAGTAATTATGGCCAGTTATGCCTGATGAAACAGCATAGTTTATCGCAGAGAAACACGTTGCATAATACGGGGTTATTCACTACTTTATATCCCTGTTAGCACTTGCCATTCGTGTTTTTTAATTATGCTTTTCTTTTTAATAAATGATTTTAACTAATCATGGCTTGTGCTTAGTATTTGGAACATTGCTACCATTTTGATCTTTGGAGTAACGGGGAGCCAGCAAGCTGATATGCATGTTCTTAATACATAAAACAGCTAGGGGAAGTAGGAAGCCAAGAAATTTCTTGAGATTTAAAACTAGACCAGGGTTTAAGTCTTCTAACTGACCATAGAAAAAGGATCCACAGTTAATTATAGTAGTTAGTAATGTTAGGTGTAGGGAGTCTTAATGGGGTTGTTGTCAAACTCATCATTGACTTTAGTTTGTGGAAAGTGTCCCTGGATTTTATGCCTTCCAAGTACAGCTGGAACTGCCATGATGGGGCTTTGGGTATAGGACCTTCTGTCAAAACACATTGGGGGTGGAAGATCCCAGCTGTCAGTCAGGGCTTTCTGTCCTTTTTGTTTTTGAGAAGAACTGAGAGATAGGACCTTACTTCCTAATGGTTGAATTGGAAAAACAAATTGAAGCTTTTTTTTCTCCTGATGCCATTGTAGTTAGCCCAATGTCAAGTATATGCTTTGGTTTCTGCTGATGGGAATTCCTGGGTACTGTTGGGGAATCATCCTCCATCTGTGGTGGGAAAGCAATATATGCAACCTTATTTTGCTGCTTAAAATGTTCTCCTTAAAATGTTCTCCTTGTAGTGGGAGCTGTGCAAAACCATATTCCATTAGCTCCTCGATTAGTGAACTGTTTCTATCAATCTCAGGGTAGTGCTGCATATGAGACAAGGATGATATATCCTGTCCCTTGCACCTGTGGTAACAAAAGGATGTAATCTGTCTCATTTCCAGGCTTTAGTTGCTATTGAAGAGGGAACACTCCCCCCAATTCCAGACTCAGCACAGGTGCTATATCTGATTTTGGATACTTCAACTGCCAATCTGTAGCTGTTGCTGGGGATGTCTTCTCCATCTGTTGTTGAGGATTACTTCCCCACATACTTCTGTATCTAGCTTCTAGATAAAAGGTTTTTGCATCTCGGCATTCTGTCAGCTTCTGATTCAGTCTCTTGGGCTTCGCTGACTCTTCATTGTGTATTTTGGGATCATTTTGTTCCATGAGGGATCCCATTTTCACCACCATTTTGTCAGGGTATCTGTGAATGTCAGTAGATAATATATATATATATATATATATATATATATATATATATATAGCAATGAAAGAAACTTGCACTCACTGGTACATTTCAACAATCTTTACTGTGACAAAGTAACGTTTCGGGGATAATATATCCCCTTCCTCAGACCTGAGCAACGTCTGAGGAAGGGGATATATTATCCCCGAAACTTTACTTTGTCACAGTAAAGATTGTTGAAATGCACCAGTGAGTGCAAGCTTCTTTCATTGCTATTATTATCACCTCCTAGCACCCTGGCAGATGACACGGAAGTGAGAGTACACATCTCTGCTACTACATATATATATATATATATATATATATATATAAAATAAGATAAAATAAGTATGCAATCTATCAAATATTAAATTTGAGCATGCTTAATACCATTGCTGAATACAGTCTGTGTATTGCAATTCTGAGGCCAGACATGATATGCCTTGCTGATTACACATCAGAATTCAGCTCAGACCCTCTCCCCACTTCCAATGGCAAATTACACACAGGCAGGATGATCTTATTTCAAAGGATCTTTGTTATAATCCTGTGTGGGCCACCCAGCCATAGTCAAACACACATTACAGGGAAATAACATTTGTCCCAATAGTGAAGGCAGTTCATTTCAAAGAGATTTTTATCACATGGCTCTCAAGTTTGAACACCCATATATGGATTTCCTAAACTTTCTTCTTGGTAATAAAATTACCAGGTAAATGAACCCCTGGGGTGGGGAGACGAAATTCTGCACTGTTTTCAGATAAGCTAGCAGAATCCTAGGATGTCATAAGCTAACAGACACGTGATAATTTAACACAATGGCTCACTGGATTTCCTTTGAAGACTAAATACACATTATGCTAGCTAGCAGAAACAAATGTGTACTTTGAAAGCATAAATGTCTTGGAGAGTTGAAGTTTAGCCAAACTATCTATATAGTTTTCAAATATTTAATGTGTGCCTCAGACTGTCCAAATAAATTGTATAAATGTGTAATTGTGGATCTGAGAAGTGCCTAACAGTAACATATTACATAAGTCTTTGATAACTTTAATGAGTAGCTATATAATCAATTTAAAATGTTTAATCAACTTGTTTCAAAATGGATAACATATTCTTATATATTTCAGGCATTTAATAAGTGCATATGTAATTGGTGCTGTAAAGAGATATACAGATATGTAATATTTATATTAATATGGGATAATAATCTAATATAAATATAGCTATATGAAATTACAACTGATTGCTAATCTCAAGGTATGTATGTAGGGTTGCCACCTCGGCATGTTTTCCTAGACACTTATGAGTTACACATGCTGCAGGGTGTGCAGGGAGGAACATGAATAATGCTGTCCCTATTTTTTTGCTGTCCAGCAGCACAATTCATGTTTCCCTCTGAACACCCTGCAGCATGTGTAACTCATAAGTGTCCAGGAAAACATGGCCGAGGTGGCGACTCTATATGTATGTGATATTAAGATGATAACTGAGATATTGATTAGATCCATACTGAAGGTATTATAATCCTTTTAAATCCTTTCATAGAAAATGTGATTTATTAAATGCATTTTAAAATATTACTAGAGATATGCTCATGTTTAGTCTCTATAAATACATGCTAAATTATATTAGATGGGACATATATGTTGACCAGATAAGTTTATTAATATCAGGAAACAGTGAGTATATTAAATATACAATTAAAAGATATAGTAAGCTGTTAGCAGTGTTGAAAATGAAACTGTTTGTCTTTGTCTGCTGCCCCCGATGGCCTAAATCCAGTATTACAACCAAAAAGTATTTGGCTGTTAAAAATGGCATTTCCCAGTAGCCAATCAGAGAAAAGAGTGTACCCAAATCTATCGAATGATTAAGAAATGGGGAGGAGGTTGGTCTCAGACAAAAAAGCAGTCCCACAATATATTATATGGGTTAACTCTGAAAATGCAAAAATTAGAAGAAAAATAGTAAAAATGTTCCATATCATTTACACAATTACTCTTTAATAAATTCAACTAGGAACATGCACACATACTGTAGCAAACACTGGAACTCTGTGGATTGCATATAGGCTAGACATGTGCGGTTCGTTTCGGATTTATTCGGAAATTCAGAAAATTCGGTAAATTCGGAGATTCGGATCGATTCGGATTTCCGAATTAAAATACTTCCGAATCTACCGAATGAATCCGAAATAGCTGCCGTATCTCCGAATAAATCCGAATTAGCTCGGTAAAATTCGGCATTTCCCCATAGGAAACAATGGGAGTTTCGGCTGAAAAAAAAACTAACACCGCAGCTCGATTGTTTCCTATGGGGAAACACTAAGTCTGCACCTAACACCCTAACATGTACCCCGAGTCTCTAAACACCCCTAATATGACACTTATTAACCCCTAATCTGCCGCCCCCGCTATCGCTGACACCTGCATTATTTTATTAACCCCTAATCTGACGACCGAATATCGCCGCCACCTACATTATAGCTATTAACCCCTAATCTGCTGTCCCTAACATCGCCGACCCCTACATTATAGTTATTAACCCCTAATATGCCCCCCCCAACGTCGCCGCAATCTAACTACAAGTATTAACCCCTAATCTGCCGACCCGATATCGCCGCCGCCTACATTATAGCTATTAACCCCTAATCTGCTGTCCCTAACACCGCCGACCCCTACATTATAGTTATTAACCCCTAATCTGCCCCCCCCAACGTCGCCGCAATCTAACTACAAGTATTAACCCCTAATCTGCCGACCCGATATCGCCGCCACCTACATTATAGCTATTAACCCCTAATCTGCTGTCCCTAACACCGCCGACCCCTACATTATAGTTATTAACCCCTAATCTGCCCCCCCCAACGTCGCCGCAATCTAACTACAAGTATTAACCCCTAATCTGCTGACCGCAAATCGCCACCACTATAATAAATGTATTAACCCCTAAACCGCCGCACTCCCGCCTCGCAAACACTATAATACATTTTATTAACCCCGAATCTGCACTCCCTAACATCGCCGCCACCTACCTACAATTATTAACCCCTAATCTCCTGCCCACAACGTCGCCGCTACTATAATAAAGTTATTAACCCCTAAACCTAAGTCTAACCCTAACTCTAACACCCCCCTAACTTAAATATAATTTAAATAAAACGAAATAAATTTTCTATAGTTAAATAAATGAATCCTATTTAAAACTAAATACTTACCTGTAAAATAAACACTAATATAGCTGCAATATAACTAATAGTTACATTGTAGCTATTTTAGCATTTATATTTATTTTACAGGCAACTTTGTATTTATTTTAACTAGGTACAATAGCTATTAAATAGTTATTGACTAATTAATAGCTACCTAGTTAAAATAATTACAAAATTACCTGTAAAATAAATCCTAACCTAAGTTACAATTAAACCTAACACTACACTATCATTAAATAAATTAACTACAAGTACCTATAATTATCTACAATTAAATAAACTAAAGTACAAAAAAAAACACTAAATTACAAAAAAACAAACACTAAATTACAAAAAATAAAAAAATATTACAAGAATTTTAAACTAATTACACCTAATCTAAGCCCCCTAATAAAATAACAAAGCCCCCCAAAATAAAAAAAAATGCCCTACCCTATACTAAATTACAAAAGTTAACAGCTCTATTACCTTACCAACCCTTAAAAGGGCCTTTTGCGGGGCATGCCCCAAAGAAAACAGCTCTTTTGCCTGTAAAAAAAAACACAATACCCCCCCCACATTACAACCCACCACCCACATACCCCTACTCTAACCCAAACCCCCCTTAAATAAACCTAACACTACCCCCCTGAAGATCTCCCTACCTTGAGTCGTGTTCACCCAGCCGGGCCGAAGTCTTCATCCGATGGGGCAGAAGAGTACATCCAGACCGGCAGAAGTCTTCATCCAAGCGGGGCAAGAAGAGGTCTTCCATCCATCATACAAGTACCAAAATACAAACAAACACTAAATTACCAAAAATAATAAAATATTACAATAATTTTAAACTAATTACACCTAATCTAAGCCCCCTACTAGCTATTAATATAGCTACAATATAACTAATAGTTACATTGTAGCTATTTTAGGATTTATATTTATTTTACAGGCAACTTTGTATTTATTTTAACTAGGTACAATAGTTATTAAATAGTTAATAAATATTTAATAACTACCTAGCTAAAATAAATACAAATTTACCTGTAAAATAAATCATAACCTAAGTTACAATTACACCTAACACTACACTATCATTACATTAATTAAATAAATGAATCCTATTTAAAACTAAATACTTACCTGTAAAATAAACCCTAATATAGCTGCAATATAACTAATAGTTACATTGTAGCTATTTTAGCATTTATATTTATTTTACAGGCAACTTTGTATTTATTTTAACTATGTTCAATAGCTATCAAATAGATATTGACTATTTAATAGCTACCTAGTTAAAATAATTACAAAATCACCTGTAAAATAAATCCTAACCTAAGTTACAATTAAACCTAACACTACACTATCATTAAATAAATTAACTATAAGTACCTACAATTAAATACAATTAAATAAACTAAACTAAAGTACAAAAAAACCCCCACTAAATTACAAAAAATAAAAAAATATTACAAGAATTTTAAACTAATTACACCTAATCTAAGCCCCCTAATAAAATAACAAAGCCCCCCAAAATAAAAAAATGCCCTACCCTATACTAAATTACAAAAGTTAACAGCTCTATTACCTTACCAGCCCTTAAAAGGGCCTTTTGCGGGGCATGCCCCAAAGAAAACAGCTCTTCTGCCTGTAAAAAAAAACACAATACCCCCCCCCACATTAAAACCCATCACCCACATACCCCTACTCTAACCCAAACCCCCCTTAAATAAACCTAACACTACCCCCCTGAAGATCTCCCTACCTTGAGTTGTGTTCACCCAGCCGGGCCGAAGTCTTCATCCGATGGGGCAGAAGAGGACATCCAGACCGGCAGAAGTCTTCATCCAAGCGGGGCAAGAAGATGTCTTCCATCCATCAGAAAAGTACCAAAAAAACAAACAAACACTAAATTACCAAAAATAATAAAATATTACAATAATTTTAAACTAATTACACCTAATCTAAGCCCCCTACTAGCTATTAATATAGCTACAACTAATAGTTACATTGTAGCTATTTTAGGATTTATATTTATTTTACAGGCAACTTTGTATTTATTTTAACTAGGTACAATAGTTATTAAATAGTTAATAACTATTTAATAACTACCTAGCTAAAATAAATACAAATTTACCTGTAAAATAAATCCTAACCTAAGTTACAATTACACCTAACACTACACTATCATTAAATTAATTAAATAAATGAATCCTATTTAAAACTAAATACTTACCTGTAAAATAAACCCTAATATAGCTACAATATAACTAATAGTTACATTGTAGCTTTTTTAGGATTTATATTTATTTTACAGGCAACTTTGTATTTATTTTAACTAGGTACAATAGCTATTAAATAGATATTTACTGTTTAATAGCTACCTAGTTAAAATAATTACAAAATTACCTGTAAAATAAATCCTAACCTAAGTTACAATTAAACCTAACACTACACTATCATGAAATAAATTAAATAAATTAACTACAAGTACCTACAATTAAATACAATGAAATAAACTAAACTAAAGTACAAAAAAAACACTAAATTACAATAAATAAAAAAAATTACAAGAATTTTAAACTAATTACACCTAATCTAAGCCCCCTAATAAAATAACAAAGCCCCCCAAAATAAAAAAATGCCCTACCCTATACTAAATTACAAAAGTTAACAGCTCTATTACCTTACCAGACTTTTGCGGGGGCATGCCCCAAAGAAAACAGCTCTTTTGCCTGTAAAAAAAAACACAATACCCCCCCACACATTACAACCCACCACTCACATACCCCTACTCTAACCCAAACCCCCTTAAATAAACCTAACACTACCCCCCTGAAGATCTCCCTACCGTGTCTTCACCCAGCGGGCCGAAGTCTTCATCCGATGGGGCAGAAGAGGACATCCAGACCGGCAGAAGTCTTCATCCAAGCGGGGCAAGAAGAGGTCTTCCATCCATCAGAAGTCTTGATCCAGGCGGCATCCTCTTCTTTCTTGATCCGACGACTAAATGACTGTACCTTTAAGTGACGTCATCCAAGATGGCGTCCCTTGAATTCCGATTGGCTGATAGGATTCTATCAGCCAATCGGAATTAAGGTAGGAATATTCTGATTGGCTGATGGAATCAGCCAATCAGATTCAAGTTCAATACAATTGGCTGATCCAATCAGCCAATCAGATTGACCTCACATTCTATTGGCTGTTCCGATCAGCCAATAGAATGCGAGGTCAATCTGATTGGCTGATTGGATCAGCCAATCAGATTGAACTTGAATCTGATTGGCTGATTGAATCAGCCAATCAGATTTTTCCTACCTTAATTCCGATTGGCTGATAGAATCCTATCAGCCAATCGGAATTCAAGGGACGCCATCTTGGATGACGTCACTTAAAGGTACAGTCATTTAGTCGTCGGATCAAGAAAGAAGAGGATGCTCTGCGTCGGATGTCTCTTCAGGATGCTGCCGTTCCGCTCCGGATGGATGAACAGAGAAGATGCCGCCTGGATCAAGACTTCTGATGGATGGAAGACCTCTTCTTGCCCCGCTTGGATGAAGACTTCTGCCGGTCTGGATGTCCTCTTCTGCCCCATCGGATGAAGACTTCGGCCCGGCTGGGTGAACACGACTCAAGGTAGGGAGATCTTCAGGGGGGTAGTGTTAGGTTTATTTAAGGGGGGTTTGGGTTAGAGTAGGGGTATGTGGGTGGTGGGTTGTAATGTGGGGGGGGTATTGTGGTTTTTTTTACAGGCAAAAGAGCTGTTTTCTTTGGTGCATGCCCCCGCAAAAGGCCCTTTTAAGGGCTGGTAAGGTAATAGAGCTGTTAACTTTTATAATTTAGTATAGGGTAGGGCATTTTTTTTATTTTGGGTGGCTTTGTTATTTTATTAGGGGGCTTAGATTAGGTGTAATTAGTTTAAAATTCTTGTAATATTTTTTTATTTTTTGTAATTTAGTGTTTGTTTTTTTGTACTTTAGTTTAGTTTATTTCATTGTATTTAATTGTAGGTACTTGTAGTTAATTTATTTAATTTATTTCATGATAGTGTAGTGTTAGGTTTAATTGTAACTTAGGTTAGGATTTATTTTACAGGTAATTTTGTAATTATTTTAACTAGGTAGCTATTAAACAGTAAATATCTATTTAATAGCTATTTTACCTAGTTAAAATAAATACAAAGTTGCCTGTAAAATAAATATAAATGCTAAAATAGCTACAATGTAACTATTAGTTATATTGTAGCTATATTAGAGTTTATTTTACAGGTAAGTATTTAGTTTTAAATAGGATTCATTTATTTAATTAATTTATTGATAGTGTAGTGTTAGGTGTAATTGTAACTTAGGTTAGGATTTATTTTACAGGTAAATTTGTATTTATTTTAGCTAGGTAGTTATTAAATAGTTATTAAATATTTAATAACTTGTACCTAGTTAAAATAAATACAAAGTTGCCTGTAAAATAAATATAAATCCTAAAATAGCTACAATGTAACTATTAGTTATATTGTAGCTATATTAATAGCTAGTAGGGGGCTTAGATTAGGTGTAATTAGTTTAAAATTATTGTAATATTTTATTATTTTTGGTAATTTAGTGTTTGTTTGTTTTTTGGTACTTTTCTGATGGATGGAAGACCTCTTCTTGCCCCGCTTGGATGAAGACTTCTGCCGGTCTGGATGTCCTCCTCTGCCCCATCGGATGAAGACTTCGGCCCGGCTGGGTGAACACGACTCAAGGTAGGGAGATCTTCAGGGGGGTAGTGTTAGGTTTATTTAAGGGGGGTTTGGGTTAGAGTAGGGGTATGTGTTTTTTTTTACAGGCAAAAGAGCTGTTTTCTTTGGGGCATGCCCCGCAAAAGGCCCTTTTAAGGGTTGGTAAGGTAATAGAGCTGTTAACTTTTGTAATTTAGTATAGGGTAGTGCATTTTTTTTTATTTTGGGGGGCTTTGTTATTTTATTAGGGGGCTTAGATTAGGTGTAATTAGTTTAAAATTCTTGTAATATTTTTTTATTTTTTGTAATTTAGTGTTTGTTTGTTTTTTGTAATTTAGTGGGGGGGGGTTTTTTGTACTTTAGTTTATTTAATTGTAGATAATTGTAGGTACTTGTAGTTAATTTATTTAATGATAGTGTAGTGTTAGGTTTAATTGTAACTTAGGTTAGGATTTATTTTACAGGTAATTTTGTAATTATTTTAACTAGGTAGCTATTAATTAGTCAATAACTATTTAATAGCTATTGTACCTAGTTAAAATAAATACAAAGTTGCCTGTAAAATAAATATAAATGCTAAAATAGCTACAATGTAACTATTAGTTATATTGCAGCTATATTAGGGTTTATTTTACAGGTAAGTATTTAGTTTTAAATAGGATTCATTTATTTAATTAATGTAATGATAGTGTAGTGTTAGGTGTAATTGTAACTTAGGTTAAGATTTATTTTACAGGTAAATTTGTATTTATTTTAGCTAGGTAGCTATTAAATAGTTATTAACTATTTAATAACTATTGTACCTAGTTAAAATAAATACAAAGTTGCCTGTAAAATAAATATAAATGCTAAAATAGCTACAATGTAACTAACTATTAGTTATATTGCAGCTATATTAGGGTTTATTTTACAGGTAAGTATTTAGTTTTAAATAGGATTCATTTATTTAACTATAGTAAATTTATTTCGTTTTATTTAAATTATATTTAAGTTAGGGGGTGTTAGTGTTAGGGTTAGACTTAGGTTTAGGGGTTAATAACCTTATTATAGCGGCGACGTTGGGGGCGGGAGATTAGGGGTTAATAATTGTAGGTAGGTGGCGGCGATGTTAGGGAGGGCAGATTAGGGGTTAATAAAATGTATTATAGTGTTTGCGAGGCGGGAGTGCGGCGGTTTAGGGGTTAATACATTTATTATAGTGGCGGCGATTTGCGGTGGGCAGATTAGGGGTTAATACTTGTAGTTAGATTGCAGCGACGTTGGGGGGGGCAGATTAGGGGTTAATAACTATAATGTAGGGGTCGGCGGTGTTAGGGACAGCAGATTAGGGGTTAATAGCTATAATGTAGGCGGCGGCGATATCGGGTCGGCAGATTAGGGGTTAATACTTGTAGTTAGATTGCGGTGACGTTGGGGGGGGCAGATTAGGGGTTAATAACTATAATGTAGGGGTCGGCTATGTTAGGGACAGCAGATTAGGGGTTAATAGTTATAATGTAGGTTGCGGCGATATCCGATCGGCAGATTAGGGGTTAAATAATGTTATTATAGGGTTTGCGATGTGGGGGGGCCTCGGTTTAGTGGTTCATAGGTAGTTTATGGGTGTTAGTGACTTAGTGTACTAAATGGGTGTTAGTGTACTAAAACATACCGAATTTCGGAACCGAATAGAACCGAATTCAGCCGAATCCGAATAAATCCGAAACAAATTTATTCGGATCCGAATAAATCAGAAACAAATTTATTCAAATTTTGCCGAATCCGTTTCGATCCGAACCGAAATTCGAAAAGTCCGAATCGATCCGAACCGAAAACGAACCGAATTTTTTAGCACATGTCTAATATAGGCAATCAATTATAATGGCAATAATGAGTAATATCTGACAGCCTAGGTCTCAAAATTATATAGTAAGCTAAACCCTTACAATCCGAGGGCTGAATTAACTTTTAATCTATAGATTATAAAAGACCAAAGGCTATATTGGTAAGTATTAACTTGTATATATTTTTTATACCACAAGAGTCAGCATATTAAAAGAAACAAGCAGGGTCCGGTAGGAGTAGCTTGGTCTCTCCTGCTTGTTTCTTTTAATATGCTGACTCTTGTGGTATAAAAATTATATACAAGTTAATACTTACCAATATAGCCTTTGGTCTCTCCCCTCACCTGAAAGGGAGGGGAGAGATATGCGAAATAAAATGATAACTGTCAAAAATGGTACTAATCATGTTCTCTCCCCACAGACCGGAAACGGACAATTTAGCTGTGATGACAAGCAACCTCATCCGGGAAAAATTAACAAATCTCTTCCTTTGCAGCACTCTCTGAACCTTATTTCCACAGATGCGGTACACAAGAATCCAGCCAACCCTATTATAGAGGGAACCGGTAGGTACGGAGTTCCTTCTGCACTGGAAAACATGGCGGATTCAGGTAACACGTGGCGAAGCCCACAGATGTATGATAACGCAAATTTTATGTGTGAAATGGTAGAAACTGCAGGGAGATATTATGTATTAGCTGAGCTGCAAGATTCAGTCTCCAACCCCATCATGGGATTAATTGATACTGGGTCTCAGGCAACTATCTTATCCCACAGGTACTACACACAGCTAAACGAGCTAACACCCCAAAAACCTAATAAAAGAATTTGATGGTTCTCTAATAGGTGTTGGGGGTGACTCTGTAAAAGTCTACAGTATGGTCTGGTTAAGAATTAAATTGGGGAACAGGGTCATAAAACACCCTGTCATTATAGTAGATCTGCCAACTGATTGGTTAATTATTGGTAGTGATCTCCTGAAGCGATTAAGCACCATAATTGATTGCATAAATAATGTAATTTGGTCACAAGTTAAAAGGCCTATCAATTATGAGAAATATGGTATATTTCACCCCCCACATAACTGTCACGTGGTGGAAGAGAAACCAGATGCTGTGGAAATTCATTTCAGGAATAACTCTGTACCTGAAATCACTATTTTACAAATAGATGATCAGACTCCTTTAAGTGGCTCTGATGGTAATACTTTTAAAATTTCGCCGGGAAAGATAGCAAATATTTCCTTAGATGGCGATGTATTGACCATATCACTCCACAAGGGGGATCATAAAATCCCTATGGGGGGGGGCCACGCTCAATACCTCGCAGGGATTGAGAGAGTTAAAGAGGATCTATTTATCCCTATACAAGTGCATGACCTTGGTAAAACCAAGTATGCTAAATTAAACTTAAAACAGGAAGCTAGCTATAGAAGCGAAGGCTTATTAGTGCAGATAGCGGAACCTAAAGTGATTAAATATCTTTCTCCCCAAGACCACTGTGTCCACAACCTGGATAACAGGTTTGAAAGCTTTAGCATCACAGCTAAGTGCTAATTATCTGTATCTATAGGTAATAAATCAGTGAAGCACCTGTTTTTAGTTTTAAATACTCCCCATAACCAAATATACATTGGCAATGACATCTTACATAGATATGCCATACAAATAGATTTGATTAACTCTTGCCTCTGGAGCAGGTTAAAGGGGGACCCTGAAGTATTTCAGGATGAAAATGCAGCCCTGAAATCAAACCAGCAATTGCCATATGCTGTGAATATGCAGGTGTCTAGCGATGTTATAATTCCTGCCGGGGCTGATAGATTTCTTTTACCATTACAGGTAAAGAGAGGTCAGAAATTAAAAACTTCTGAAACACTAATTTGCCTCTCCTATAGAATACAAAATCTGGGTGTTACTATGGCCCACACTCCTTTGGTGAATATTGGAACTATTCCAATACATGTTATTGTGCATAACATGACCCCACAGGATATAACCTTATCTAAGGGAACACCATAGGATATGCGCTGGAATCAAGTTATTACACTTTTGGATTCCAGAATAATATAATTGGGCTAATACCTGAAGGATTCTTAACTGAAGAACAATTAATAGAACAATCCTTTACATCTATGCCAGAGGGTCTATTTAATATTTAGTCTATTTATCCCTTCAGCTCAGAGGAAGGCATCTGTAAAATTGAAGAAGCCTCTCTAGTGTTTGACCAGCCGATGAAACAGCAAGATTACCCCAATACCCAGAGTAATGGGGGCAATGTAAATTATAATCAAGGGAATCTCACCTCTAGATTGGAGGAAGCCTATGAAATAGGACAGCCTGAAATCTTTCCAGGATTTCAACAAATAGTCGAAGAGCAAATATCCTTAGCTAATGGCTGTTCCAGTGATGATGAACGCCAACTGCTGCGAGAACTCCTGTTGGAGTACAAGGATATTTTTGCTAGGGATTCTTACGACTGTGGTACTACAGACTTGCACATTGCAAGAATACAAACAGATCCCAATGCACCACCTGTATTTGTTAAACAATACAGACTTCCTTTAGCCTCATATGATTCTCTTGCAGAAATCATAAGGAACTTGGAAGAAAGAGGTATTATCAGACAGGTGCATAGCTCTTATAATAATCCTATTCTAGGTGTTCTTAAGCCCAATGGACAATGGCATTTGTGTGCTGATTTAAGACAGCTAAACAAACGAGTGTACATGTCTGGCTGGCCTGTACCATACATTGACCAATGCCTAGCACAGATGCATGGATCCAAAATATTCACTGCCATTGATTGTGCACAGGGATATTGGACCATAAAGGTACATGAGGAGGACCAGTATAAGCTGGTATTCTCATTCCAAAAGGTCCAGTATGCATTTCAGAGACTTCCTTTTGGATACATAAATTATGGACATGAATTTGCTGTATTCATGCATACGGTTATGCCTTATGCACTGGAAAGGGGGACCCTATCTTATGTTGATGATGTTTTAGTCAAAAGCATAGACTTTGAAAAACACATTGCAGAACTTAAACACGTCCTCAGCCAACTTAAAAGGGCAGGTGTCAAATTATCCCTACAAAAAGCTCAATGGTGCCGCACTCGTGTAAACTTCTTGGGACATGAAGTTACTTCTGAAGGGCTAAATCCTCAGAAGAAAAAGATGGAAGCTATAGTAAACTCTAAAAACCCAACTAACTTAAAGTAATTGAGATCGTTCCTGGGTATGACAAATTATTCTCGCAAATTAATTGATAATTATGCAGTTAGCTAAACCACTACTACTTCTTCTAAAGAAGGATGTGAAATGGCACTGGAGTGAGTCTCAAGAGACAGCCATCAAAGAGCTGAAAAGAAAACTCACACAAGCACCTTGCTTAGCATACCCTGAAGGTGGTAAACCTTTCTTCTTAGAGACAGGTTACACAGATGTAAGCATGAGTACTGTTTTATACCAAAAGCATGATAATTTAAGCAAAGCCATTGCTTATGCGAGAAAAACTCTATCCCCAGTAGAAATAAAATTTAGCGATTGCGAAAAAGCCCTCTTATCTACTGTATGGGCGCTACAAAATTTCCGCAGCTATATACAGGGCGAGAAAATTATTGTAGAAACGGCCCACCAGCCTTTGCTATATTTGCAAAGTGAAAGAATAAGAGATGGGAATCTGTCTAATAGCCGCATAACAGCGTGGACTCTTTCCTTACAAGGCTGGCCCTTAGAAATTCGCTATAAGCAGAATAAAAAGAATCCAGTCGCACAGGGGCTTGCTGAGCTCCACGACTGTACTGCTAGAGATCCTGGGGAAGAATTATCAGAAGATGATTTCCTGGTGGTATCCAATGATTTAACCATACACTGGAAAAAGACCAAGGGTCATTCCAGGGTTCTAGGTCCTGATAAGGAAGGCAATGATCTTGCGGATTCATTAGCCAAACAAGGAGCCATAACTGGAGAACTCCTTAATATTGACCACTTAATGGGTGCAATTCAGGTAGAAGCCATTACCAGAAACCAGGCAAAACAACAGAGTGAGCCTAACCTGGTACAATGGAGTCAGGATTCTCCTAGTGAGGACCAGATCACTAGTCAAAAAGAAGACCCCATTGTAGGCATCTTCTATAAACACATAGAAGATCCTGAAAGCAACCCCATATCAAAAGATTACTGTATTGGCAAAGAAGATCTTAGAATCTTAATGAAATCCAGAACACAATTCAAGTTACAGGATGGTTTGTTAATTAAAACCTTCAAAACTGGCATCCAGCAATGGGTAGTACCCACCAAGTTCAGAGGTCTAATGCTCCAACATGCCCATGATGCTCCCACATCTGGTCATCATGGTGCCAAACTCACTTATGAAATATTGCGTGATTATGCTTTTTGGCCACACATGTTGAAAGATGTTCAAACCTACTGTCAAGGGTGTTTAATCTGTCCACAGTTCCAACCCACTGCGCCAACTCATAGAGCGCCATTGCAGAAAAGGGGGATGGTAATGCCATGGTCAGATATACAAATTGATTTTATTGGTCCAGTAACAAGGTCATCAAGAGATAACAAATACATGTTAACCATGACATGCCTGTTCACTAAATGGGTAGAGTGCATCAGTGCACCTAACAATAGTGCTGAAACATGTGCAGCATTGCTCATCAACCACGTATTCTCCAGATTTGGTTTACCCCAAAGAATCGAATCAGATCGGGGAACCCACTTCACTAGCGAAGTGATGACAAAAATGTGGAAAATACTAGGGGTAAAAAGAAAGCTCCATATTGCTTATAGAGCTGCCTCAAGTGGTGGTGTAGAGCGTTAAAACCAGTCCATTGTTAAAATCCTCAAAAAGTTTGTGAGTAAAACGGGTAAAGACTGGGATGTAAAACTACCTCTAGTCCTAATGGCATTAAGAGCAACTCCAAGTAGTTCTACCAAGATGTCACCTTTTGAACTGATGACTGGTAGAAGAATGGTTCTACCTCAGCATCTGCTGTACCGTACATCAGACCAAAATTTGATAAACGCTGCCAATACCCATCAATATGTGGAAAACCTAAGAAAGCACCTGCAATATGCCTTTGCATGTGCTTAAAGGAACTTAGAAAAAGCTGCAACTGCCACTAAGACCTATTATGATCTCAAGACGTCCAAAAAGGAATATGAAATAAATGATAAAGTTTATCTTTATAACTTTGGAAGAGATCAGGTTAGGGAGAAGAAATTTCTTCTCTCATGGAAAGGTCCTTTTGTCATTACTGACAAAATATCTCCAGTAGCCTATAAAATAAGGATCCCCAAAAATGAAAGTTTCATAGATAAATGGGTCAATATAAATCAGCTGCGAGCATGTCATCCTAGGTCCCAACTACAAGTCATAGAGGGAGAATGAAGTGTCTTATCCCCAAATGCACTAAAAAAATACTGTAGTTTAAAGAAGCCTAACTGATGAACATGAAGGCTCAAAAATACCAGACTTTCTACATAGAAGACTGTCTATGACGTGTACGGTCAACACCCTCACCAAATACCATTGGCTTTAAGCCAATTTAAATACATGTGTCCTACATCTATTTAAAATTGGAAGGGGGATTTATGTCAAGGTATAAGTAAAGATTATACATATCTACATATTATATATTAATCCTATATTTGGCTGGTCAGTAGCAGGTGATTCACTCATTCAGAAAAATTGACTTCACTCATGCTTACATCTTCAGCTCTCCCACCACTTAGTATGCAAAGTTATTCTGAACACACAAGTGAGGACCATAGAACATTTGGTGTATTTAATTTAAACAACCATTCCAGAGGATATCCCACTGAGGCGTGAATTTAAAATCCCTATCAGATGATCGCTGACCCCTATTTCTGCTCTGAAGCCATCTATATTGCATCTCATAAATTCTGAAGATAACAGTTCTATTCTCATATAAAACAAACCCCCCTTGCCAAATAGTTTTAGCTGAATGAAAACCTGTTTGTCCTGATTAAAAGATAGCATAGCTTTTGAAGCCAACAGCACTGCAGGAGGCCAAGGGCCAACTTGTCATACAGGGACCACTGAAGCATTTCACAGCTATGTGTAAATTGTTTCCTGTGGAATTCTTCTATGTGCAGGGAGCAAACAAGTTAACATTTGCTGTCCCTGTATGGCATAAGTAAAATTAAATACATTTTGAAAAAGAAATAATGCCAATAGTTTCATGTGTGTTTGAAATAATTCAAATAACATATATATATATATATATATATATATATATATATATGGAACTGGAACATATTATATTAAATGAATAATTGATGCATTGAATAGATATATGAATAATTAAATTCAAATCTGTAATAGATTAAATGGAAATTGCAATAAACCCATTGTTAAAAGACAGCATAGAAATTAATACATGTGTGTGTATATATATATATATATATATATACATATACATATATTCAGGGACATATTATATTAAAGGGATAATTGCTGTGTTGGATATATATATGAAAAATTGTTTCAAACCTGTAATAAATTGAATGTAAACTGTAATAATCCCATTGTTTAATTATATATAATATAATTTTTCTATTTTTCAGATGGGGCTAGAGGATTGCCTGCATGGGATATCTGAATCATGTCATATGATTATATACTAGATGTTTGTGAAAGTTTAAACACAGCTCTAAAACTATAACAGATGTATAAATGCTATTAATTTTGGAATAATTAGCAGTATAGTTGTTTTGATATGGTATGGTGTATACTGTGAGGGCATACTGTGTTTCATGTCAAATTGATCAGAATAAATAATGTGATACAATACAGTACATATAAACACATTTTAAAGAAATATTTTCTTTCACTGTCTAGAAATGGTTAAATGGAATCTGTCTTGTGTTGTCATGCTGCCACCCAAGGGCCAAAACCCAGTATAACAGTTAAGAGACTTAACTGTTTAAAGGATGCGTTTCCATAGCAACAATATATACTAAACCGATTATCCAATGAGAAGGGACAAGCAAAGGGCGTGAACGAAACAGGTCATCAATGATTATAAAAAAAGGAGTAGTCAATGCAGAAAGGACACACAGTTTTTTTGTAACTTGCTGAGACTAGTGATCTGATTTTGGCTGCCATCCTTGGGAACATTTCACTAAGTAAGAAGCTGAAAACTTAACTTGATATGCAATAACTTTCCTTCAAATTAGATGACCTAAAGACTGGGGGTTCCATTGCATTCCTATTGGCTGAAAATTTTAAATCAGCCAATAGGAATTAGAGCTGCTTAAATCCTATTGGCTGTTCAAATCAGCCAATAGGATTTAAGCAGCTCTCATTCTTTTTTTTGGGTGGTTTTTTTTTAGATTAAGGTTAGGGCTTGTCTTAAAAGAGCTGAATGCCCTTTTAAGGGCAAGAAAAAGAGCTGAATGCCCTTTTAAGGGCAATGCCCATACAAATTCCCTTTTCAGGGCAATGGGTAGATAAGGTTTTTTTTAGAGTTAGGCTTTTTTTATTTTTGGGAGTTGGTTGGGTGGTGGGTTTTACTGTTGGGGGTTCTTTGTATTATTTTACAGGGAAAAGAGCTGATTTCTTTAGGACAATGCCCTACAAAAGGCCCTTTTAACCCCTTAACGACCAAAGATGTATGGGGTACGTCCTGCAAAAAAATGCAGTTAACGACCAAGGACGTACCCCGTACGTTGTTGGTCTTTGAAAGCCCTCCTGATCGCTTCCAGCCGCTTTCATGTTATTGCAGTGATGCCTCGATATTGAGGCATCCTGCAATAACAGTTTTGAGCAGTCCTATGCATTGATGGCCCTGTTCGTTGGTGGGTGGGAGCTAATCCAGGGAGGCGGGTGGGTGGACATCAGTGGAGGAGGAGGACGGGATTGCATGCGGGTGCGTGGATGCGCACGCGTGCACAGGAGCGTGCGTGGATGTGCACGCGTGCACGGGAGCGTACGCACGCGCGGGGGGTGGGAACCCTACACTATTGAACAAGTCTAAGGTGGGACTCAGTGGGTGAGAGGGTGGGAATAAAATTTTTTAACAATCTGGGAGAGGGTGGGGGGTTGGGTGTTGAGGGGGGGGCAGCTACACTACAGAAAATAGTTTTTTTTTAAATAAAAAATTAAAGAAAACATATTTGATTTCAAACTGGGTACTGGCAGACAGCTACCAGTACCCAATATGGTGCACAATAAGGCAGAGGGGGGTTAGAGAGCTGTTGGGGGGGATCAGGGAGGTTGGGGGCTAAGGTGGGATCCTACACAGCAGCATATGTAAATATGCTAAAAAAATTATAAAAAAATAAAAGATACCTTTTATTTTAGTACTTGCAGACTTTCTGACAGTACTTAAGATGGCGGGGACAATTGTGGGGTGGGGGAGGGAAGAGAGCTATTTGGGAGGGATCGGGGGTGTGATGTGTCAGGTGTGAGGCTGATCTCTACACTAAAGCTAAAATTAACCTTGCAAGCTCTCTACAAGCTACCTAATTAACCCCTTCACTGCTAGCCATAATACACGTGTGATACGCAGCGGCATTTAGCGGCCTTCTAATTACCAAAAAGCAATGCCAAAGCCATATATGTCTGCTATTTCTGAACAAAGGGGATCCCAGAGAAGCATTTACAACCATTTATGCCATAATTGCACAAGCTGTTTGTAAATAATTTCAGTGAGAAACCTAAAGTTTGTGAAAAAGTTAGTGAAAAAGGGAACATTTTTTTTATTTGATCGCATTTGACGGTGAAATGGTGGCATGAAATATACCAAAATGGGCCTAGATCAATACTATGGCCTCTATTTATTAAGCTGTCATCCGCAAATATGCTGGAATTCCGAAGCGTATTTGTGGCGAGCCTGATTCACCGTAGTTATCAAACCCTACAGACCGACAAAAGTAGAATTTAGTGACGTGACATACGATCCGGCGGACTCAGATCTGTGGTTACGTCACTACAGATGTTCCGAACTTCGGCACAATCTGACTACTTTTGGAAGTTATCAAATAACTACCAGGTACGCTCGCCACTATTCCGGCCCAGCGTACCTGGTTTTCAATCCGCCGCCATGGAATTAATGGAAGTCTGAAAGCAGCTAAAGCTTATGTTCGCTGCTGCCCGATATCCCATTGATTCCTATGGTAGTTTCTACACCTAACACCCTAACTAAATAAAGTGTTTAACCCCTAAACCGCCGCACCCGGAGCCCGCCGTCACCTACATTATACTTATTAACCCCTAATCTGCCCCCCCTATACCGCCGCAACTCTAATAAATGTATTTATTAACCCATAAATCACCGCTCCCGGAGCCCACCGCAACTCTAATAAAGTGTTTAACCCCTAATCTGACCCCCCTACACCGCCGCCACCTACATTATACTTATTAACCCCTAAACTGCCACTCCCGGACCCCGCCGCCACCTACATTAAATTTATTATCCCCTAATCTCCCGCCCCCAACTTCGCCGCCACTATATTAAATTTATTAACCCCTAAACCTAAGTCTAACCCTAACCCTAACACCCCCCAACTTAAAGATAATTTAAATAAATCTAAATAAATATTCCTATCATGAAATAAATTATTCCTATTTAAAACTAAATACTTACCTATAAAATAAACCCTAAGATAGCTACAATATAACTAATAGTTACATTGTAGCTATCTTACGGCTAGATTACGAGTTTTTGTCGGTAAGGCTTGCGGGGCTAACGAGCCTTTTTTTCCCACCGCTCCCTTAAGACAACGCTGGTATTACAAGTTTTTTTAAACCTGGCGTTAGCCGCAAAAAAGGTGAGCGTAGAGCAGAATTTAGCTCCACATCTCACCTCAATACCAGCGTTGCTTAAGGCAGCGGTGAGCTGGCAAAACGTGCTCGTGCACGATTTCCCCATAGGAAACAATGGGGCTGAGCCGGCTGAAAAAAAACCTAACACCTGCAAAAAAGCAGCGTCCAGCTTCTAAAGCAGCCCCATTGTTTCCTATGGGGAAATTAATTTTATGTCTGCACCTAACACCCTAACATGAACCCCGAGTCTAAACACCCCTAATATTACACTTATTAACCCCTAATCTGCCGCCCCCGCTATCGCTGACACCTACATTATATTATTAACCCCTAATCTGCCGCTCCAGACACCGCCGCCACCTACATTATCCCTATGAACCCCTAATCTGCTGCCCCCAACATCGCCGACACCTACATTATAGTTATTAACCCCTAATCTGCCCCCCCCAACGTGACCGCAACTATATTAAATTTATTAACCCCTAATCTGCCGCCGCCAACGTCGCTGCCACTATTTTAAATTTATTAACCCCTAAACCTAAGTCTAACCCTAATCCTAACACCCCTCTAATTTAAATATAATTTAAAATAATCTAAATAAAATTACTACAATTAAATAAATTAATCCTAATTAAAACTAAATACTTACCTATAAAATAAACCCTAAACTAGCTACAATATAAAGGGCTATTAGTAGTTTATTTGTAGAATGTTTTTTTTATTTTGGGGAGGTTTTTTTGGGGGGAGGGTATTAGAATAGCAATATTTCTTTAATTTTTTTTGATAATTCATTTTTTTTGTAATGGTAAGTTATTATTTTTGTGTGTAAATGTTAGTTTTTTTATTTTTTGTAAAGGCTAGGATTTTTTTTTTGGTGGTAATATTAGGTTTTTTCTTTTTTGTAATTTTTTTCTTTTTTAAGTAATGTTAGATTTTTTTTAGGGTAAGCTTAGGTTTAAATTTTATTTTACAGGTAAGTTTTTATTTTTTTAAGGTAGTTAGTATAGTTTTAATTTATGGGTATTTTAATTGGGGTTAAGTAAGGGGGTGTTAGGTTAGGGGGTTTAGTTATTAGTTTATTACTGTGCATTGTGGGTGGGTGGAGGTTTAGGGGTTAACAGACATCCACACCTGCAAAAACTCATTTCAGGGAGGTGGCTTCACCCGATACTGTGCCGCAACCCCCACCCCCGCTGCCAGTTATATATTGGACACCTTGAAACCCTAAATAAGATAGGGACTTATCATTAAAGTAGCTTCCCGCTAAAGTCACATTAAAAAAAGGTAGCTTTATTGCACAACCACATACAACAAACCTATTTTCCAGTGATGGTACGCTTGTTGAATGCTTAAATATTTTAGAATATGAAGTTTAATTATGTGCAGTAAATAAGGTAGCATTTGTGTTTATTTTATTAAAATAAGTGGGGGGCTTTTTTGTTACTGATGCATGCTTTGAGGGTATAACGTCCCATCAACTAAAGGCATTCCTTATATAAAAAAAAAACACTTTTACGGATTTGGGCCCCATTGGATCATGGTACTTGGAGTTTCAGGGAGATTGCATTCCATTTGCTGGCATCAGGGAGCCGCTATTACAATCAGGGAGACTCCCTGAACTTCAGGGAGAGTTGGGATGTCTGGGTTAATACTTTATTTAAATAGTTTGCGATGAGGGGGTGGCGGTTTAGGGGTTAATACTTTTATTTAGTATTTGCGATGTGGGGGGATGACGGTTTAGGGGTTAATAATTTTATTTAGCGTTTGTGATGTGGGGGGGGGGGTGGTTTAGGGGTTAATAGTGTAGTTTATGGGTGTAAGAGTACTTTGTAATGTATTTTTGTTGTGTTTTGTGAAACTTTTTAGTGCCGCAAAACACATTACGAGAGCTTACAGTATGGATTGATGTGGAAAGGACTATTGCAGTAGCGCAATGGCGATCTCTCTCGACTTGTAATATCAGTAGAAGAAAAATGGATAACAAAATCGCTATTGCGCTAGCGCAAAGTCCGTTACACATCACTTATAATCTTGCCCACAATGTTTTGCTTTGTCTTAAGGCTGTGACACACTGCAAGCGATGCGGCGCGAGGCAAAGCAGCTGCTTTGCTCCGCATCGCATTGCTTCTGAAGTTCAAATATTTCATCTCTGAGCGCTTAGCTACGCGACCTGACGCAGCAGAGTGCTCAGAGATGAAAAGGCAGGACACACTGAGCGCACACAGCTGCATCTACACGCTGCGCGTCGCTCCGCTTGCAGTGTGTCACAGCCTTTTTAGCACACTGCTCAATTTTGCATATTCCCAAATGAGGTCAGAAGGTTGTTTCTAACATAGTAAACAGTGTTCCTTTAGTAAAAAAAAAAATATGTTATAACAAAGTAAACATAGGTAAAAGATGGCTCCACTTTTTGTTCCTGGTGACACTCTGTAGCCTTCATCTAAACCCCATACCAATTTCTGAAGTGAAATAATGCTATATGGCTGAGAAAATTATTTAGAACATTAAAGTCAGATTTTACCTAATCGTTTAAACATATAACGTAAAAATAATTGACTAAAACTACAATATAAATAAATAAAAAAATGGAAACCTGTATGTATATTATGGCGGAATTTTTGTGTGTGCAAGCTATGGAACATTATCCTGAGAGGCCTAAACGTGTACGTCTATATTTGTGTCTTTCCTCTTTTGCTTTATACATGTGTCCGTTAGCAACCGAGTGAGGCCTTAGCAACACCTTTTGGCAGAGTCTCGCAACGCAAGTGAAACATCGCGAGATAGTGTTGATGTCCCCGGGTGGCGCGAAGCTGAGTTCCGCCTTGTAACACGGAGCGACGGCGTGTGATTTGTATAGCGAGTGGTTGGCATCATATTATTTGTTTACAACATCTACTCTCCTGCGTTCAGCATGGTGTCTGTAAATAAGGGACAACCCGCGCAAAGTCGCAACTTGCCCTGGTATGGTCTGTGCAGATGTAAACACTGCTTAATATAATGATTTAGTCTTCTGTATTTCTGGAGTGCCAGAGAAAGTAACGCTCTGGGTTGCTATAACGTACATCTAAGAAGTCAAGCGGAGTAGTCGGTACATTTGGGTTTAGACGGGGGCGTCATGTACATTCAGAACACGAGTTAGTACTTAGTGGGACACACTGGGGAATTGCTGTAAGATACCCTGTAATATGCACTGCTGAGGGAATTATTTATGTAAATTTGTATAGAATGTTTACAGTGGTGGTATTGATGGGGAAATACTAAGCTGGAATATGAATGTTTTTTTGTCAATTCCAACAGAGCGATAATCCTCCCAGTTAGATACGATTTGAGAGTCCATGGTTTATATGAGGTTCTTTGCTATAGGAAGAATCTATGTGAGTACGTATGTGGTGGGAGATACTGCATCCAGATGCTGTTGCGAGGTGCACATATATAAGTGGGATATTCCTTCTATACAATTCCAAGAAAGACTATTTTGTTTGCTGTTTTAATCAAATTAAACTTTCTTGATTCAGAGCGTGCAACTTTCTAATTTACTCCTATTATCAAATTTTCTTCGTTCTCTTGCTATCTTTATTTGAATGTAAGCGTTGGAGCTGGATCGTTTTTGGTTCAGCACCTGGGTAGTACTTGCTGATTGGTGGCTACATTTAGACACCAATCAGCAAGCACTACCCAGGTGCTGAACAAAAAATGGGCCAGCTCCTAAGCTTAAATTCTTGCTTTTTCAAATAAAGATACCAAAACAATAGGAGTAAATTAGAAAGTTGCTTAAAATTGCCTGCTCTATCTGAATCATAAGTTTAATTTTGACTAGACTATCCCTTTAAGAGACTATAATGCATATGAATGAACAATAATTAACATAAAAAATTTTGCTTGAAAGAAAAAAATTCAAAAGTGCCTTTTATATAGATAAGGTTATTGAACCCCTTCACTATCAGAGATTTCAGAGAAAAACTTGTCAAAGTTTACAATTGTTATTCTACATTTTTGCTATTGCTCCATTTAATAAAAAAAAAAATCACATTCCACAAATAAAATAAATAAAAATGTGTTCATTGGCATCTTCTGAGTCAGGCAATACCCTACGTCTATATATTTTATATTAATTTTTATAATTGTAAGGTCTATGTCTGCAGCTGTACGTATGATGTTCTAAAATGATCCAATGGGGTAACTCATTTAGTATAGCACAACTGCACAAATTTTACACCCAAACAATATATATTTTTAACTTTTGACAACCCAACGTATCGATTTTAGGCTAATTTTGTTATATTTCATGCCACTATTTTGCAGCCGGTTGTATGTCAAATGCAATTCTATTAAAAAAAAAACATTGTGTTTGTCACTGAATTTATTTGCACACAACTTGTGCAATCATAAGACAATTCGTTGTAAAAGCTTCCCTAGGACCCCCTGTGTACAGAATTACTGGTCACTTAGGGGTCAATCAGTAATTGCCAATTTGCCAGTCACTCAGGGGTCCCTCGTTGGTTAACAGTCACTCAGTGGTCTCCAGTCCCTCCATAGTCAAAGGTCACTCCATGGTCACTGATCACTCAGTGATTGTCAAACAATCACAAGTCATTTTGCTGGTCTATGAAACATCACCAGTCTCTGTGTCACCAATAACCAAAAGCTCATTGATCGCTGAGTGACCCAGTCCCTATGGTAACAGAGGCCAATTAGTTGACTTTGGTCATTCCACCGATACCTGGGTCACTTAGTAGTCAACAGTCACTCCAGAGATACCTGAGTCATAGTGATCACGACTCATTCCACTGTGACTTGGGTCACTTTGAGGTCACTCAGAATTCACCATATTCTTCACAATAACTTGGGTCTCTTTTTTTGGTTACACAGCCATCAACTCACAGTGATTTGGTTCACTTAATGGTCATACAACCATCAACCCACAATGACTTGGGTCTCTTAGAGAACAGTAAGTATCAGTCACCTCATACTTTATTACATCACTTGGTGGTTACTTTTTAGCAAGTGACCACCAGCCAGATACATGTACAAGCTGCAGTTAAAACCTATGACGTTGGAGTTAATATAAATTATATATCTGCTCACTACTTAAGTAATTTTTATACATTTGATTATGGAAATAAAATGTCCCAGAGATGTCTTCCATGTGAAATAGGTTTAATAGATTATTTTAGGTATATTTGGCTAAAGTTGAGTATAGGGGAGAATCCTCTATATATTTTGGGTCATGTGAAATATCACGATGCACAAAAAAAGTTTTTGGGGAACCACAGGCACAAAAAAGTGAGACAAGTACTTTATCACCAATTTTCTTTGTGCTACATTTGTTTAAACTCCAGTCCTATTTAACTAATCACACAACTTTATTTTTAAATTTGGACAGAGTAGCTGCTCTTCAATTGCGTTTTTACATTGTCAGCTGTGACAAATTGATTATAAATTGCCGAGCAGTGGAGGATCTGGGGGTGCCTAAAGCAACTATATAGTACCAATGTCCATTTGGGGGCGCTGCTTAGGAATCTCGTCTTAAAATGCAGATTAGAAGGTGTATATTAAGATTGTCTTGAAAAGGCAAATGTAAATAGTTGACATGACATGATGAAAATTGTTCAATAAAGAAAATACTCTTTTTCTCAAAATACTGTATAAGGAAAAGGCCTGTGAGTGTCCTCATTTATGGATATATATATAATAAGCGTGAATATAATAGAAATGTTAAGTCTCCCATCATTAATATAGACCACTTGTGGGTCCCACTAAATCTCAATTTAGTATATTAGCAAAAGGTGAATATAGGTGTTTAATTTAGGTATACACCTTTTTAAGTTGAATTTTTTTTATTCAACTTAATTTGAAATGGTATAGAAATCCCATATAGATAAATACATTACTGAGAAAACAAATCTGGGAATATTAATATATGTTAGATCACTGTGGCTCTGGTATCTCATTGACTTCTATTACATCCAAAAGTGATATATTATAAAAGGATAAATGGAGGACAGTACTTCAGCCATCTAATATATACATTCAAATAAAGAATATCCACTATGGGTCTAGTCCCCATGCTTAACTTGTCAGTCGATTACTTATATACATGCTAAGGGGCCGAATTATCAAGGGCCGAGTGGCCCTAAATGCCCCCCCCCCCCGTTTCGCGTGTGAGCCTTCCATGCTTGCCCTAAATACCCCCGGTTTCCGCACACGCCTTCATGCTTGCCGGAAAACAGGAGTTTAGAAGCAGTTTCTTAACTCTTCTGTTGCCTCTGAGGCTCCGGACATCAATCCGCCCCATCGCATACGATCGGGTTGATTGACACCCCCTGCAAGCGGCGGCATTGCACAAGCAGTTCACTAGAACTGCTTGTGCAATATTAAATGCCGACAGCGATGTTTGGCAGACATGGTACGCTACAGCGTATGATGTCTGCGAGACAAATCGGCTCCTAAGTCTTTATAGCTGGAGCAGCACTCAAAGCTGAGACCGATCATGGCTGCTGCCCGGAAGTTCTCCAACCCAAAATATTTTTCATGATTTAAATTGGAGCATACAATTTTAAACAACTTTGCATTTTACTCCTATTATCAAATTTGATTTGCTCTCTTGGTATTTTTTGCTGAAGAGTAGGCTCAGGAGCAGCAATGCACTACTTGAACCTAACTAAACACGCATGGTGAGCCAATGACAAGAGGCATGGTAAAGGTATCCTACAGCGTATTTAATTTCATAAACATGAAGCTACTGCTGTAACACCCACTGCCATCATAACGATCTTTGCACCTGCTTGCCCTCTTAGCCAGTAGCATTATTCCGATTTACCATTCATGGTTGTTAAAATGAACAGGAATAAGTAAAGGCTGCCTCTCCTGCTCCTTTGACATAGCAACTCTTTTTTGTTTATGCCTGCTTGAAAGACCTCTAATACTAAAGCCCTCCAGCCAGCCTCAAGGCCAGTAAAACCTGTCATAGCAGCTTCAAGGAAGGCAAATTATGGGATTTAAAACCCAGATCTTAGTACATATAGATGCTTTCTACTGAGTGTAGTAGCATTGCAGGTAAAGCTGCCAACTGGAGGAACACAAAACCCAAATTTGTTTCTTTTATGATTCAGATAGAGTATGCAATTCTAATTCAACCCTATTATACATTATTCTTCATTCTCTTGCTATCTGTATTTGATTGTTGGCTACATTTAGCCACTAATCAGTAGGCACTATCCAGGTGCTGAACCGAAAACGGACCGGCTCCTATGCTTACATTCCTGCTTTTTCAAATACAGATAGCAAGAGAACGAAGAAGAATGTATAATAGGAGTAAATTAGAAAGTTGCTTAAATTTGCATGCTCTATCTGAATCATACAATAAACAAATTTTAGTTTTGCGTTCCTTTAAGGTTGTATTGATTAAAAAGTGTGATTTAAACGTTTTCCCTGTTTTTTATTTATTTTTAACTTTGGGACTGTCACCCCTTCCCCCTTTTTGTGTGCTATTTTTAATAACAACTTCTTTCTTACATAAAATGACTATTTGACATCTTTTTCATGCAAAACAGAAATAATTTAGCATGTTTAAATATTGATTTTTCATATACATTAGTGTTAAACATATGTGGGAAACTGATTTTATTTTATAAACAGAAATGAGTAATATAGGAATTCGTTAATCTCTATTTAGTTGTTAGTTTGTAGTTGGCTACTTTGAGCTCCAGCTATAAGAACTAAGTCAGAAATGGTTTATGATGGTTTCCTGCTCTCAAATACAAAATATTCTCTGTAAGATTTGCATATTAAGCACTGAAGTTCATCTAAAGAAGCAGATAGTAATAGTTGATTACAAGTTCTGTTTGTAGATACATTTTCAAGAATAGTTAGAACAAAAAAAATGTATTGACACTTAAAGGGGTACAACTACAGTAGCATGGTTACTAATCATGATATTTTGTTACTCCTTTGCCTGCAGCTCTCTTCAAGGCAATTTTGTTATTTTAACCCTTTTCAAGTGCTAGTCTTCACACTGGACGCTGTCATCATGGAGTTAATTATTTTTTCAATCACTGTGATAGTGATATCCTCCTGTTGACAACTCATAGCGTGCCATTAGCGTCCAACAATACAGAGCGGCACAGTATCTGAAGATGCATTAAAAACAATGAATGTGTTAAAACTGTTTTGACCCTTTTTTTTTTTTTTTCTTCTAACAGGGTGGAAAAGTATCGACCACAAACTTTGGATGACTTGATTTCACACCAAGATATTTTAAGCACAAGTAAGTGTTGTGAAACAAACAGAAGGTAGTGCCGATGTATAGTACTGAATAAAGTGATTAAGTGGGTTTACAGGATACATTGTAATTCCTGGTGAGAAATTATCAAACGCACACCATGTTATAATATAACTAAAACAAAAAACAAACCAGGAAAACAAATACAATTAGTTGACATGTATTTTTATATGTTTAGATTATACAGTAATCCTCCAATGTCTTAACATTTCAAAAAACATGTTTTGTAATTGTTTTTTTACCTTTTGGTATATTCAGTATAGAGATTATTTTCTATTTTTCGATAAACAAATACATTTTGAAAGGTGATGCAAAGAAAGGGGGCTTCAGTGTCCCTTTAAAGGGACACAGAACCCCCAAAAAAGTTATTTCATGATTCAGATATAGCATACAATTTAAATAACTTTCCAATTTAGTTCTAGTATCAAATTTGCTTCATTTTCTTGGTTTCCTTTGTTGAAAGAGCAGCAATACAATACTGTGTGCTAGATGAAAATATCAGGTGAACCAATAATGAGGCATATATGGGCAGCCACCAATCAGCAGCTAGCTTCCAGTAGTGCATTGCTGTTACTAAGCCTACCCTAGGCAAGATTTTCAACAAATGTTACCAAGAGAATAAAGCCAATTAGATTTTTGGTGAAAGTTGCTTTAGCGCCGTTAGGACGTCATGGAATGTTCTGAAGCCAACGGCGCATACTGCATGGGATCAGGTCATGGGCGTGCATAGCGTTGTAGGCTTGCTCCCCTGACCCGATCCCATCATTGAAATCTCGTGATCGCATGCACTAACGTCGTTCCGATGTAGACATATTTAACCTGACACAAAAGGGTTAAGCAAATGAAAAATTTGGAAATATAGTCCTTCTACTGCTTGGTGTGTACTATGATGTCATGTTTGTTGCTTTCTTGAAAATTATTTGTTGTGTATAAGATGTATTTTAATTTGTGTGGTAATCCCCTTTTTTTTTTTTTTCTCTCCCCATTTAGTTCAGAGGTTTATCAGTGAAGACAAGCTACCACACCTTTTATTCTATGGCCCACCAGGAACAGGAAAGACTTCCACAATTTTAGCTTGTGCCAAACAGCTGTACAAAGATAAAGAGTTCACCTCTATGGTGTTAGAGGTATGTTTTCTGTAATGTTTTATTGGGAAAGACTTGATTTCTAAAAAAGGCATGCCAGGGAGGGAGGCAAGACAGTTTTTTCCAACCATTTCAGGTGAAACTCGAAAAATTAGAATATCGTGCAAAAGTTAATTTATTTCACTAATGCAACTTAAAAGGTGAAACTAATATATGAGAGAGACTCATTACATGCAAAGCAAGATAGTTCAAGCCGTGATTTGTCATAATTGTGATGATTATGGCTTACAGATCATGAAAACTCCAAATACACAATCTCAGAAAATTAGAATATTACATGCAATCAATAAAACAAGGATTGTACATAGACCAGGTGTGTTTTTCTTTAGCCCAGGTAAGACGCTCCTGACGTTGTTTGTTGTTCAGGAGTGGCTTGACAAGAGGAATAAGACATTTGAAGCCCATGTCCAGGATCCGTCTGTGTGCGGTGGCTCTTGATGCACTGACTCCAGCCTCAGTCCACTCCTTGTGAAAGTCCCCAACACTTTTGAATGGCCTTTTCCTGACAATCCTCTCCAGGCTGCGGTCATCCCTGCTGCTTGTGCACCTTTTTCTTCCACACTTTTCCCTTCCACATAACTTTCTATTAATGTGCTTTGATACAGCACTTTGGAAACATCCAACTTCTTTTGCAATTACCTTTTGAGGCTTTCCCTCCTTATGGAGGCTGTCAATGATGGTTTTCTGCACATCTGTCAGGTCAGCAGTCTTTCTCATGATTGTGATTCCTACTGAACCAGACTGAGAGACCATTTAAAGGCTCAGGAACCCTTTGCAGGTGTCATGGCTTAATTAGCTGATTAGAGTGGGACACTTTGAGCCTAGAATATTGCACCTTTTCACAATATTCTAATTTTCTGAGATTGTGGATTTGGGGTTTTCATGAGCTGTAAGCCATAATCATCATAATTATGACAAATCACAGCTTGAACTATCTTGCTTTGCATGTAATGAGTCTCATATATTAGTTTCACCTTTTAAGTTGTATTAGTGAAATAAATTAACTTTTGCACGATATTCAAATTTTTAGAGTTTCACCTGTACATTATTAGTTTCAAAAGTCTTGCTCTTTGTATACCAGGGCTTTTTAAGAAGAGAATGAGATAAAAAAAAATTTATACCAATAACAATAGTTATGTTATTTTAGTCTTTATGTGTTCCGTGTTCACTGAATACCAATTGAAGAATATACATTCAAATTGAGATGGCTTTGAAATATTTTTTTTTTAAATGCTCGCAGCTGTGTGAATTCTCAAGAAGAATCATAAACCATAATATTTTATGTTGTCATAATGTCCAAATATTTAGCTACTGTGAATCTTAGCTGTTTGTCTGAAGTACAGCGTAGAAATTGAATTTGGTAAATACCAATAATGATATTATGATATAGAGGGATAGTATATGGTTTCAGCTTCTCTCCCACTTGCAATGATAGTCTTGCAATAGTTGGTAGCCTTTAGTGGTTCCATCTTAACTGCATATGAATAAGAATCCATACACCCGGGTCATTATGGGAAGATAAATGTTTTCTAGGGGATACAAGTAGCTTCTGTGCATTGAACCTCTTTAAAGGCATAACTCTGCTCTCCTCAGAATATTTTTCTTTCTTGAGGTATGTTGTTCTTTGGTAGTATGTAGAAGCCTCTGTATTTTCGGAATGTATGTTATCACCAGCATCTCTATTTGCACAAAAAGTTAAAGCCAGCATAGTTATGCTTAGAGGGACATAAAACCCAATTTTCTTTCTTTCATGATTTAGACAGAGCATACAATTTTATACAACTTTCCTATTTACTTCTTTTATTTAATTTGCTTCCTTCTCTTATCATTTGCTGAAAGGTTTATCTAGGTAGGCTCAGGAGCAGCAAAGAACCTAGGTTCTAGCTGCTGATTAGTGGCTGCATATATACACCGATTGTCATTGGCTCACCCATGTGTTCAGTTAGAAACCAGTAGTGCATTGCTGCTCCTTCAACAGATGAAGCAAATTTGATAATTAAAGTAAATTGGAAAGTTGTTTAAAATTGTATGTTCTACCTAAATCATGAAAGAAAATATTTGGGTTTCATGTCCCTTTAATGAGAGATCCTGTACAGTTTCTGCCCTATGCCATTCATTAGTTGTCCTTGTATATCTAGTCATCTAAACAAACTGACTGTAACCTTTAGCCAGGATTTCTTTGTTTTACTATTAGTGTATATAAATAAATATTTAGTAAATATTTAGTAACACTGACTCCAGAATCCATTTTTTTTTCCATGCACATTCTTGTTGATATGGGACACACAGAAAACGTGATCAAAGTTTAAAAAGATTGGTGATAAGGCATGTGAGCATGCTAGGTCAAATGTGTCCTTGGTTAATATATTGCCTGAATAAAATACTGTTTTAATTTTCTGGGGGCAAGGGGAGATAGTCTTCTCATCCATTTAAACGGTGACTTTTCCTATTACCCCCACTGTATTGGGTCTTGGTGCATTAGCTGTCACAATAGAGAGTTTAGATAAATATTGTATTTCATTATTTGTTCAAATATACATTTGAAAAGCTCTTCCACATTTAGTTACATTTTACATAGTTCTCTTTGTAATCATAAGTAAGTTCGGAAACGTGCACATGTCTTTAGCCATCTGACAGAAGTGTTTTCAAGAGTGTTCATAGCAATGTTATGCATAGTTATGAACACTCCTGCAATTAACTACTAAAGATACATGCACGCACCTGAGCTCCTATCAGCCTACTTATGTACTCTTCAAGCAAGGATACCAAGAGAACAAAGCACATTTGATAATAGAAGTACATTTGAAAGTTGTTTACAATTGCATGTTCTGTCTGAATTTTGACTTTACTGTCTCTTAAAAACCTCTTTGCTAAATTTGTTCTAAACTTTTTTTTTTTTCCTCCAGTGATATGTTGCAAAGAAATTTGAATAACTATTTTATTTTGTTTTAGTTAAATGCTTCAGATGACAGAGGTATAGACGTTGTGAGAGGACCTGTCTTAAGCTTTGCCAGTACAAGAACTATTTTTAAGTAAGTGAGCTTATGCTACTGTTTAGTAAGTACTGGAGGTTGCCCAACTCTATCAGTATATATGTAAGGAAACAAAATTACATTCAAATTGGCACATACATACTTAATAACTTTATTAAAAAATTGCCAATAAATCAGAGTCCAGCCGGACTTCTGCACACACACAAACATACACCAATAAAAGTAGCTTAAACTCAGTACTGTAAATCTCAGCCTTCTAAATAGTAATGTTATAGAAAATGTTTGATACAATGTACTCCAATGGTATTGGTGAATACCCATCTTATAAGTTTATGCCATTTGAATACTGTATCAAGTGAATGCATAGACAGATTGTGAGATTTGCATTTGGTGAGAACAATTGAGCTATCACTTACTGTTATGGATACCATAGCCAAGAAATAGCCTACCCACAATTGTTTGTATATTCAATCACAATATCATCTATTATAGCTAAGTGGTTTGGTGCGTCTTAAATATAACTAATATCACTAGTGCTGTAAAGACAGCCAACAATTTCTAATAGCTATCAGTGCCGACAAATCCCACTGCTAAATTGTATCCCAACACACACACACTAAGCTGCAAGTAGTCCCTTCTATAGCGGGGACTTGTATTACTTTTATGCTAACTGCAGATGCATTCAAATTGAATATTAGATTAAAGTACTGAGCAAGCGATTTTAAGAGTGGAGGTACTATGGCCTTGTGAGAGTGCCCCTGACGTGCGTTTCACATAACGCTTCCTCCGAGTTGTACGCACCGGCCGGACAAGGTGATTTATATTGCATCAATGTGCCCGCCTGTATTGCATGATAGGATCAATCTTACTGAATCGTTCGTCAATAATTGGTTATACGATCTGTCATGTATAAGTATTTGACCAATGGGAAATGAGTTGGTGACATCATCACTTTTTCACCAATTACTGCTAACCTTGTATTATCTGACTATTATACAAGAGAGAGAGATGTGTATCTCTCTCTCTCTCTCTCTCTCTCTCTCTCTCTATTATATATTATATATTTTCTTTCATGTAATTGGCAAGAGTCCATGAGCTAGTGACGTATGGGATATACAATCCTACCAGGAGGGGCAAAGTTTCCCAAACCTCAAAATGCCTATAAATACACACCCCTCACCACACCCACAATTCAGTTTTACAAACTTTGCCTCCTATGGAGGTGGTGAAGTAAGTTTGTGTTAAGATTTCTACGTTGATATGCGCTTATCAGCATTTTTGAAGCCCGTTTCCTCTCAGAGTACAGTGAATGTCAGAGGGATGTGAAGGGAGTATCACCTATATGAATGCAATGGTTTTCCTCAGGGGGGATCTATTTCATAGGTTCTCTGTTATCGGTCGTAGAGATTCATCGCCTACCTCCCTTTTCAGATCGACGATATACTCTTATTCCATTACCTCTACTGATAACCGTTTCAGTACTTGTTTGGCTATCTGCTATATGTGGATGGGTGTCTGTCTTTTGGTAAGTATGTTTTCATTACTTAACACACTCTCAGCTATGGTTTGGCACTTTATGTATTTATATAAAGTTCTAAATATATGTATTGTACTTATATTTGCCATGATTCAGGTTTTCAGTATACCTGTATTTCCTTTTTGCAGACTGTCAGTTTCATATCTGGGAAATACTTTTTATGAAAATGTATTTCTTACCTGGGGTATAGTCTCTTTCTTTTTAAAGATATGATGAGTCCACGGATCATCATCCTTAATTGTGGGATATTCACCTCCTGGTCAGCAGGAGGAGGCAAAGAGCACCAGAGCAGAGCTGTTAAATAGCTCCTCCCTTCCCTCCCACTCCAGTCATTCTCTTTGCCCACGTTAGTGGTAGGAAGAGGTAAACTGAGGTGTTAGTATAGATTCTTCAATCAAGAGTTTATTTTTTTTAAAGTAGTGCAAGATTGTGCTGCTTTGTTTTAGGGTGTAGCCGTAGTCCATATCAGTCTCTTCAGTAGAGCTTTTGGTGGCTTTAGAGCAATGGGAACTGGTGGGACATAATTCTCACTGCGCTTCCCATACCTTTCTGCTGCCCTTATTCTGATGGCCTAAGCAAGTATTAACTCAGGCCTTATCATTTTCCACAGGGCTTTAAGTGGGAGAGGACCTCTTAAACCTGTAGGGCTGTCCTGCTGTCGGACAGCATTAAGGTAAGTGCAGACTTTTTATTCTGGGGAATACATAAGACTCAGAGGAAAGTGGGCACTTCAATTATACCTTTATTTTATATAAGGCACATAGAGCCTTTGAGATGGGACTTCTGGCTCTCTATGTGTGGAGGGTGCTCTTTATGGCAGCTTATGTACAGGCACTGGGGCTGGGAGTAAGGCTTGTCACTATCGTTATTTTTAAGCCGATCGCGCTGTGTAGTTAACGCCCACGATGGGTGGGGCCAGCATTTTGCGCGCTTCACACTTCTGCTGCGCAGTTTCGTCTAGTCTAGCATCCGGAGACGTTCCGGTTTAGTTGTGGGGCTAATCGGATCTTAGACTAACAGGACAGTGACTACTTATCGCTCTGGAACCGCATGGTTTTTCAGCCTGAATAAGCAAGCGGTTGTTAGCGCTCCAGATTCTTCTTCTTCTTCTGCACCGCTGGGACATTGCAGTGAGAACGGTCGGCAGGTAGGCGCCTCCTCTAGAGGAGAGGTGTTTGTGGTTTAAAAACGTTTTTATTTATCTAAAAGTGATACGTTTTTGTTTTCAGCAGGAAAATAGTTTGCATTTAAAATTTAAAGGCACAGTATCCTGTTATACATTCAAGTTTAATAAGTACTCTGTTTACAATTTGGCTTCATTTTACTACTCTGTTTTTTCCACATACAGAAAAAAAAAAGTTCAGTTTTAAAATTTAAAGGGCCAGTAACAATTTTTTTCTTATTGCTTATTACATTGTCTGTTCTCTAAAATGGATTTAAAAGCTGTGCAAAATGTTACTTGTGCCATGCGTTTGGATGCCAATGTGGAACCACCAGTTCCTTTTTGTCCCTCATGTATTGAGAGGGCTTTAAGCTATAGATAGAAAATTTTTCATGATAACATTTTTTCAAAGGCGGATGCTTCTCAGGAGTCTAATGATGAGATTCAGAGTATGCCGCAGCTTTCTCCCCAAGTCCCAAGCAGTGCCCTGTACTTCTACTCTAGCTCCTGCAGGAGTTACTTTAAAAGACATAGCTGCACTTTTGTCTTCCACAATTTCTGATGCGTTGTCTGCTTTTCCTATGCTACAAGGCAAACGTAAGAGGAAAGACAACCATGTGGTCAGTGAGGTTTCTGATGCTATGGTGGCAATCTCGGATGTACCCTCCCAGGGAACTGAGATGGAGGGTATAGAGGTTCTATCTGAAGGTGAAATTTCAGACTCGGGGAGTTCCTTACCTTTGACTGATTCAGAGGTTGTCTCTTTCAGGTTTAAACTAGAACACCTCCAACCTGTTACTCTGAGGTTTTGGTGACTTTAGACGACTGTGATTCCACGGTAGTGGTCGCTCCTGAGAAATCGAGTAAATTGGACAGATATTTCGAAGTTCCTTCTTACTCAGATGTTTTTCCAGTTCCTAAGCGAGCTTCGGACATTGTTTCTAAGGAATGGGAGAAACCAGGTATTCCCTTCTCTCCTTCTCCTATTTTCAAGAAGATGTTCCCTATAGCTGACGCTGTCAGGGAATCTTGGCAAACGGTTCCTAAGGTGGAAGGGGCTATTTCCACCTTGGCCAAACGAAGGATAGTTGTGCTTTTAAAGACCCAATGGATAAGAAGTTGGAGGGTCCACTTAAAAAGATTTATGTTCACCAAGGTCTGCTATTGCATCTGACTGCGTGCATTGCTACTGTCACCAGTGCTGCAGCTTATTGGTTTGATGCTCTGTCCGAGTCTCTTAAGACAGACTTCTTTTGAGGAGATCCTGGATAGGATTAAAGTTCCGAAATTAGCCAATGCTTTTATTACGGATGCTTCTCTGCAAATTACTAAATTGGCAGCTAAGAGTTCAGGGTTCTCTATCCTAGCCTGCAGAGCCTTATGGTTAAAACCTTAGTCTGCGGACGTATCATCTAAGTCTAAGCTTCTAGCAATTCCTTACAAGGGAAAGACCTTGTTTGGGCCTGGACTGAAGGAAATTATCTCTGATATCACGGGAGGTAAGGGTCATCTCCTTCCTCAAGATAAGAGAAGTAAACAGAAAGGACGACAAAGTAATTTTCGTTCCTTTTGAAATTTCCTTCTCTTCCTCCTCTAAACAGGAAAGAAACTATTCGCAGTCTAAGCCTACTTGGAGACCCAACCAGTCTTGGAACAAGGGTAAGCAATCCAAGAAGCCTGCTGCTGAATCCAAATCAGCATGAAGGGCTTGCCCCCGATCCGGGACCGGATCTGGTAGGGGGCAGACTTTCTTTCTTCGTTCAGGCTTGGGTGCGGGACGTTCAGGATCAATGGGCTATAGAAATGGTGTCTCAGGGATACAAACTGGAGTTCAAAAATTTTCCTCCCCGAAGATTTCTTCTTTCTAGATTGTCTGCAGACCAGATAAAAAGAGAGGCGTTCTTACATTGTGTAAGAGACCTCTCCTCCCTGGGAGTAATTTTTCCTGTTCCTGTACAGGAACACGGGCAGGGTTTTTAATTCAAATCTGTTTGTAGTTCCCAAAAGGAGGGAACTTTCAGACCTATCCTAGTTTCTCAGAGTTCCGTCATTCAAGATGAAAACTATTCGTACCATTCTTCCATTGCTCCAGGAGGGTCAATTTATGACGACAGTGGATTTAAAGGATGCATATCTTCATGTTCCTATCCACAGAGATCATCACAAGTTCCTAAGGTTTGCCTTTCTTGACAAATACTTTCAGTTTGTGGCTCTTCCTTTCGGTCTGGCCACGGCACCCAGAATTTTTACAAAGGTTCTGGGGTCTCTGTTGACGGTTCTAAGATTGCGGGGCATTGCCTTATCTGGACGATACTGTGGCGCCTTATCTGGACGATATTCTAATCCAGGCGCCATCTTGTCTACAAGCAAGGTCCCATACCAACGTTTTGCTATCCTTCCTGAGAACTCACGGGTGGAAGGTAAATCTGGAAAAGAGTTCCTTAATCCCGAAGACAAGGGTAACTTTCTTGGGAACTCTAATCGATTCTATATCTGAGGATTTTCTGACAGAGGTCAGAAAATCAAAGATTCTAGATACCTGTCGAGCCCTTCAGTACAATTCTCGGCCGTCAGTGGCTCAGTGCATGGAAGCAATCGGACTGATGTTCGCGGCAATGGACATCATACCGTTTGCTCGGTTTCTCCTCAGACCTCTGCAGTTAAACATGCTCAGGCAGTGGAATGGAGATTATGCAGATTTGTCTCCTCGAATAACCCTGGAACAGGAGACGAGAGACTCTCTTCAATGGTGGTTGTCTCTGGATCATCTATCCCAGGGGACATGCTTTTGCAGACCTTAAAGGCTCAGGGCGTCTGGACTCAGGCAGAGTCTGTTCTTCCGAAAACATCCTGGAACTAAGAGCGATCTTCAATGCTCTTCTGGCCTGGCTTCAGTTGGCTTCGGCCCAGTTCATCAGATTCCAGTCGGACAACATAACGACAGTGGCTTACATCAATCATCAGGGAGGAACGAGGACTTCCTCCCCGATGACTGAGGTAGCCAAGATAATCCGGTGGGCGGAGGCCCATTCTTGCCATCTGTCAGCGATCCACATCCCGGGGGTGGACAACTGGGAGGCGGAATTTCTGAGCAGGCAGACTTTTCATCCGGCAGTGTGGGAACTCCATCCGGAAATATTCTCCAACCTGATTCTCAAATGGGGTCGGCCAGAGTTAGATCTCATGGCATCTCATCAGAATGCCAAGCTCCCGAGATACGGGTCAAGGTCTAGGGATCCCCAGGCGGAACTGATAGATGCTCTGGCAGTTCCTTGGTCCTTCAGCCCAACATATCTATTTCCCCCGTTTGCTCTTCTTCCTCGGGTCATTGCTCGAATCAAACAGGAGAAGGCATCAGTGATCCTCATTGCTCCTGCGTGGCCTCGCAGGATTTGGTATGCCGATCTGGTGGACATGTCATCCCTGCCACCTTAGAGACTTCCATTGAGGAAGGATCTTGTCTTTCAAGGACCCTTCCTTCACCCAAATCTAGTTTCTCTGAAGCTGACTGCTTGGAGATTGAACGCTTAATCCTATCCAAGCAGGGGTTTTCTGATTTGGTCATAGAGACCATGATTCAGGCTCGTAAGCCTGTAACTAGAAATATTTGCCATAAGATATTGCGTAAATATCTCTATTGGTGTGAATCCAAGGGCTACTCATGGAGTAGAGTTAGGGTTCCCAGCATTTTGTCTTTTCTCTAAGAAGGTTTGGCGAAGGGTTTATCGACAAGTTCCCTAAATGGTCAGATCTCTGCCTTATCTATTTTGTTACACAAACCTCTGGCAGATGTTCGATCCTTTTGTCAGGCCTTGGTTAGGATCAGGCCTGTGTTCAAACCAGTTACTCCTCCATGGAGTCTGAATTTAGTTCTTAAAGTTCTTCAAGGGGCGGGCTCCGTTTGAGCCTATGCATTCCTTAGATATTAAGTTGTTATCTTGGAAAGTTTTATTTCTTATTTCTTCAGCTCGAAGAGTGTCTGAGCTTTCGGCGTTGCAATACAATTCGCCTTACCTTATTTTTCATTCGGATAAGGTAGTTTTACGTACTAAACTTGGGTTCCTTTATAAGGTTGTTTCAGACAGGAACATTAATCAGGAGAGTGTTGTTCCTTCCTTGTGTCCTAATACTCCTCCTCAGAAGGAACGTCTTCTGCACAATTTGGACGTAGTCCCTGCTTTTAAAGTTTTACTTGCAA
Organism: Bombina bombina; assembly: GCF_027579735.1. Taxonomy (NCBI): domain Eukaryota; kingdom Metazoa; phylum Chordata; class Amphibia; order Anura; family Bombinatoridae; genus Bombina; species Bombina bombina. The sequence continues at coordinate 330,089,772 of NC_069500.1, read as the reverse complement.
GCAACTAAAGACTTTTGTCAGTCTTCTCTGTTTGTAATTTTCTCTGGAAAACGTAAGGGTCAGAAAGCTACGGCTACCTCTCTTTCTTTTGGTTGAAGAGTATCATCCGCTTTGCATATGAGACTGCTGGACAGCAGAATCCTGAAAGAGTTACATTCCACTAGGGCTGTTGCTTCCTCATGGGCATTAAAAAATTAAACTTCTGTAGAACAGATTTGCAAGGCTGCAACTTGGTCTTCTCTTCACACTTTTTCAAAATTTTACAAATTTGATACTTTTGCCTCGGCTGAGGCTGCTTTTGGGAGAAAGGTTCTTCAAGCAGTGGTGCCTTCTGTTTAGGTTCCCCGTCTTGTCCCTCCCTTATCATCCGTGTACTCTAGCTTTGGTATTGTATCCCACAAGTAAGGGTGATGATCTGTGGACTCATGGTGTCTTTTAAAAGAAAAGAAAATTTATGCTTACCTGATAAATTTTCTTTCTTTTTAGACACAATGAGTCTACAGCCCGCCCTGTTCTTTTAAGACAAGTTGTTAATTTTTGTAAACTTCAGACACCTCTGCACCTTGGCTTTTCCTTTGTCTTCCTTACTTCGGTCGAATGACTGGAGTGGGAAGGAAGGGATCAGCTATTTAACAGCTCTGCTGTGGTGCTCTTTGCCCCCTCCTGCTGACCAGGAGGTGAATATCCCACAAGTAAGGATGATGATCCGTGGACTCATCGTGTCTAAAAAGAAACAAATTTATCAGGTAAGCATAAATTTTTTCTTTTTTCAAATTGACTGTCTTTTAAAATGTCAGTTTATTACGTCATTCTTGGCACAAGAATTTTGGCGCAAAGTTACGTTCGTTTACGCAAATTCGCCATTTCCGATGTCTTAGTTGATGTCGAGTCCTTCACAAGTTGTGCGTCATACTTGGCGCCAAATATTTTCATTATTTAAGACCCCATTCCTTTTTGCCTCTTACCTTTTTCTATGTCAGAGGGCAATGCTATTTGTATTTTTTCACATTCCTGAAACTGCCATATAAGGAAATTGATAATTTTGCTTTATATGTTGTTTTTTTCTCTTACATTTGCAAGATGTCTCAATCTGATCCTGTCTCAGAATTCTCTGTTGGATCCCTGCTGCCTGATAAGTTCTACCAAAGCTTAAGTGCATTTGTTGTAACCTTGTGGAGATTATACCTCCAGCTGTGATTTGTAATAGTCATGATAAACTTTTACATGCAGAGAATGTATCCATCAGTAGTAGTTAATTACTTGTTGCTGTTCCCTTAACATCTAATGCACAAGATATACCTGTAAATTTAAAATAATTTATTTCTGATTCTATTTAGAAGGCTTTGTCTGCCAATCCCGCCTTCTAATAAATGTAAAAGGTCTTTTAAAACTTCTCATAGAGTTGATGAAATTTCAAATGACCGGCAACATACTGATTTATCCTTCTCTGATGAGGATCTATCTGATTCAGAAGATCCTGCCTCAGATATTGACACTGACAAATCCTCTTATTTATTTCAAATGGAGTATATTCGTTCTTTATTAAAAGAAGTGTTGATTACATTGGATATGGAGGAAACTAGTCCTCTTGATATTAAAACTAGTAAAGGTTTAAATTCTGTTTATAAACCTCCTGTGGTTATTCCAGATTTTTTTCCAGTTCCTGATGCTATTTCTGATATGATTTCTAAAGAATGGAATAGGCCTTGTACTTATTTTATTCCTTCTTCAAGGTTTAAAAAATTGTATATTTTGCCAGCAGTTAGATTGGAGTTTTGGGAAAAGATCCCCAAAGTTGATGGGACTGTCTCTACTCATGCTAAACGTACTACTATTCCTACGGAAGATAGTAATTCTTTTAAAGATCCTTTAGATAGGAAACTTGAATCTTATCTAAGGAAGGCTTATTTATATTCAGGTCATCTTCTTAGGCCTGCAATTTCTTTGGCTGATGTTGCAGCTGCTTCAACTTTTTGGTTGGAAACTTTAGCACAACAAGTATCCGATCATGATTTGTCTAGCATTGTTAAGTTGATTCAACATGCTAATAATTTCATTTGTGATGCCATTTTTGATATCATCAAAATTTATGTTAGATATGTCTTTAGCTATTTTAGCTAGAAGAGCTTTGTGGCTCAAATCTTGGAATGCTGATATGACTTCTAAATCCAGATTGCTTTCTCTTTCTTTCCAAGGTAATAAATTATTTGGTTCTCAGTTGGATTCAATAATTTAAACTGATACTGGGGGGAAGGGAGTTTTTTTGCCTCAGGATAAAAAACCTAAAGGTAAATCTAAAGCTTCTAACCATTTTCGTTCCTTTCAACATAAGGAAAAGAAATCTAATCCTTCCCCAAAGGAATCTGTTTCCAATTGGAAGCCTTCCTCAAATTGGAATAAATCCAAGCCTTTTAAGAGATCAAAGCCAGCCCCCAAGTCCGCATGAAGGTGCGGCCCTCATTCCAGCTCAGCTGGTAGGGGGCAGATAAAAATTCTTCAAAGATGTTTGGATCAATTCGGTCCAAAATCATTGGATTCAGAGTATTGTTTCTCAGGGGTACAGAATAGGATTCAGAGTAAGACCACCTTTTGAGAAGATTTTTTCTGTCACCCATTCCAGTGAACCCAGTAAAGGCTCAGGCTTTCCTGAAGTGTGTTTCAGACCTAGAGTGATCAGGGGTAATCATGCCAGTTCTGTTTCAGGAACAGGGCCTGGGGTTTTATTCAAATCTATTCATTGTTCCAAAGAATGAAAATTCATTCAGACCAGTTTTGGATCTAAAGATTTTGAATCAATATGTAAGAGTACCAACTTTCAAGATGGTGACTATAAGGACTTTTCTGCCTTTTTGTTCAGCTAGGGCATTATATGTCCACAATAGACTTACAGGATGCATATCTTCATATTCCGATTCATCTGAATCACTATCGGTTTCTGAGATTCTCTTTTCTAGACAATCATTACCAATTAGTTGCTCTTCCTTTTGGCCTAGCGAACGCTCCAAGAATCTTTTCAAAGGTTCTCGGTGCCCTACTCTCTATAATCAGAGAGCAAGGTATTGCAGTGTTTCCTTATTTGGACGATATCTTGGTACTCGCTCAGTCTTTACGTTCTGCAGAATCTCACGTGAATCAACTAGTGTTGTTTCTTCAAAGACCTGGTTGGAGGATCAATTTACCAAAAAGTTATTTGGTTCCTCTGACAAAGGTAACCTTTTTAGGTTTCCAGATAGATTCAGTGTCCATGACTTTGTCTCTAACAGACAAGAGACGTTTGAAATTGGTTGCAGCCTGTCGGAACTTTCAGTCTGTCATTCCCTTCAGTAGCTATGTGCATGGAAGTTTAAGGTTTCATGACTGCAGCATCGGACGCGATCCCCTTTGCTTGTTTTCATATGAGACCTCTCCAGCTTTGTATGCTCAATCAATGGTGCAGGGATTATACAAGGATATCTCAATTTATATCCTTAAATCCCAATGTTAGACTTTCTCTGACTTGGTGGTTAGATCACCATCGTATAATTCTAGGGGCCTCTTTTGTTCGTTATTACAACAGATGCGAGTCTTTCAGGTTGGGGAGCTGTTTGGGGATCTCTGACAGCACAAGGGGTTTGGAAATCTCAAGAGGCGAGATTACCAATCAATATTTTGGAACTTTGTGCAATTCTCAGGGCTCTTCAGTTTTGGCCTCTGTTGAAGAGAGAACCGTTAATTTGTTTTCAGACAGACAATATCACAACTGTGGCATATGTCAATCATCAGGGTGGGACTCACAGTCCTTTCAAGCTATGAAAGAAGTATCTCGGATACTTGTTTGGGTGGAATCCAGCTCCTATCTAATTTCTGCGGTTCATATCCCAGGTATAGACAATTGGGAAGCGGAGTATCTCATCCGGAAGAATAGTCTCTCCACCCAGATGTGTTTTCTCAAATTGTTCAGATGTGGGGGCTTCCAGAAATAGATCTGATGGCTTCTCATCAAAACAAAAAACTTCCCAGGTACCTGTCCAGGTCCAGGGATCCTCAGGCTGAAGCAGTGGATGCGTTGACACTTCCTTGGTGTTATCAACTGGCTTATATTTTCCCACCTCTAGTTTTTCTTCCAAGAGTGATCTCCAAAATCATCATGGAGCAATCGTTTGTGCTGCTGGTGGCTCCAGCATGGCCTCACAGGTTTTGGTATGCGGATCTTGTTCGGATGTCCAGTTGCCAAGCTTGGCCACTTCCATTAAGGCCAGACCTTCTTTCTCAAGGTCCGTGTTTCCATCAGGATCTCAAATCATTAAATTTGAAGGTATGGAAATTGAACGCTTAGTGCTAAGTCATAGAGGTTTCTCTGACTCAGTGATTAATACTATGTTGCAGGCTCGTAAATCTGTCTCTAGAAAGATTTATTATTGAGTTTGGAAGACTTACATTTCATGGTGTTCTCATAAATTCTCTTGGCATTCTTTTAGAATTCCTAGAATTTTACAGTTTCTTCAGGATGGTTTGGTTAAAGGTTTGTCTGCAAGTTCATTGAAAGGACAAATCTCTGCTCTTTCTGTTTTATTCCACTGGAAAATTGCTAAACTTCCTGATATTCATTGTTTTGTACAGGCTTTGTTTCTTATAAGCCTGTCATTAAATCAATCTCCCCTCCTTGGAGTCTTAATTTGGTTCTGAAGGCTTTACAGGCTCCTTCATTTGAGCCTATGCATTCTTTGGACATTAAACTACTTTCTTGGAAAGTGTTGTTCCTTTTGGCCATCTCTTCTGCTAGAAGAGTTTCTGAATTATCCGCTCTCTCTTGTGAATCTCCTTTTTTGATTTTTCATCAGGATAATTCAGTTTTGCGGACTTCATTTAAATTCTTACCTAAGGTTGTGAATTCTAACAACATTAATAGAGAGATTGTTGTCCCTTTGTGTCCTGATCCTAAAAAATCTTCGGAGAGATCTTTACATTCTTTGGATTTGGTGAGAGCTCTGAAATATAATACAGAAAGACAGAGTGCGCTACAAATAGCTCTACCTATTATCTATTGTAAAAAATAAATTATAAATGCAATTTTACCATATATTAAAATATAAATACTGCAAAAAATAAAATAGATTCAATGTATACTTTATTTCCACAATATATATCTAAAACACTTTAAAATATTATAAGGTGCACTTTATAGTTAATAATATCACAATAAGCAGCTTTTATATTAAACACAACTTGATTTCCCAAAAGCTCAGGGGCAAGAATAGACACGGTTGCATTAAACCGGAAATATATTTGCAACAATGTTCCTTTTACGTATTTGATAAAACTTTTTCTTTTTGTAACAATTTAACAAAATAGGTGTGTTGTCCTCTTTATATTATGCAGTTTTTTAGTCTTTTATATCCCCAAAATAGTCATTCTTATCACTGTATATTTTACACATTGGGTGATTAGCATTCGTTGGTTAAAACAGTACTCATGAAATGCAATGTCTGATATCCTCTGTATGTGTGGGTTTAAATGCACCAAAAGATAAAAACTAATTGTCACTCACCAGAATCCGAAAGGTTTTTTACCTTTCCCCGACTCTGCTACTTCAAATATTATGTTGAAGCCACTAAAGATTTCAGGAAGACTTCTAGTCTATTTGTTATCTTTTCTGTTTCCAGGAAAGGTCAGAAGGCTTCTGCCGTTTCTTTGGCATTTTGGTTAAAGCTTTTGATTCATCAAGCTTATTTGGAGTCGGGTATTCATCAAGCTTATTTGGAGCCCCGCCTCAGAGAATTACAGCTCATTCTACTAGATCAGTTTCCACTTCTTGGGCTTTTAAGAATGAAGCTTCAGTTGATCAGATTTGCAAAGCAGCAACTTGGTCTTCTTTGCATACATTTACTAAATTCTACCATTTTGATGTATTTGCTTCTTCGGAAGCAGTTTTTGGTATGAAAGTTCTTCAGGAAGCTGTTTCAGTTTGATTCTTCTGCTTATGATTTAAGTTTTTATTTTTTTGGGAATAGTTATATTTGGGTTGTGGATTTATTTTTTTCAGCGAAATGGCTGTTTTTATTTTCGTCCTCCCTCTCTAGTGACTCTTGCGTGGAAGTTCCACATCTTGGGTATTGCTATCCCATACGTCACTAGCTCATGGACTCTTGCCAATTACATGAAAGAAAACATTTATGTAAGAACTTACCTGATAAATTAATTTCTTTCATATTGGCAAGAGTCCATGAGGCCCACCCTTTTTATGGTAGTTATGATTTTTTTGTATAAAGCACAATTTATTCCAAATTCCTTTGTTGATGCTTTTTACGCCTTTCTTTATCACCCCACTTCTTGGCTATTCGTTAAACTGAATTGTGGATGTGGTGAAGGGTGTATTTATAGGCATTTTGAGGTTTGGGAAACTTTGCCCCTCCTGGTAGGATTCTATATCCCATACGTCACTAGCTCATGGACTCTTGCCAATATGAAAGAAATTAATTTATCAGGTAAGTTCTTACATAAATTATGTTTTTCTACTGCTTCATGAATATCATTGATTTAAAAAACAGCACCACAGTGGTTGAACTTGTTTAAGTGTGCTGGGCTTTACCGCTTTCCTATATAGATATAGAGATAGAGGGACAGACGGGGAGACACGCACACACAGAGACACACACACAGGGCAAAAATTCTCCAGTATTTTGGGCAAGCTGAAAGTCCCAGTAGTGAAGTGGTTAAAGGCCTTTGCAGTCCCTTTTTTTCTTTTCTTCTTCTAACACCTGAGACCTCATATATTTGAACCCTTGTAACTTTTTTATGCAATTTTTTTTAAAATATTTTTTTATAAGATGGTGTTATGAGTGTAACTGTAATTTGTAATGTATTTTTGATGTTTTGTGACACTTTTTTGTTTTGCAAAACGGTTAACCAGAGCTTTGAGGACATACTAACCCGACGAGTGTTAACTTGAATTGCGCTCAAGCAAACGCATTTACTTTCAACTTGCAATACGAGCCAAACATCCACGCTTGCGCATAACTTAGTGCTCCACTCGTAATCTTGCCCTTAGCTCTATAGCAGCCAGCACTACTGGTCTGTAGTTGAGACAAATGTGCATAGCCAGGTTTAGTTCTCAAGCGGAAGCACCACTTTGCAGAGGTTAAGTGCATAGTTTTGTGCAGTAATAAAATACTCTAACACCTTATCACATGTATTTCATGCATTCATAGTTAGGCTTTTTAATATGTCAGTAAAACAGTGTAATCTTAAATAGTGTTTATCTTAAATTTTCAATTTTGAGATTATCTGACACCTTCATATCTGATTTTTAGGAGAGGCTTCAAACTTGTGATCCTGGATGAAGCAGATGCAATGACTCAGGATGCTCAGAATGCTCTGAGACGAGGTAATATGTTTAGGATTTCAGTGCCATATGCCTGGGATCTGTACAACACTGCAGGGTCTTGGAAATCCTAGATAGACTAAACAATCTGCCTTCTCTTTATGATGCACAAAATATATTTATGCAGTTAGCAAGTCTAGTATTTATTACCCCCTTCTTAATCTGGTAAAATTTTCCTTTTGTAGCTAATGTTTTAAATATTGATCAGCTTTATTATATAGGCATTTTGTCATTTTAATAGTTACATTAACATTTTGTACATTGCAGTTTCTTTTTAATTCCTTTTCTCACTGTACTTTGCGTTTGTTTTGAAATTGTCATTTGTTTTCTGTCGTAGCAGGTTAGAACGTTTGGCAAATACTGTATTAATACGTATAGTCAACCACACTGTTAAAATATTAAAATTTTTGGTTTGACTTTTCCAAGTAAGTAGCTGTAGAAGTATGGACATGTGTAAAGCATCTGCAAAATCATGTTATGTTTAGTAGAGAAAAGTAATGTATATTCAGCAGAGTTCTAATCTTTAGAATGTTTGTTTGCTCACTGAGCAAATATCTTGAGAAAGAGGCTTATTTATTATGGAGCATAATAGAAAGTTTGTCGAAATATTTTATTTTGGTTTAAAAGAACATATTAAACAAAAATTAAGATTTGTTTTGCTACATGAGTTTATTTTTTTAACCCCATAACTATGGGTTTTCCATTGCGTCTCCAAAAAAGGTATATTTTTCATACAGTATCTTCCAATCAACAGCCATAGAGGGTATATTATTCTATTTGAGTATGCACATTTGATTGGCTAGTAGTGTCCCTCCCTTCATATTTTATAATTTATTTGCTTTAGCAAAATGTAATATTGTTGCAAAACTTTTAAGCCACTTAGAAAATATCAGATAAAAACCAATTATTTGAGCAGTAACTGAAAATATAGTCAGTGTTCTCCCAGGACCTTTTAAATGGGCACACCACCTTGCTGATTTTACTGACCATCAGAATAAAATTTAAGCCGTTAGATGAAATTAGAAAATATTACATAGTTTCAATGTTTGCAGAAATGTTCATTAAATCAATGTAAGTTGCATTATGCAATTGATGTGTGCATTTCACTTCTTAAAGGGACATGAAACCCAACATTTCTTTCTAATGACACTGTGAGTCCACGGATCATCTCTAATTACTATTGGGAATATCACTCCTGGCCAGCAGGAGGAGGCAAAGAGCACCACAGCAATAGCTGTTAAGTATCCCCTCCCTTCCCTCCAACCCCAGTCATTCTCTTTGCCTATGTTAAAAGCAAGGAGGTGGTAAAGTTTAGGTGTCTGAAAGAAGATTCTTCAATCAAGATTTTATTTTAAAGCAGAACAGGTTTGTTCTGATCTTTCCTGGGGTTTATCCGTAGCCCATGTCAGTCTCTTCAGTAGAGCAGTGGTGGCTTTTAAGCAATTGGGAACTTGTGGGCTATAATCCTCACTGCACCTCCCAAATAGCTATTGCTGCCCTATCTTGAAAGCCTGAGTAAGATTGCTCTGTCTTTCTTTTTTTCCACAGGTCCATGTGAGGGAGTATGCCTCTCAAACCTAGTGAGCTGCCCTGCTGCCTGGCAGATTTCCGTTAAGGTAAGTGCTAAATTTAATTTCTAAAAAGGAAGAAAGTTTTTGGCACTTTAACAGTTCACTCTGTTGTTACGTTAAATACATTCATCCTATTATAGGTTAATAGGATAATGTGATGTAGTTTGTGCAGGCACTGGGGACGAAAGGACTCATTACTTAATAAGGCTCAGTCAGTGTTTTTTCTCTGGTGTGTTACGGTCAGGCATATAGCTACTTGGTAGTGTTTTACTTGTTGTTACTCTTGGCGACTTTACTTTCACAGTGGTAGTAGGTTAATGCCGGCCGGGAAGTTTCAGCTAGGCACGCCCACGATGGGCGGAGCTTTTCTGAAGCGGCAAAAGAGTTTTTGCGTGCTTTTTCTTAATCACTTCCTGAGGGCCGGAAGGGTGACGTACTTTCGTTGCGGCTCTGCATTCTCAGAAGTCTGTGAGAACGGTCACCTGATACCCGCTGGGAGCAGCTATGGATTGAGTCCGGATCTTTAACTTCTGTTGACTCTAGTAACCAGCAGGACAGGTAGGCACATCAGCAGGGCTTGCTGAGGTGTAGAGGCTGTCTGGGTTTCTCTAGAGCCACTGCTCTGCTCTTAGAAAATAAAGTTACTTTTAACATTTAAAGGACCAGTAAACACAGCAGATTTGCATAATCAACAAATGCAAGATAACAAGACAATGCAATAGCTTTTACTCTGAATTTTAAATTAGTAGTAGATTCTTTTTTAACACATTTCAAAGTTATGTATATTTCCACTCCCCCTGTACCATGTGATAGCAATCAGCCAATCACAAATGCATATACGTATAGTCTGTGAATTCTTGCACATGCTCAGTAGGAGCTGGTGACTCAAAAAAAAGTGTAAATATAAAAGACTGTGCACATTTTTTTTTATGGAAGTAAATTGGAAAGTTGTTTAAAATTACATGCTGTATCTGAATCATGAAAATTTAATAAAACCTGAGTGTCCCTTTTAAAGTATTTTATTTTTTGTTTATTCATTTATTGGGTAAAGATGGATCAAGAGGCCCTGCAAAATGTTACTTGTACTTTGCTTTGATGCGAATGTGGAACCACCAATCCATTTTTGTTCCTCATGTATCGAGAGAACATTGCATTATAGGGATCCACTTTTTTAATCTGAGCCAACATTGTCTGAGGCGGAGGCTGTTCAGGGGTCTCCTGTTCAGGTTATGCCGCAGCTTTCTCCTCAAGTGTCCCAAACCTTATAGTTTTCACATGCAGTGCCCTGCGTTTCCTCTCACACTCAAGTTAAAGTTACCTTGCAAGACATTGCTACCCACATATCCTCGGGGGTAACTGATGCGCTGTCTGCTTTTCCCATGCTGCAGGGAAAGCGCAAAAGGAAATGTAAAGAATCAGTGAGTAAGGTTTCTGACAAAGTCATGGCTACGCCGAATGTTCCCTCCCAGAAGTCTGAGGAGGAAGATACTTCGGTAGCATCGGAGGGTGAAATCTCAGATTCAAACAGTGTAATTCCTTCTTCTGATGCTGAAGATGTACCCTTCAGGTTTAAGCTATCCGGTGTTACTTAAAGAGGTTTTGGTCACCTTGCATGACTCTTGACATGACTGTCGTAGTCAACCCTAAGAAGTCTAGTAAGTTAAACAAATACTTTGACGTTCCTTCCACGGTGGAGGTTTTTCCGGTACCAGACCGGGCTACAGAGATTATTGCTCGGGAATGGGAGAGACCTGGTATCCCTTTTTCTCCATCCCCAATTTTTAAGAAGATGTATCCAATAGCGGACTCTATCAAGGAGTCTTAGCAGACGGTCCCCAAGGTGGAAGGGGCAATATCCACTTTGGCTAAGAAAACCACTATTTCTTTTTAAAGATACGATGAGTCCACGGATTTCATCCTTGTGGGATTACGCCTCCTGGTCAGCAGGAGGAGGCAAAGAGCACCACAGCAGAGCTGTATATATAGCTCCTCCCTTCCCTCCCACTCCAGTCATTCTCTTTGCCTGTGTTAGTGATAGGAAGAGGTAAAGTGAGGTGTTAGTTTTAGATTCTTCAATCAAGAGTTTATTATTTGTAGTGCCAAAGTGTGCTACTTTGTTCTGGAGTGTAGCCTAGACCAGATCAGTCTCTTCAGTAAAAAGAGAAGCATTTGGTGGCTTTAGAGTAATGGGAACTTGTGGGACACAATTCTCACTGTGCCTCCCCTATATTAATGCTGCCCTGCCTTTGGAAAACCTGAGACATTCTAACTCAGGACTTTCTCTTCATTCTCAGGTCCATGGGAGGGGTATGACCTCTTACACCTGGAGCCTGCCTTGCTGCCAGGCAGAAGATGAGGTAAGTGCTGACTTTGTTTCTGGGGTACAAGAAGTCTCAGAAAAAGTTTGGGCACTTTATTTTTTTGACACAGACCTCATCACATTGGGGCTCCTTCTAGGGCAGTGCTTTACAAACTGTGTGTCGGGACACACTAGTGTGTCGGCAGCAGTGTGTAGGTGTGTCCCTGCTTCAGCACAAATTTCTTTTAATTTTTTTTTTTTTTTGGGTTTCTGACTTTCCGCCTGCCTGCTACGCATATCACATGGTTGACACGTGATTGATACCTAGGGGGACACAGATCATCTTAACCTATTGGCACAGCTCAGTGGGAACTGAAACTATTCCCATTGGCGGCACATTGGCTCCTGACTGCACGTGTAGTCTCCTTAAAGGGACATAATACTCAAATGCTAAATCACTTGAAACTGATGCAGTATAACTGTAAAAAGATGACAGGAAAATATCACCTGAGCATCTCTATATAAAAAAGGAAAATATTTTACCTCACAATCTCCTCAGCTCAGCAGAGTAAGTTCTGTGTAAAAAGTTATACTTCACCTGCTCCCAGCTGCAGGTAAAAATAAAAAGTTAAAGAAATGAACAGCAGCCAATCAGCATCAGCAGTGCTGAGGTCATAAACTCTTACTGTGATCTCATGAGATTTGACTTAACTCTCATGAGATTTCATAGTAAGCTTCCTTTACCTAATTGGTGAAATAATATGAGAGTTCACGAGGCTCATCCCCTAAGATGTCCCAGGACAGACACACTAAAATGCTGCTTAGAAATCCTTTATAATGGGATGTGGCTACTGAGGAACTTTTGAGGTAAAATATCTTTCTTTTTGAGATGTTCAGGAGATATTTTCTAGTCAGCATTTTACAGCTATACTACATCACTTTCAAGTGTTTAAACATTTGGGTATTATGGCCCTTTAATTAGCTCGTGACTGCATGTGTAGTCAGTGAATGTGACAGCAGTGTGTTTGCAGCGCAGGCAGTAGTCAATCGGACTCACCGAGCTCTGAGGGTTGCAGCTTAAATGCTGAGCTGAAGTCAGTGGGGATTTTTTGCAACTAGCTCCCAGTAGTGCATTGCTGCTCCTGCTCTTGATATATTATGGATAGGAAGTGGAAGCTTAAAAATGCTTGATGATGGAATGCGAGTGTCTATCTAATATTACACCAAATATTCAGAATCTCTGTTCATCAAATCAACCTTATACATCCCATTAAAATAATAAGGATCTATTGGTGTTATTAAACTTTTTTTTAATTGTTGCACATACATACTGTTACTTGTAAATACATTTCATTATTATATAATTTATGTTTGTGTCCGTATCTCTTAAATCAAGTTAGTTTGCAACTGAATTACTGTGTCGCGAAATGATGTAAGTCTAAAAAAGTGTGTCACGACATGAAAAGTTTGGAAAGCTCTGTTCTAGGGGTTAACATTGATGCAGTTCTCCTAATGTTTCTAGGGGACTCTGGGCAGTTTTTGGACACTGGCACTGGGGACATGTGACTTTTCTTTCCCGGCGCTTTTTAAAGTAGCCGACCGGGAGGGTTTATTCTGTCTGCCTTTGATATTGTGCAAAGCTCAGTGTTGTTGCGACAGAGTTCAGGGCTGGAAATATGGGCTACGCAGCTTCCTAGACATAGGTGAAGGGAGCTAAGCAACCTGTTATTTTGCCCCTGGTCATTTAGATTAATGACGACGACGACCGGGAGAGGATTGTTCATACCGCCTGACTTTTTATGTACATCTCAGTGTGAAGGTGTTGAATGGGCTAAGCAGCTTCCTAGACATGGGGGAAAGGAGCTACGCAGCTTGTTATGTTGATCCCGGTCGTTTATCCCAATAATAATGGCGACCGGGAGTGGATTGTTGAAACGCCCACGAGGGGCGGAGCTTGCGTGGCGCCAATTTAATGGCGCAGCACTTATTTGGTGCTTTCGATTTTCAGACGGCAGGTTTTTTTAGAGCCTTTATCGTTCCTTCTCTTCGTTTCGGTAGCGAAAGGTGCTGGATATACAGTGTGTTGCGCTTAGAGAGAGCGATACGGCTGTTAGACTCTTAAACAGAAGGGAATAGGGCTAGGTCTAACTGGTCCTTAGAGATCTCCGGAAGGGTTCTGGGGTTCACAAGAAGTTTCGCCAGTATGTCTTCATATATAAAATTTAGACAGTTTGATGTTTCAAGTAAACCCTACAGTGCAGGGTTCTCTGTTTACAAGTTTCCACTACTGTTATTTATTGAAAACACTGCAGGAGACTGTGGTTTCTTAGTATGGAACTGAAGCATACAACAGATAAAGGTCTGAAGCACACAAAAAGATAGTTACTTTTGAAATTTAAAGAGACAGTAACATTGTTCATGTGTCAATTTTTATTAGTAATACTCCTAAATCGATTGGGGTTTAGGAGTCCGTTGACATTGGTCAATACATGCACAAATTTCTCATATAATGTCCAAAGAGTGGGTTTTTTTCTGGCCCACATGCAGTGCTCTGCGGTTCCTTGCACTCTTCAGATGGAATTGTTGCACAAGACAGGCTTGCTTTACTGTACATAGCGTTGTCTATTAACAGCAAGATTGCCATGTTAATTGGATTGTTTCTGACACAGAAATAAGAAGATAATGGTTTCTTTTTAAAAAAAAAAAAAAAAAATTAAGTGTCAGTAATGTGTTTTTTTTTGTGTCAATTTTTATTATTGACAGTGTCACTTTATGCCACAAACCTATAGTGTCCACAAAATGTTAGGGCACATATGCAGTACCCTGCGCTTCCTCTCATGCTCCGTCCGGAGTTTTTCTTTGCATATCATGCATTCCCTATACTTAAAGAGCTGTTTTCCATACCCGACTTGGCTTAGGGGCTGGGCAGACGTTGCCTAGGGTGAAGGGAGTAGTTTCCAGTCTACGAAGAGAACTACTTTTTCCTTAGAAAATAGCTGGATGAAGATTGGAAAACTGCAGATAGCTCAGCTTGCTAAGTCTCTGTGGCTGAGCTCTGTAGCAGCCCAAGATTTGCAGGTTCGATCTCCGGAGAGGTCCACTCAGCCTCTCATCCTTCCGAGGTCGATTGAATTGAGCAGCGCCTGGAGACCCTTGCGGGTGATTAGCCTCGCTTTACCCACTTCATACAGTGGCATTCATCTGTGTCTGATACTATTAGTCAGAAACTCCCCTGAATAAGATTCTGGATAGGATAAAGGCTTAATGGCTATTTCCTTTATTTCATATTCTTGCCTTGATGTTATCAAAATGGGATAGGTTTCAGGTTTCTCTGTCCCAGCTCGCTGAGCCTTGGGGTTAGAGTCTTGTTATACAGAGTCATATGTTTCGAGTCAAGAATTTTAGTGCTTTGTTCCTAGAAGCAAAAAGAAAACCAGTGAGTCATACAGAGCACAAGTAAAATTCAAAGGATTCTTTATTGGATAACATAGAATAAAAAGCGTAATTTACAGCAGAGAGCAAGCTGTCCTACGCGTTTCGGCCGTCAAGCCTTATTCATAGACATGAATAGCATCAGTATGTTTCTAGAAGGCCTTGTTGAAACTTGACTTGATGGAGATGATTTCTTTTGAAATTTTAAGAGAATTTGAAAATAGTGTTTCGGGGATTCAAAGTGGACAGGGGTCTGCTTTTAGGATTCTCTGCAGACCAGCTACAAAAGGAGGCGTTCTTACATTGTGTAGGAGACCTCTCTTCCATGGGAGTAATTTGTCCTGTTCCAATACAGGGGCAGGGTTTTTCCTTTCATCTGTTTGTAGTTCCCAAAAAGGGAGGGAACCTTCAAACCTATCTTAAGACCTCAAGAGTCTATACAAGTTTCTTGGAGTTCCATTTTTTAGGATGGCACTTAGTCGTACCATCCTTCCATTTATACAGGAGGGTCAATTTATGACGACAGTGGACCTAATGGATGCATATCTGTACGTTCCTATCCACAGAGATCATCACGAGTTCCTGAGGTTTGCCTTTCTGGACAAACATTTTCAGTTCATGGCTCTTCCTTTCGTTCTGGCCACGGCACCCAGACTTTCCACAGGGGTTCTGGGGTCTCTGCTGGCGGTTCTAAGACCGCGGGGCATTTCAGTGGCGCCTTATCTGGACGATATCCTAATCCGGGCGTCATCTTGTCTACAAACAAGGTCCCATACCGACATTGTGCTATCCTTCCTGAGGACTCACGGGTGGAAGGTAGATCTGAGAAAGAGTTCTTTAATTCCGAAGACAAGGGTACCATTCTTGGGAACTCTAATCGTCTCTATATCCATGAGAATTTTTCTGACAAAGGTCAGAAAGTCAAAGATTCTGAATACATGTCGAGCCCTTCAGTCCCCTCCTCAGTCGTCCGTGACTCAGTGCATGGAGGTAATCGGATTGATGGTGGTGGCAATGGGCATCATTTGGTTTGCTCGGTTTCACATCAGGCCTCTGCAGCTAAGCATGGTCAGGCAGTGGAATGGAAATTATACAGATTTGTCTCCTTGAATAACCCTAAAACAGGAGACGAGGGACTCTCTTCAAGGGTAGTTGTCTCTGGATCATCTATCCCAGAGAGCATGTTTTAGCAGTCTTTCCTGGGTGATTGTGGCAGTGGACGCCAGCCTTTTGGGATGGGGAGCTGCCTGGGGCGCTTTAACGTGCTCTGAATTAATATAATGGTTAGAGCAACAGCGTTAGCCTTTGACAGGTGTGATTCCCGTTAAGGGAAATACATTTACAGTGTCTTTCCTTCCCATCAACATCCTAGATCTGAGGGCAATCTTTAATGCCCTTTAGACCTGACCTCAGTTTGCTTCGGCCCTATTAATCAGGCCCATTATTGCCATCTGTCAGCGATCCACATTCCAGGTGTGAACGACTGGAAGGCGGTTTTTCTGAGCAGACTTTTCATCCGGGGCAGTGGGAACTTCTTCCGGACATGTTCTCCAACATGTTTCTCAAATGGGGTCGGCAGGAGTTGGTTCTCATGGCATCTTGTCGGATTGCCAAGTTCCCGAGATACAGGTCCAGGGACCCCCAGGCCGAGCTGATAGATGCCTTGGCGTTTTCTTGGTCCTTTAGCCTAGCATTTCTATTTCTTCCGTTTACTCTTCTCTCCCCAGTTATGGCTCGAATCAAACAGGAGAAGACATCAGTGATCCTCATCGCCCCTGCGTGACCTCGCAGGATTTGGTATGCCGATCTGGTGGACATGTCATCCCTGCCATCTTGGAAACTTGCATTGAGGAAGGACCTTCTCATTCAGGGATCCTTCCTTCACCCGAAGCTAGTTTCTCTGCTACTGACTGCTTGGAGTTTGAACGCTTAATCTTATCCAAGCGGGGGTTTCTCTGATTAGGTCATAGATACCTTAATTCAGGCACGTAAGCCTGTAACTAGGACGATTTGCCATACGATATGTCGCACATATCTATCTTGGTTTGAATCCAAGGGCTACTCATGGAGTAGGGTTAGGATTCGCAGGATTTTGTCGTTTCTCCAAGAAGGATTGGAGAAAGGGGTATCAGCAAGTTCCTTAAAGGGACGGAAATATGAAAGAAGCAAACACTGCACGGGCAATCAGAGTGCTGTTGAAGTCAGAAAGTTTATTTCTCCACAAAAGTTAGACAAGGTCAGACATCAGAACACCTGACATGTTTCGTGCAGGCGTACCTGCGCTTCATCAGAGGTCCTTAAAGGGACGGATCTCTGCTTTATCTGTTTTGTTACATAAGCGTTTGGCAGATGTTCCAGTTGTGCAATCTTTTTGTCAGGCTGATTAGAATCAGACCTGTGTTTCGGCTACTTGCTCTTCCTTGGAGTTTGACTTTAGTTATTAAAGTTCTTCAAGGGGTTCCGTTTGAACCTATTCCGTAAGATATTAAGTTATCTCTGACAGTTTTGTTTCTGGTTGCTGTTTCTTCGGTTTGAAGAGTATCTGAGATTTCGGCATTACAATATAATTCCCCTTACATTATTTTTCATTTGGATAAGGTGGTGTTACGTACTAAACCTAGGTTTCTTCCTCGGGTTGTTTCCAGCAAGAATATTAATCAGGAGATTGTCATTCCTTCCTTGTGTCCCATTCCTTCTCAGAAGGAATGTCTGTTACACAATTTTGATGTAATTCATGCTTTACAGTTCTGCTTACAAGCGACTAAGGATTTTCGACAATCTTCTTCTTTGTTATTTTTTCAAGTAAACATAGGGGTCAGAAAAATACGGCTACCTTTCTTTCTTTTTGGCTGAAGAGTATCATCCGTTTTGCATGCGAGACTGCTGGACAGCAGCCTCCTGAAAGAATTACGACTCATTCCACTAGGGCCGTTGTTTCCTCATGGGCATTCATAAATTATGCTTCTGTTGACCAGATTTGCAAATGCGCAACTTGGTCTTCTCTTCACATTTTTTCTAAATTTTACATCTTTGATATTTTTGCCTCAGCTGAGGCTGTTTTTGGGAGAAAGGTTCTTCAAGCAGTGGTGCCTTCCGTTTAGGTTACCTGTCTTGTCCCTCCCGTTTCATCCGTGTACTATAGCTTTGGTATTGTATCCCACAAGTAAGGATGAAATCCGTGGACTCATCGTATTTTTAAAAAGAAAAGGAACTTTATGCTTACCTGATAAATTTGTTTATTTTTAGATGAGTCCACGTCCCACCCTGTTCTATGAGACAGGTTATTATTTTTTGTTAAACTTCAGACACCTCTGCACCTTGGCTTTTCCTTTCTCTTCGTAACTTCGGTCGAATGACTGGAGTGGGAGGGGAGGAGCTATATATACAACTCTGCTGTGGTGCTCTTTGCCTCCTCCTGCTGATCAGGAGGCATAATCCCACAAGTAAGGATGAAATCCGTGGACTCATCGTATCTAAAAAGACAAATTTATCAGGTAAGCATAAATTTCCTTTCTTATAGAGGATAGCTGTTCCTTTAAGGATCCTATGGATATGAAGTTGGAAGGGTTACTTAAAAAGATGTATGTACACCAGGGTTTATAATGGCAACATGCGGTGTATATTGCTATCATCACCAGTGCGGCGGCATGCTGGTTTGTATTGTCTGAATCTATTCAGACAGATACTCCCCTTGAGGAGATCCAGAATAGGATCAAGGCTCTTAAGTTGTCCAATTCCTTTATTACGGATGCTTCCCTACAAGTTATTAATTGGGAGCAAAGATTTCTGGTTTTGCAGTACTGGCCCCCAGAGCCTTATGGTTGAAATCATGGTGTGCGGATGTGTCATCTAAGTCTAAGCTTTTGGCGATTCCCTACAAGGATAAGATCTTGTTTGGGCCAGGCTTGGCTGAAATTATTTCAGACATTACTTGAGGTAAGGGTAATTTCCTCCCTCAGGATAAGAGGAATAAGCAGAAGGGGCGTCAGTAATTTTCGTTCCTTTCGAAACTTTAAGGGTAAAACTTCATGGGTAAAACTTCCTCTCCCAAGCAGGAACAGTCCTGCTTGGGTCAAGGGGAAGCCTTCCTGGAGGTCCAACCAGTCTTGGAACAAGGGGAAGCTATCTAAGGAGCCCGTTAATGACTCAGTCAGGCCTGGGTTCAGGATGTGCTGGATCCCTCGGCGGTGGATATCGTGTACCAGGGATACAAACTAGAGTTCAAAACCTTTCCTCCCAGGGGCAGGTTTCTGCTCTCCAGATTATCTGTAGACCAGATAAAGAGAGAGGCACTTACACTGTGTCCGGGACCTTTCCAACCTTGGAGTGATGGTTCCTGTTCCAATGCAGGAACAGGGTCTGGGATTCTACTCCAATCTGTTCGTGGTTACCAAAAAAGAGGTAACTTTTAGACTAATTTTAGATCTCAAAAGTCTAAAGTTCCTCAGAGTACCGTCCTTCAAGATGGAAACTTTTCGTTCCATTCTTCCCTTGGTTCAAGAGGGTCAATTTATGACAACAGATTTAAAGGATGCGTACCTACATGTTCCCATCCACAGGGATCATTACAAGTTTCTGAGGTTCGCCTTTCTAGACAAACACTTCCAGTTTGTGGCTCTTACATTCTGTCTTGCCACAGCTCCCAGACTTTTCTCAAAGGTCCTGGGAGCCCTGTTGGCGGTGCTTCGGTTGCGGGGCATTGTTGTGGCACCTTATCTGGACGACATTCTGGTCCAGGCACCATCCTTTAAACAAGCAAACTCCCACACGGAGATGTTAACTTTTCTGCGTTCTCATGGATGGAAGGTGAATTTGGGAAAGAGTTCCTTGATACCAACTACAAGGGTAGTGTTCTTGGGAACCATAATAGATTCCTTATCAATGAAAATATTTCTGACAGAGGTCAGAAAGACAAAGATTTTTTTTACTCTTGTCTTGGCCGTCAGTGGCCCAATGTATGGAGGTAATTGGTCCGATTGTAGCTGCCATGGACATTATTCCGTTTGCCCGGTTCCATCTCAAACCTCTGCAGTTATGTATGCTCAAACAATGGAACGGGGATTATGCGGATCTGTCTCCGCGTTTACATCTGGATCAGGCGACAAGAGTTTCTCCTCATTGGTGGTTATCTCAGGAACATTTCTCCCAGGGAACGTGCTTCCGCAGACCTTCCTGGGTGATTGTGACCATGGATAACAGCCTGTTGGGATGAGGAGCAGTCTGGGGCTCGCTAAAGGCTCGGGATATGGACTCGGGAGGAGTCGGTTCTTCCCATAAACATCCCAGAGCTCACCTGGCCTCAGCTTCAGCCCCGTTTATCAGGTTCCAGTCGGACAACATAACTTCGGTGGCTTACTTCAACCATCAGGGAGGAACTCGGAGTTCCTTGGCTATAACAGAGGTCTCCAGGATTATCCAGTGGGTGGAGTACCACAACTGCTGTCTATTGGCGATCCACATTCCAGGAGTGGACAATTGGGAAGCAGATTTTCTGAGCAGACAGACATTTCACCCGGGGGAGTGGGAACTCCATCAGGAGGTGTTTTCCAACTTGATTCTCAATTGGGGACAGCCGGAGCTGGATCTCATGGCATCTCGACAGAATGCCAAGCTCCCGAGGTACGGGTTGAGATCAAGGGATCCTCAGGCTGTACTGATAGATGCTCTGGCGGCCCCTTGGAATTTCAGTCTAGCATATCCGTTTCCACCGTTCGTTCTCCTTCCTCGGGTCATTACTCGAATCAAACAGGAGAGGGCGTCGGTGATCCTCATTGCACCGGCGTAGCTTCGCAGGATCTGGTATGCAGACCTAGTGGAGATGTCATCTCTCCCACCTTGGAGACTTCCTCTGAGGAAGGACCTTTTACTTCAAGGGCCCTTCCTTCACCCATTGAGACCATGATTCAGGCTTGTAAGCCTATTACCAGAAAGATTTACTATAAGATATGCCATAGATATCTGTATTGGTGTGAATCCAGAGGTTACTCTTGGAGTAGAGTTCGGATTCCTAGGATTTTGTCTTTTCTCCAGGAGGGATTATCTGCTAGTACCTTGAAGGGTCAGATTTCTGCCTTATCTAGAGTATATTGTTGCATAAACGTCTGGCGGGCGTGCCAGATGTACAATCCTTCTGTCAGGCCTTGGTCAGAATCAGGCCTGTGTTCAAATCTGTTACTCCTCCCTGGAGTCTTAACCTGGTTCTTAAAGTTCTTCAGCAGGCTCCGTTTGAGCCTATGCATTCTTTAGTTATTAAGATGTTATCTTGGAAGGTTTTGTTGCAATTTCTTCTGCTTGTAGAGTCTCAGAGCTCTCGGCATTGCAGTGTGAATCCCATTACCTTATTTTTCATTCAGATAAGGTAGTTCTGCGTACTAAGTTAGGTTTCCTCCCTAAAGTGGTTTTGAATTGGAACAATAATCAAGAAATCGTTGTTCCTTCTTTGTGTCCTAACCCTTCTTCTTATAAGGAGCGTCTGTTGCACAACCTAGTTGTGATGCGTGCGTTGAAATACTATTTACAGACGACTAAGGATTTTCACCAGTCTTCTGCTTGCTTTGTTGTTTTCTCTGGGAAACACAAGGGTCAGAAAGCTATGGCTACTTCTCTTTCTTTGTGGCTGAAGAGTATAATTCGTTTGGCCTATGAAACTGCTAGACAGCAGCCTCCTGAGAGAATCACCGCTCATTCCACGAGGGCTGTTTCCTCTTCCTGGGCATTTAAAAATGAAGCTTCTGTGGAACAGATTTCCAAGGCTGCAACTTAGTCCTTTGTACACACTTTTTAAAAATTCTATAAATTTGATACTTTTGCCTCGGCTGAGGCTTCTTTTGGGTGAAAGGTTCTTCAAGCAGTGGTGCCTTACATTTAGGTTCCCTGTCTTGTCCCTCCCTTATCATGTGTCCTCTAGCTTGGGTATTGATTCCCAATAGTAATTAGAGATGATACGTGGACAAAATTTATGCTTACCTGATAAATGTATTTGTTTCTTGACACGGCGAGTCCACGGCCCGTCCTGTTTATTTAGACAGTTTTTGTATTGTACACCTCTGCACCTTGTGTTACTTCCTTTCTCTCTTTTTCCTTCGGTCGAATGACTGGGGTTGGAGGGAAGGGAGGTGATACTTTGTGCTCTTTGTCGCCTCCTGCTGGCCAGGAGTGATTATTCCCAATAATAATTAGAGATGAGCCGTGGACTCACCGTGTCAAGAAAGAAAAATGTATCGGGTAAGCATAAATTTAGTTTTTTCTTTTGTGATTCAGACAGAGCATATAATTTGAAACAACCTTTCAATTTACTTCTGTTATCTAATTTGCTTTGTTTTGTTTGTTTTTTCAATTTTCTTACCGTTAGGGACTAGGGCTATTTTTACATTTCTGCAGTGTTTGTGTTTTTAGCTGTAATTTTCCTCTTACTCATTTACTGTACCCACACATTATATACAATTTTACATTAAATGAACTTTCTAAAGATACCATTATTTTCATCATATTTTATAATTTACTATTAAAAAAATTAAAAAATGATGAAA
This sequence comes from Bombina bombina, assembly GCF_027579735.1. NCBI lineage: Eukaryota > Metazoa > Chordata > Amphibia > Anura > Bombinatoridae > Bombina > Bombina bombina. The sequence continues at coordinate 330,067,581 of NC_069500.1, read as the reverse complement.
AAAAAGTTTTTCAAACTTTGACCCCCAAAATCTCTTACACATCTACAACCACCAAAAAACACCCATGCTAAATAGTTTCTAAATTGTGTCCTGAGTTTAGAAATAACCAATGTTTACATGTTCTTTGCTTTTTTTTTGTAAGTTATAGGGCAATAAGTTCAAGTAGCACTTTGCTATTTCCAAACCATTTTTGTTTTCTTTTCAAAATTAGCGATAGTTACATTTGTAACACTGATATCGGTCAGGAATCCCTGAATAACCTGTATATATATATTTTTTTTTAGTAGACAACCCAAAGTATTGATCTAGGCTCATTTTGGTTTATTTCATGTCACTATTTCACCGCCAAATGCGATCAAATTTATTTATTTATAAAATATTTTACCAGGAAAGATACATTGAGATTTCTCTCGTTTTCAAGTATGTCCTGGGTACAAAAAACATTGCATTGATAAAATGGGTACAATAAAATAGAAAACAATAATAATACACGACATATGCACAAAAATTTAACATAGAACAGGTAGGAAATATATAATCAACAATGACAGGTGCATTCTGTTTTGAGATATGTAGAGAGGGATCTCTTAAAGGATATTAGGCATGGGGAAGGTTTGAAAGTGTGCGGGAGGTCTTTCCATAATTGTGGTGCTCTGTAGGAAAAGGAGGATCGAGCTGCTTTCTTTTTGTATTGAGGCACGCTAAATAATGTGCTGGTACTGGATCGGATGTTATAGGAGGTGGGAATAACCGGTGAGAGCATACTGCTCAGGTAGGGTGGGAGCTTCCCAGAAAAGCTTTTAAACACAAGGCAGGAAAAATAGAGGGTGCGTCTGGATTCCAGCGACAGCCAGTTTAGTTCTTTTAGCATGTCACAATGGTACATTGTAGCACAAAGCGGCAGAACGAGTTATACAATGTATTACGTTTATTAAGGTGAGTTTGCGGTGCAGGTGCATATACTACATCCCCATAATCCACGATTGGCATCAGCATTTGCTGTACAATCTTTTCCTTTACAGTAGGGCTGAGGCAGGATTTGTTTCTGTACAGGGCACCTATTTTTGGATAAAGTTTAGATGCCAGTTTTTCTATATGGAGGCCAAAAGATAGATTGGGGTCTAACAACATACCCAAGTATTTAAAAGAGTGGACTGCGGTCAGTGTGCAATTTGATTTTGTTTTGGTGCATAGATGGGAATTTTGTAGTTTGTGTAGTTTAGGTCCCGTTCCAAAGATCATTGTGACAGTTTTGTCAGTGTTTAGGAAGAGTTTGTTTTTTTGAGATCCACTTTTCTACCTCTGTGAACTGGTCTTGGAGCACTGCTTCAAGCTGCAGCAGATCGGAATTGTTTGCATAGATTACCATGTCATCTGCATACATGTGTACAGTTGAGGATTTGCAGACATTAGGCAGATCATTTATAAATAATGTGAATAGCAGGGGGCCGAGAATGGAACCTTGGGGAACACCACACGTGACTGGGAGAGGGAGGGAGTCGCTGTCAGAAATGGAGACATATTGTGATCGATCCAATACATATGATCGAAACCAGGTTAGCGGACGATCACCAATACCTGAGTTTTTTAGTTTGAGCAGTAGTATGTCGTGGTCTACTGTGTCAAAGGCCTTTGCAAAATCAAGGAAAATAGCTCCAGTTAGGTCTCCTTGTTCCTTTCCAGTTTGGATGTCGTTGCAAACTTTGAGGAGGGCAGTTGTAGTGGAGTGATTTGTACGAAAACCTGATTGATCAGGGGTCAGGTAGTTAGATTGTTGGTAATATTCACATAATTGCATATGGACGCATTTTTCTAAGATTTTTGACAATACTGGTAGCAATGATATTGGGCGATAGTTAGAAACCAAGGTTATCTCCCCACTTTTATGGATAGGCACAACTCTTGCAGTCTTCCAGAGTTTGGGTATGTATCCAGACACCAAGGATTCGTTAATTAGGGTTGTGACAGGTTTAGCAATTGCTGGCGCACTAAGCTTCAACAGCATTGCTGGGATTTGATCAGGTCCAGACTGGTTTTTCATTTTTAGGTTATTAAGGTGTTTCTTAACGACATTGATGGGTACAGGTCTAAAATTGAACTTCTCTATATTGGGTCTTTGCTGATTTAGTGGGGCCTGATCCACATTTGTAGCTTCAGGATGCGTGCCATTTATTAGTTTGTCAATCAGGGTGGTGGAGCATCTGACAAAATATTTGTTAAAGGCATTTGCTACATCTAAGGGGAGTTGCAGGGTTTGGTTGTCCTCATTGACAGTGGAGGGTTGGGAGTGGATTGGTGAAGTTTGTAAATTATTTGACTTTCCAAAACTTTCTAGGGTTTGATATGTTATTGTTCAGATTTTCACAGAAATATTGGGCCTTGGCCAATTTTGTTTGTTTAGTGCATATATTTCACCATTGTCTATATACTCAGTGATCGTTCATAGAGCCAGTATGCTTGAACTTTGACCACAATGAATCTCGAAACTGGTACATTTGAATGAGGTCCGCTGTTATCCAATTCAAGTGTGCTCCTTTTACTCTCACCTTACGAAGCAGGGCATGTAAATTCCAAACTTGTAGAAGTTCGGACTGAAAGAATTCAACTGCAGAGTCAAGATCTGGGATTAGGTTTAATCTGTGCCAGGGGAGGTTCTTGAGGTCATTTAGAAATGATTGAAGATTAAATATTTTGAAGGATCTGGTGATTTTAACCTTGGGAGAGGTTTTAGTTGCCTTTATTTTGCACACACAGTACACTAAGCAGTGGTCACTGAAATTGTTAGGGAGAACACCTGCCTCCTGGATTCGGTCGGGAGAGGTGGAGAGAATCCAATCGAGCAGGGTGTGATTATGGCTTTTGTTGTTTATGCGAGTTGGGGAGGAGATTAATTGCGTTAGCTGCAAAGACTTAAATACAGAGCAACAACTATTATTTTTTGGATTCAGCCAATCAATATTAAAACCTCCAAAAACCAAAACTTCACTTTTTGGGTTTTGAGCTATGGTTTCACTAAGGAGATGGGCTATGTCTGAAAGGGAATGTACAGGAGAGCTAGGTGGGCGGTAGATTCCTGCAACAATGATTGATTTACTGCACGGGATCTCAATTGTGCCAGAAAGGAAATCAAAGTTGGCAGGAGAGCTAGATTTTTGTAAGGGGGTGTACTTTGTGGAGTTGTCAACATAGATTACAATGCCGCCTCCTCTCTTTGCTCTGTCATTTCTATGGCATGAATACCCATGTAAGGCGTGTAGATGAAAATAAAACAAAAGTAGTACAAAATGTAAAAGAAATAAAAGTATATACTACTGATGTGTGATATATAGCTATTTGTAGGGAGAGAGTAAGTATTCTAAAGGGTTAAGTGAATGAAAGGATGTGCTAATCAGTGTTTGCAGCTGTCATTTTGGGAGAATGAAAGTTGAGTATGAGACTATCTATAAATAAGGAAATGAGCTTGGGGAGGGTGGGGTGAGGGGCAATAAAAAAAATTGCTCACTTTTTCACAAACTTTAGGTTTCTCACTGAAATTATTTACAAACCGCTTGTGCAATTATGACACATGGTTGTAAATGCTTCTCTGGGATCCCCTTTGTTCAGAAATAGCTGCCATTTATGACTTTGGCATTACTTTTTGGTAATTAGAAGGCCGCTGCTGCTCACCACTCTTGTATTATGCCCAGCAGTGAAGGGCTTAATTCGGTAATTTTAGCTTTAGTGTAGAGATCATCCTCCCACCTGACACATCCCACCCCCTGATCCCTCCCTGACCCCTCTCAAACAGCTATCTTCCCTCCCCAACCTCACAATTGTCACCGCCATCTTAAGTACTGGCAGAATTTTATATATATATGTGTGTGTGTGTAAAACAATTTTTCTGTAGTGTAGCTGCCCCCCCTCAATTCCCTACCCCTTTCCAGATCCCTTTCAACATTTATTCCCCCCTCCCTCTCCCTCATTGCTATAGCTCCCACCCACCAACGATCGGCACCATCGCTGGCCTATGCAGAGAGGGCCACAGAGTGGCTCTCTGCATCGGTGGGTAAAAAAGGGTATTGCAGTGATGCCTCAATATCGAGGCATCACTGCAATACCTTGAAAGCGATCACAATCGCTTCCACCGCTTGCTTTGTTCTCTTGGTATTCTTAGTTGAAAGCTAAACCTAGGTAGGCTCATATGCTAATTTCTCCTCTAATCTGAATCCATTTTGACAGTTTTTCACCACTAGAGGGCATTAGTTCATGTGTGTTAGATAACATTGAGCACACTCACGTGAAGTTATCTAGGAGTCAGCACTGATTGGCTAAAATACATGTCTGTCAAAAGAACTGAAATAAGGGGGTAGTTTGCAGAGGCTTAGATACAAGGTAATTGAGGTAAAAAGTGTATTATTATACTGTGTTGGTTATGCAAAACTGGGGAATGGGTAATTAAGGGATTATCTATCTTTCTTTTACAAGATACGATGAGTCCACGGATTTCATCCTTATGGGATATCGCCTCCTGGTTAGCAGGAGGAGGCAAAGAGCACCACAGCAGAGCTGTATATATAGCTCCTCCCTTCCACTCCAGTCATTTTCTTTGCCTGTGTTAGTGATAGGAAGAGGTAAAGTGAGGTGTTAGTTTAGATTCTTCAATCAAGAGTTTATTATTTTTAAAATGGTACCAAAGTGTGCTATTTTACTATAGGGTGTAGCCATATTCCTTGTCAGCCTCTAGAGTAGAGCTACCGGTGGCTTTAAGGCACTGGGAACTGGGGGGATTTTATTCTCTCTGTGCCTCCCGTACTGTGTGCTGAATATGGTCTTAGCAGATATTATCTAAGACCCAGTTTGTTCCCACAGATTTCCTGGAGGAGAAGGACCTCTTGCAGTGTGGGACAAGTCATGCTGTTACTCAGCATTGAGGTATGTGCAGTCCCTTATTTTCTGTGACACTCTAACTCAGAAAAGACTGTTAATTTTTCTTATGTAAACTTGGGGGTACTCATTTGGCTCTTACTTTCACATGTCTGTGTTCTAGGGCTCCTCTCATTATTTGGTCCAAGTTAGGACTGACATAATGTTTATATGGGGTTTTGTTTGTGACGGTGTACACTGTTTTAACCCTCTTTACACTTGGGCTGACGCTGGGGATCTGACCTGGAGTATTATACTCCGGTGTGCACTGCTCTAGAATTCTTAGTCCCGGCTGGGTTTATCAATAGCAGCAGACCGGGAGCTTGTTTTCAGAGGGGACTGGCTTATTTTTGTTTCTATGCCACTGAGTTAGGTGTGGAATCTGTCCCGGCGGCTCCATTTTGTTTTTACACACAGTACTGAGCCGACCGGGAGTTTCGGATTGATACGCCCACGATGCAGGGCGTGGCCTTTCGTTCGCGCGCTTGAAGAAGCCGCGCAGTGTGTTACTGGGAGTCGGACAGTGTGCTTTCTGCTCCGGTGTTTGCCTTAGACCGCGTGGTTGGTAGAGAAACACCGGCGGTGTTGGGCACTCTGCTGGTTGGGTTGATGTCACCGTGTCATAGGGAGCAGCTAGGCGCCGCAGCAGAGCTGTGGCTTTGTCTATTTTGCTCCACAAACATCTGGCAGATGTTCCGGATGTTCAATCTTTTTGTCAGGCTCTGACTAGAATCAGGCCTGTTTTTATACCAATTACTCCTCCTTGGAGTTTGAATTTAGTTCTTAGTGTTCTTCAAGGGGTTCCGTTTGAACCTATGCATTCCATAGATATTAAGTTATCTTGGAAAGTTTTATTTTTGGTTGCTATTTCTTCTGCTCGCAGAGTTTCTGAGCTTTCGGCATTACAATGTGATTCTCCTTATCTTATTTTCTCCAACATTGGTGTGTCCGGTCCACGGCGTCATCCATTACTTGTGGGAATATTCTCTTCCCCAACAGGAAATGGCAAAGAGCACAGCAAAAGCTGCCCATATAGCCCCTCCTCGGGCTCCGCCCCCCAGTCATTCTCTTTGCCGCTCTGAACAAGTAGCATCTCCACGGAGATGGTGAAGAGTATGTGGTGTTTAGTTCTGTTTAAAAGAGGAGTATGATTTTAGCAGCAGTAACTCAAATCAATTGCTGTTCCCACGCAGGACTGTTGAGCCCAGAGAACTTCAGTTGGGGGGAACAGTTTGCAGACTTTTCTGCTCAAGGTATGACTAGTCCATTTTCTAACAAGACTGTGTAATGCTAGAAGACTGTCATTTTCCCTCTTTGGGATCGGTAAGCCATTTTCTTAGACTCTTAACAGAATGAAGGCTTATTATGGGCTATATACTGGTTGACACTCTTGTGGGCTAAATCGATGGATTTATTTAAGTTTTTTATAAGGTTTGAAGTGATTTTCAAAACTTTAAGTGTTTGGGAACGTTTTTAGTCGCCAGGCAGTAGTTTAGACACCTTCCCAGTCAGGAAGGGCCTTTCACTATAGTAGACAGAGCCTCATTTTCGCGCCATAATTGCGCAGTTTCTTTTGGATGCAGTGCATGCAGCTTCATGTGAGAGGGTCTGGTGGTCATTGAAAACGTTCCTGGAAGTGGGGTTAAAATTACTAATTGATAAAACAGCTCCGGGTTACAAGCTTGAAAATTGGGGTGCAATACTTTAAAAGCATTAAGGCAATAGGGTGAAAATTTGGTAAAGATTGGATATTTGCTTCATAGTTTTTCACACATTCAGAAATAGTGTGCTCTGTTTAACATTTAAAGAGACAGTAACGGTTTTGTTTAAAAAGGTTTTTTTTTTGCATTATTAGCCTGTGTAAGCCTGTCTAACATGTCTGTACCTTCAGATAGAACATGTTCTGTATGTATGGAGGCCAAGGTGGTCCCCCCTTCAAATGTATGTGATAATTGTGCCATGGCGTCCAGACAAAGTAAGGACAGTACTGTCACATTTAATAAGGTTGCCCAAGATGATTCCTCAAATGAAGGTAGTGGGGATAGTTCTTCATCCTCTCCTTCTGTGTCAATACCAGTTATTCCCGCGCAGGCGACCCCTAGTACATCTAGCGCGCCAATGCTTGTTACTATGCAACAATTAACGGCAGTAATGGATAATTCCATAGCTAGTATTTTATCCAAAATGCCAGCATTTCAAAGAAAGCGTGATTGCTCAGTTTTAAATACAGTGGAGCAAGAAGGCGCTGACGATAATTTATCTGTCATACCCTCACACCAGTCAGAAGTGGCAGTGAGGGAGGGTTTGTCGGAGGGAGAACTTTCTGATTCAGGAAGAATTTCTCAACAGGCAGAACCTGATGTTGTGACGTTTAAATTTAAGTTAGAGCACCTCCGTGCATTACTTAAGGAGGTACTAACTACGCTGGATGATTGTGACTCTTTGGTCATTCCAGAAAAATTGTGCAAGATGGACAAATTCCTAGAGGTCCCGGTGCACCCTGATGCCTTTCCGATACCTAAAAGGGTGGCGGACATAGTGACTAAGGAGTGGGAGAAGCCAGGCATACCTTTTTGTCCCACCTCCTATATTTAAGAAATTGTTCCCCATGGTCGACCCAAGGAAGGACACATGGCAAACAGTCCCTAAGGTTGAGGGGGCAGATTCTACGCTAGCCAAACGCACGACTATTCCCATTGAGGACAATTGTGCTTTCAAAGATCCTATGGATAAAAAATTGGAGGGTTTGCTTAAAAAGATTTTTGTTCAGCAAGGTTACCTCCTCCAACCAATTTTGTGCATTATTCCTGTCACTACGGCGGCGTGTTTCTGGTTCGATGAACTAGAAAAGTCGCTCAATAAGGAGACTCCATATGAGGAAGTCATGGACAGAATTCACGCACTTAAGTTAGCTAATTCCTTTATTTTGGATGCCGCTTTGCAATTAGCGAGATTAGCGGCGAAAAATTCAGGGTTTGCAATTGTGGCGCGCAGAGCGCTCTGGCTAAAGTCTTGGTCGGCGGATGTATCTTCCAAGACAAAATTGCTTAATATCCCTTTCAAAGGTAAGACCCTTTTTGGGCCAGAATTGAAAGAAATTATTTCAGACATCACTGGGGGGGAAGGGCCATGCCCTCCCACAGGATAGGCCTTTCAAGGCTAAGAATAAGTCCAATTTTCGTTCCTTTCGTAATTTCAGGAACGGACCGGCTTCTAACTCTGCAGCCTCTAGACAAGAGGGTAACGCTTCCCAGGCTAAGCCAGCTTGGAAACCAATGCAAGGCTGGAACAAGGGTAAACAGGCCAAGAAGCCTGCTGCTGCTACCAAGACAGCATGAAGGGGTAGCCCCTGATCCGGGACCGGATCTAGTAGGGGGCAGACTCTCTCTCTTTGCTCAGGCTTGGGCAAGAGATGTTCCGGATCCCTGGGCACTAGAAATAGTCTCTCAGGGTTATCTTCTAGAATTCAAGGAACTTCCTCCAAGGGGGAGGTTCCACATGCCTCGCTTATCTTCAGACCAAATAAAGAGACAGGCATTCTTACATTGTGTAGAAGACCTGTTAAAGATGGGAGTGATACACCCAGTTCCAACAGTGGAACAAGGTCAGGGGTTTTACTCAAACCTGTTTGTAGTTCCCAAAAAAGAGGGAACTTTCAGACCAATTCTGGATTTAAAAATTCTAAACAAGTTTCTCAGAGTTCCATCGTTCAAAATGGAAACCATTCGAACAATTTTACCTACAATCCAGGAGGGTCAATATATGACTACCGTGGATTTAAAGGATGCGTACCTACATATTCCTATCCACAAAGATCATCATCAGTTCCTAAGGTTCGCCTTTCTGGACAAACATTACCAGTTCGTGGCTCTCCCGTTCGGTTTAGCCACTGCTCCCAGAATTTTCACAAAGGTGCTAGGGTCCCTTCTGGCGGTTCTAAGACCGAGGGGCATTGCAGTGGCACCTTATCTAGACGACATTCTAATTCAAGCGTCGTCTCTTTCCAAGGCAAAGGCTCATACAGACATTGTTCTAGCCTTTCTCAGATCTCACGGGTGGAAGGTGAACGTAGAAAAGAGTTCCCTGTCTCCGTCAACAAGAGTTCCCTTTTTGTGTACAATAATAGATTCTTTAGAAATTAAGATCTTCCTGACAGAAGTCAGAAAGTCAAAGCTTCTAAACGCTTGTCAAGTTCTTCACTCTATTCTGCAGCCTTCCATAGCTCAGTGCATGGAAGTAGTAGGATTGATGGTTGCAGCAATGGACATAGTTCCTTTTGCTCGAATTCATCTAAGACCATTACAACTGTGCATGCTCAATCAGTGGAATGGGGACTATGCAGACTTGTCTCCACAGATTCAAGTAGACCAGGTAACCAGAGACTCACTCCGTTGGTGGTTGACTCAGGATCACCTGTCTCAGGGAATGAGTTTCCGCAGACCAGAGTGGGTCATTGTCACGACCGACGCCAGTCTATTAGGCTGGGGCGCGGTCTGGGATTCCCTGAAAGCTCATGGTCTATGGTCTCGGGAAGCGTCTCTTCTTCCGATAAACATCCTGGAACTGAGAGCGATATTCAATGCTCTCCGGGCTTGGCCTCAACTAGCGAAGGCCGGATTCATAAGATTCCAGTCAGACAACATGACTACTTTAGCTTACATCAACCATCAGGGAGGAACAAAGAGTTCCTTGGCGATGAGAGAGGTATCCAAGATCATCAAATGGGCGGAGGATCACTCCTGCCATCTATCTGCAATTCACATCCCAGGAGTAGACAACTGGGAGGCGGATTATCTGAGTCGTCAGACTTTCCATTCGGGGGAGTGGGAACTCCACCCGGAGGTCTTTACCCAGTTAACCCAATTATGGGGCATTCCAGACATGGATCTGATGGCTTCTCGTCAGAACTTCAAGGTTCCTTGCTACGGGTCCAGATCCAGGATTGGTCATTCAACCTAGCTTATGTGTTTCCACCGTTTCCTCTCCTTCCCAGGCTCGTAGCCAGGATCAAACAGGAGAAGGCGTCGGTGATTCTGATAGCTCCTGCGTGGCCACGCAGGACTTGGTATGCAGACCTGGTGGATATGTCATCGGCTCCACCATGGAAGCTACCTTTGAGACAGGATCTTCTAGTACAAGGTCCATTCGAACATCCAAATCTAGTTTCTCTGCAGCTGACTGCTTGGAAATTGAACGCTTGATTTTATCCAAGCGTGGGTTTTCAAATTCAGTGATAGATACTCTGGTTCAAGCCAGAAAACCTGTGACTAGAAAGATTTACCATAAAATATGGAAAAAATATATCTGTTGGTGTGAATCCAAGGGATTCTCCTGGAGTAAGATTACAATTCCTAAGATTCTCTCCTTTCTCCAAGAGGGTTTGGATAAAGGGTTGTCAGCGAGTTCTCTAAAAGGACAGATTTCTGCTTTATCTGTTTTGTTACACAAACGACTGGCAGCTGTGCCAGATGTACAAGCTTTTGTACAGGCTTTGGTCAGAATCAAGCCTGTTTACAGACCCATGACTCCTCCTTGGAGTCTAAATTTAGTTCTTTCAGTTCTTTAAGGGGTTCCGTTTGAACCTTTACATTCCATAGATATCAAGTTACTATCTTGGAAAGTCCTGTTTTTGGTTGCTATTTCTTCTGCTAGAAGAGTTTCTGAATTATCTGCTTTGCAGTGTGATCCACCTTATCTGGTGTTCCATTCAGATAAGGTTGTTTTGCGTACTAAACCTGGTTTTCTTCCAAAAGTAGTTTCTAACAAGAATATTAACCAGGAAATAGTTGTTCCTTCTCTGTGTCCGAATCCAGTTTCAAAGAAGGAACGTTTGTTACACAATTTAGATGTGGTCCGTGCTTTAAAGTTCTATTTAGATGCAACAAAGGATTTCAGACAAACTTCATCTTTGTTTGTCGTTTACTCTGGTAAGAGGAGAGGACAAAAAGCTACTGCTACCTCTCTTTCTGGCTGAAAAGCATCATCCGATTGGCTTATGAGACTGCCGGACGGCAGCCTCCTGAACGAATCACAGCTCACTCTACTAGGGCTGTGGCTTCCACATGGGCCTTCAAGAACGAGGCTTCTGTTGATCAGATATGTAAGGCAGCGACTTGGTCTTCTCTGCACACTTTTGCCAAATTCTACAAATTTGATACTTTATGCTTCTTCTGAGGCTATTTTTGGGGGAGAGGTTTTGCAAGCCGTGGTGCCTTCTGTCTAGGTAACCTGATTTGCTCCCTCCCTTCATCCGTGTCCTAAAGCTTTGGTATTGGTTCCCACAAGTAATGGATGACGCTGTGGACCGGACACACCAATGTTGGAGAAAACTGAATTTATGCTTACCTGATAAATTACTTTCTCCAACGGTGTGTCCGGTCCACGGCCCACCCTGGTTTTTTAATCAGGTTTGAAAAATTTCTTTCTCTATACACTAGTCACCACGGCACCCTATAGTTTCTCCTTTTTTTCTCCTAACCGTCGGTCGAATGACTGGGGGGCGGAGCCTGAGGAGGGGCTATATGGGCAGCTTTTGCTGTGCTCTTTGCCATTTCCTGTTGGGGAAGAGAATATTCCCACAAGTAATGGATGACGCCGTGGACCGGACACACCGTTGGAGAAAGTAATTTATCAGGTAAGCATAAATTCAGTTTTTCATTCCGATAAGGTAGTGTTGCGTACCAAACCTGGTTTTCTTCCTAAGGTTGTTTCTAACAAAATTATTAATCAGGAAATTGTTGTTCCTTCCTTGTGTCCTAATCCTTCTTCTAAGAAGGAGCGTCTGTTACATAATTTGGACGTGGTCCGTGCCTTGAAGTTCTACTTGCAGGCGACTAAGGATTTTCGTCAATCATCTTCATTATTTGTTGTTTTTTCTGGGAAACGTAGGGGTCAGAAAGCTACGGCTACCTCTTTCTTTTTGGCTGAAGAGTATCATCCGTTTTGCATATGAGACTGCTGGACAGCAGCCTCCTGAACGAATTACGGCTCATTCCACTAGGGCTGTGGCTTCCTCATGGGCGTTGAACAGATTTGCAAAGCTGCAACTTGGTCGTCTCTTCACACTTTTTCCAAATTTTCCAAATTCAATACTTTTGCCTTGTCTGAGGCTGTTTTTTGGAGAAAAGTTCTTCAAGCGGTGGTGCCTTCCGTTTAGGTTCCCTGTCTTGTCCCTCCCTTTCATCCGTGTCCTATAGCTTTGGTATTGTATCCCATAAGTAAGGATGAAATCCGTGGACTCATCGTATCTTGTAAAAGAAAATGAAATTTATTCTTACCTGATAAATTTGTTTCTTTTACGATACGATGAGTCCACGGCCCACCCTGTTTTTATAAGACACGTCTTTTATTGGTTAAACTTCAGTCACCTGTGCACCTTGGCTTTTCCTTTCTCTTCCTAACTTCGGTCGAATGACTGGAGTGGGAGGGAAGGGAGGAGCTATATATACAGCAGCTCTGCTGTGGTGCTCTTTGCCTCCTCCTGCTGACCAGGAGGCGATATCCCATAAGTAAGGATGAAATCCGTGGACTCTTCGTATCATAAAAGAAACAAATTTATCAGGTAAGAATAAATTTAATTTTTTTAAACAAAAAAATCTGATTTCAATAAAAAAAAAACATTGATTTTTTTTTTTTTAATCAACCCTGGAACTAATTAATCAACCCTGGAACTAACTAATATGAAGTGATCAAATTTCTTTTTTTTTTTTTTTTTTTTTTTTTTCTTTTTGTCTTTTCTTTTAGTGATTGAGAAGTTTACAGAAAACACTCGTTTTTGCCTTATCTGCAACTTCCTTTCTAAGATCATACCAGCTCTGCAGTCCAGATGCACAAGATTTCGGTTCGGTCCATTGAACTCTGACATGATGATACCCAGGCTGGAGCATGTGGTGCAAGAAGAAAAGTTAGTATAGACATAAAATATAATTTTTTACTTCTATTAGATGAAATACCTAAATGAGTACAAGGCTCATCATTGTAATACTCATGCTGTTTTTCAAGTGCAAGGAACCAAGTTTTAATGAAGTAACAATTAAAACCAAAAGCTACCCTGAATGTAAAATAAATCAGCCTAAAAAAAATCACAGCAGTTGTATGGAGAAAAGTTAGAACGCTGGAACATGTATTAATTGGCTTAAAAAATAACTGGGTGCAATATGAAGAAATGTTGGTATAATATGAAATCTCCAAAAAGATTTTTTTTTTTTTTTTTTAAATTCACATTAAAGGGACACTTAAGTCAAAAATCTATTCAGATAGAGCATGCAATTTTAAACAACTTTCCAATTTCCTTCCATGAACAAAATGTGCAGTCTTTTTTTATATTTAAACTTTGTCACCAGCTTCTACTGAGCATGTGCAAGAATTCACAGAATAAGCATGTATGCATTTGTGATTGGCTGGTGGCTGTCACATGGTACAGGGGGATTGGAAATAGACACAACTTTTAAAATTGTCAGAAAAAAAATCTCATTTGAAGTTCAGACTAGGTGCTATTGCATTGTCTTGTTATCTTGCATTTGTTGATTATGCAAAACTACTGCGTTGACTGGTCCTTTAAGAAATTAAGAATTTCACCACATCAATTTCAGTAGAAGATTCCTAGACTGTGTCCTTGGAATAATGGAAATACAACAGTGTAATCTGTAAAACAAAAGAGCCTTTCCGCCAAATGAAAAGTACTGACAATAAAATAACTTTATTCAAGGCTTATTTGTTTTCATATGTTAGCTCACTGTTGATTGTTTCCCCATTATTAGTCAAACATAAACTAATAGTAGCTATACAATCAGCCTAATATATCTTGAGTTTACACCTTGTTAAAGAGATTATATCAAGTTTGTATTAGTAATGACAGACTACAATACTTTTTGGATTATTTTGGAGAATATAGACATACTAGTATGTAAAAATGTTATTATATCAACACCATATCATGAGTTTAAATGTAATTGATTCATGGAGATCCTTCCTCCAGTAAGTCAAATATAGCCAGCTTTGTCAATAAAAGTAGCAATCACAATATGTAAGTCAAGTGTTTAATTTCGAAAAGCTCATCAGAAGACTAATAGAGATCTGAAATGGCTAGCATAATTCTTTACTTGAAATTCTTTGTTTTTACCCTTGCCACTTTTGCTGTAAATTTATTTTCTTTTGCAAGATGTACAGAGTCCACGGATTCATCCTTACTTGTGGGATATCCTTCCTAACAGGAAGTGGCAACAAGAGCACCACAGCAGAGCTGTCTATATAGCTCCCCCCTTAACTCCACCCCCCAGTCATTCTCTTTGCCGGCTCTAAGCAGGAAGGGTAAAGTGAAAGAGGTGTTAAACTGTTAGTTTTATTTTATCTTCAATCAAGAGTTTATTTTTAAATGGTACCGGTGTTGTACTATTTACTCTCAGGCAGGACATAGATGAAGATTTCTTCCTGGAGGATGATGATCCACTGCTGTTCCTACAGAAGCTGAGGAGTACAGGAAAACTTCAGTGTGAGGAACGGTTTCTTTCTATACAGCAATGAGGTATGTTCAGTCATTTTTTCTGCAGAGACTGTGTTAACTCAGAAAGGCTGACAGTATCCCCATTAGGGGAAGGGGAAGCAGTAATCCTAGTTTTATAAGGGGCATTACTAGCTTGCATAAAGGGCTAATCTTATGGGCACTCAGTTTGTATATGATATATTAGGCAAACGTTTGTGTGTTCTGGGAGTAACGTTTTTATTTCTTATGGGACATGTGTTTGAGGGTACATGGCTTATTTAGGGGTTTTTATAACCCACATGGCTTACAAAAAAGGTTTGATAAATTTTGTGTAGGCCCCAGCAACATCGAGTGAGATGGGCGGGGCCTATTTTCGCGCCTCAGTTGTGCATTTAGTTTATGCAGGCAAGCAGCAAGCAACATCTCCAGAGGTCCTGGTACACTTCTACGGCCAAATCGAAGCTTTTTCCCCACATTATCGTTCCCTAAGGGCAGGTAGGCGCCACAGCAGAGCTGTGGCAAGGTGCTGACAGGGTTTTTTTTTACCGGTTTTGGACATTTGTCAATCCGGTTTTCTCATTTGGGGGTTTATTGCTTAATTACTTGTGGCTGTCACAAGAATACCTGTCCCGGGGAATGTGTTTCCGCAGGCCAGCGTGGGTTATAGTGACGACGGACGCCAGCCTACTGGGCTGGGGTGCAGTCTGGAATTCCCTGAAATCACAGGGTTTGTGGACTCGGGAGGAGGCCCTCCTACCAATAAATATTCTGGAATTAAGAGCTATATTCAATGCGCTTCAGGCGTGGCCTCAGCTGGCTTCGGCCGGATTCATCAGATTTCAGTCGGACAACATCACAACTGTAGCTTATATCAATCATCTGGGGGGAACAAGGAGTTCCTTGGCGATGATGGAAGTTTCCAGGATAATCCGATGGGCAGAGACTCACTCTTGCCATCTATCAGTGATCTATATCCCAGGGGTGGGAGCTCCATCCGGAGGTGTTTGCTCAACTTGTTCAGCTATGGGGCACACCAGCATTGGATCTGATGGCGTCTCGTCAGAACGCCAAACTTCCTTGTTACGGATCCAGGTCCAGGGATCCTCAGGCAGTACTGATAGATGCTCTAGCAGTACCCTGGTCATTCAACCTGGCTTATGTGTTTCCACCTTTCCAAACAGGAGAGAGCTTCAGTGATTTTGATAGCGCCTCCGTGGCCACGCAGGACTTGGTATGCAGACCTGGTGGACATGTCATCTCTGCCACCATGGACTCTGCCACTGCGACAGGAGCTTCTGATTCAAGGTCCGTTCAAGCATCCAAATCTAATTTCTCTGCAACTGACTGCTTGGAGATTGAACGCTTGATTTTATCAAAGCGGGGTTCCTCTAAGTCGGTCATAGATACCTTGATTCAGGCTCGAAAGCCTGTCACCAGCAAAATCTATCATAAGATATGGCGTAAATATCTTTTTTGGTGTGAATCCAAAGGCTACTCATGGAGTAAGATCAGGATTCCTAGGATTTTGTTCTTTCTTCAAGAAGGATTGGAGAAAGGATTGTCAGCTAGTTCCTTAAAAGGACAGATATCTGCTCTGTCCTATTGCACAAGCGTCTGGCAGATGTCCCAGACGTTCAGGCTTTTTGTCAGGCTTTAGTTAGAATCAAGCCTGTGTTTAAACCTGTCGCTCCGCCATGGAGTCTAAATTTAGTTCTTAATGCTCTTCAGGGGGTTCCGTTTGAACGCATGCATTCCATAGATATTAAAATTCTATCTTGGAAAGTTCTGTTTCTAGTTGCTATCTCTTCAGCTCGAAGGGTTTCTGAATTATCTGCATTACAATGTGACTCGCCTTATTTTGTTTTCCATGCTGATAAGGTGGTTTTGCGTACCAAACCTGGGTTCTTCCCTAAGGTGGTTACTAACAGGAATATCAATCAGGAGATTGTTGTTCCTTCTCTGTGTCCTAATCCTTCTTCTAAGAAGGAACGTTTATTGCACAACTTGGACGTGGTTCGTGCTTTGACGTTCTTTTTGCAGGCAACCAAAGATTTTCGTCAATCATCTTCTTTGTTGTCTATTCTGGAAAACGTAGGGGTCAAAAGGCTACGGCAACCTCTCTTTCCTTTTGGCTGAAAAGCATCATCCGTTTGGCTTATGAGACTGCTGGACAGCAGCCTCCTGAAAGAATTACTGCTCACTCTACTAGAGCGGTGGCTTCTTCGGAGGCTATTTTTGGGGGAGAGGTTTTGCAAGCAGTGGTGCCTTCCGTTTAGGTTCCTGTCTTGTCCCTCCCTTCATCCGTGTCCTAAAGCTTTGGTATTGGTATCCCACAAGTAAGGATGAATCCGTGGACTCGGTACATCTTGCAAAAAAAAAATAATTTATGCTTACCTGATAAATTTCTTTCTTTTGCGATGTACCGAGTCCACGGCCCGCCCTGTCTATTCAAGACAGATAGTATTTTTTATTGAAAACTTCAGTCACCTCTGCACCTTTTTATAGTTTCTCCTTTTTTCTTCCTTGGCCTTCGGTCGAATGACTGGGGGGTGGAGTTAAGGGACGAGCTATATAGACAGCTCTGCTGTGGTGCTCTCTTTGCCACTTCCTGTAAGGAAGGATTATATCCCACAAGTAAGGATGAATCCGTGGACTCAGTACATCGCAAAAAGAAATTTATCTGGTAAGCATAAATTTTGTTTTTTCTACTGTTAAGCTTTCCTATCTTTAAATCAATTTTAATAATGTAGAGTTTGAGTACTATTTGTTTTAAATAAAGCTAAACATTAGATTTCTCTAAACACGCCATTTTGTAGTATATAGTTATAAAATGCTGGTTTCATTAGTTTCTTTCAAATTATAGTAACACTACAAATCATCACATGTAGGATTATAATTCCTCTCCACCTGGATAAGGTAGAGTACCCCTATATTCCAGAGCTTTACTCCGCTTCATCTCCCAGCATTCATCAGTTACGTTTTGCCTCCAGTATGGAGTGTATGAAACTATGCAGTTCTCTGTCTTCATGTCATTTTATGGGGGTTTTTTAACCTGAGGCCGTTCTTCTCCCTTCAAAAGTGCTTCCTGCACAGAGGGGTGCACAAAGGAGTTTATCCGGACAGCGAGAAACCTTCCAGTATTGAAATGTAACAGGCTACCCTGGTGAAATGCAGATTTATCTGCCAATAACCTAGTTCAGCTCCTATGTTAGTTCTTTGAAACTGTGCTTGTATTTCATCTGATGAGCCTTCGACTGCAGTGATGCAAGGTAGGTGAGTACAAAATGTCAGCTTTTACAGCCCACTGGCTATTCCCTGAAAAACTATATTTAGGGCCCCATTTAACAACAGACAAGGTTCTCTTCTGTCCAGCATCATGGCCATTTAATATTGGACAAGCAGCTGTTTGCAATGCCGCCTCCTGCTTATGTGAGGTCAATCGCGTGCATGGATTGTCAATCACCCTGGCTTGGCTTGTCCCGAGTGATTTTAAACCGCCAGCTAAGAGCTGGCGAACAGGTTAGGAAGCCGCTGCTTCTTAACAATCTACTACAAGCTCGTTAATGCAAGCCTGCACCGAAGGCGCCCCAAAGCTGCAAACGCAGCTTGATAAATGTAGCCCTTAGTGTTTACATGCCCTGATGGTATCACACACTGAATTTAGGCACTTAAGTAAGTTTTAAAGCACTCTGAGGAATTAGAGTACTATCTAGCATTTCTGAGACCTAATATTACTAGAATCTTGCCCACAGGGCAGTAATGGGTAGTCTGAATCAGGAATTTTTCCGTTTTGCATTGCATAATGGGTAGTCACTCCCCCTTCCTTCTAGAGCAGTGGCTTTCTGAAAAGGACACTGAATCACAAAAGAAAAAAATTGGGTTCAGATAGAGCATGCAATTTTAAGCAACTTTCTAATTTACTCCTATTATCACATTTTCTTCGTTCTCTTGCTATCTTTATTTGAAAATGAAGGCATCTAAGGTTTTTTTTGTTTCTGTACTCTGGACAGCACTTTTTTATTGGTGGATGAATTTATCCACCAATCAGCAAGAAAAACCCAGGTTTATTACCAAAAATGGGCCGGCATCTAAACATACATTCTTGCATTTCAAATAGATACCAAGAGAATGAAGACAATTTGATAATAGGAGTAAATTAGAAAGGTGCTTAAAATTTCATGCTCTATCTGAATCACAAAAGAAAAAATTTGGGTTCAGTGTCCCTTTAACTTCTTGTTTCTGAATTGGAGGTGGTACACACATTTGGTTAAATTTCAGTTCTTTTATTGTTTTTTGTTATAGGATTAAATTGTAACTGATGAGTGTTTTGAGGGCTAAGCACAAAGGTGTTCCTGCAATGAAGGTTACCTCTCCTCACAAGCAAGTCTTTCCTGGATCACTTAAGCACAGTGACTTGTTTAGGTTGCCTAACATAGGAAGGGAATTTTGCACTCTGACTTTTCCTTTAATAAGGAGTAATTTACTGAGTCTCAGGCCACTCCCCCCCCCCTTAGAAACTGAAGGTGAGGTTGTGTCCCTTAATTTAAGGTTGCAGCATATGCATGCATTATTAAGAGAATTGTTGGGTTAATCCTTAGAGGTGGATAAACCCAACAACACTCCTAAAGCTAATACAAAGGTGCTGGATAGATTCTTTAAGTATGTTCATAAACAGCCTTTTACCTTTTTATGTCTTGAATCGGTGTCTAAGAAGTGAAACAAGGCATCAGTAATTCTGATTTCAACAACTTGGCCTCGCAGATCTTTGTATACAGACCTAGTCAAGATGTTTTATTGCCCGCTGGGGCATCTGTCTCACAGCAAGAGCTTCTCTCTCTGCGTCCTTTGTTTCATCAGCATCTATGATCCTTAGCTTTAAGGACCTGGCGAATAAATGTATGATTTTGGCTGAGACCTTGATCTAAGTGGGGAAGTCTGTTAGTAGGTGCATTTATCATAATGTCTGGAAGACTTATCTGGTTTGATGTGCAGCTAGGAATATTAAGAGTCTACGACCCGCCTATTTCTTTTTACTTTATGTTGATAGCAGGGCAGGTCCAATTTTGCACTTAATTTGTGCTGCTTTTGTGCAGAGTGGGGTTGATTTAAATCCCTAGTCAGTAAGACTCAATTTAAATCATGGTTTCGTCTATAAAGGTTTCATTTTAGAACAACTCTTCCGATTTTTCCAGTTATATCAGAAAATGACTTATTTAGATACACTATATACCATTCAAAATACATAGATAATTATAAAATTATTGGGAGGTGAACTATTTCGAAATAGGTTAATCATTCATATTTGATCAAAACGTTATTGGAGGAGAGAAATAATCATTACCTTTTTAACAATTAATTTTTTTTTCTTCCTATGGCATGGAGAGTCCACAATTTCATTCCAATTACTGGTGGGAATTCAACTCCTGGCCAGCAGGAGAAGGCAAAGAGCACCCCAGCTGAGCTGTTAAAAAATGTCACTTCCCTTACCCATAATCCCCAGTCATTCTCTTTGCCTCTGTCAAGGGAGGATGTGCGAAGATGGTGTCTGAAGATATTTGATCCTATAATGGGTACTTTTCCCTGCAAGCAAGAATTGGGGCTATACTGTGTCCATGTCAATCTCATTAGTAAGATTAATGGTGGCTATTAGTTAGAATGCGGTGAGGTAGTCTTTGCTTAACTTCTAACAACAATGCTACTCCTCTATTGAAAACCAGGGTTGATTACTCTGTTTTTTCATTTTCTACAGGTCCCTGACTATGTGAATGTATCTGTCACACCTAAGAGGCTGTTCCTGCCCTGCAGCTGGATTCACAGGTAAGTGCTTTTTTCTTCTAGGTTTGAAGGACAGCACTTCAGGGGTACAAAAAGAAAGGATGTAACCTCAGTGGATGTAAATTGGGACATGATTATCCCTTAATATAGGGATTTATGAGGGCAGCACTGCAGGCACTGTGTAAGGAGATAAGGGTTTAACTTTATTCCCCTGTATTTAGGAGACTGTTTTGAGAGTGGGGCATATCTAGAAAACGCATTTAATTTTATTTGGGACAGGATAGCATAACCTCTGAGGGCGAAGGGGTTTTTATTCTGCTCTCTAACGGCCATATTCTTTATCTTCATGCCTGACTGCGCAGCGAAACTTGCGCACTTTTTGTTATGTTGCATTTTAAGTTGATGCAATAACATGACCGCTCCCGATCGTGGTGTTTTTTTTTTCTCATAACTTCCCTTCCAATCGGAGAGTGGTGTTTGTTTCAACAGAGCCGTTGCATCTTGTCTGTAGATCGTTTCTGTCTCATTGTCTCTACTAGTGAGAACATCACTGATCCTGGTGGGGTAAGCACCTCAGCAGAAGCTGAGGTTATAACGGTACTCTATTGCAAATAAATTGTATTTATTTATTTAAAGGTGCAGTGTTTAAAGGTGCAGTTGCAAATAAATTTTTGTTGCTTATTTAAAAGTGCAGTACTTATTCTTTATTAATGTCTATTGGGAACCAATAGTACTGGGGGGGGGTATTTGTTTTATTATGGACTGTAAAACTAATCTCTTTATTTTTGACAACTGCTTGGAGGCTCAAGTCATTCTTCTTGTGCAGCTTTGTTTTACATGCTTAAATAAGTTGTTACTGTCTAAGAATAAAGTGCCTCTCTCAGAGCCATCTGTCTCTCAGGATAATGTTGTTCGTGACATGCCTCAGCATTCTCCTCATACATCCCAAGCTTTAGCAATTTTCTCATGCAGTGCCCTGCGGTTCCTCTCAACAACATCCTGGGGGGGGTGTTTATTTACCAGGGGATTTTGCTGCGCAGATAACCTCTGTAGTTTTGGCAGCATGGTCAGCCTTTCCCGTTACTGGTATGAGAATGAAGAAATTTAAAAATATTTCTATTAGTAAAGGTTCTCACTCCGCAGAGGCTGCGCTAGTCAGTCTCTCTGTTATGATGATGATGATACCTCAGTGGATTCTGAGGGTGAGATCTCTATCTCTGACTCTATATAGTGAAAAAATCTACAGATTCAGATGAGGTTTACTTTAGAGTTAAACTAGAACTCTTCCGGTTACTTTTGAAGGACGTCCTTGCTACTTTGGAAGACTCCGACTTATTTGTCGCTGAGAACCCAAAAAAGTCTAGTAAACTTAACAGCGTATATGATGTCATTCCTTCATCTGTGGAAGTTTTTCCAGTTCCAGACTGCATGTCGGAATTTATAGCGCCAGGAATTCCTTTTTCCCCGTCCCCTGTTTTTAAAAAGATGTTTCCTTTTGCTGACTCTATACGTGACTTATGGCGCACAGTGCCCAAGGTAGAGGGGAACTATCTCTACTCTAGCTAGGAGAGTTACTATTTCTATTAAGGATAGTTGTTCTTTCAAGGATCCTATGGATAAGAATGGAGACTTATTTAAAAAAGATGTACATTTATCAGGGATTACAGTGGCAACCAGTTGCTAGTATTGATACGGTTGCGGGGGCAGCATCTTATTAGTGCAATGCCTTGTCTGACCTGATTTCAGAAGAGACTTCTATAGAGGAGATCCAGGATAGGATCAAAACTCTTAAGCTGGCCAATACTTTTATCTGTGTGCCAACATGCAAGTGGTTAGACTGGGAGCCAAGATTTCTAGTCCTGCAGTTCTAACTTGCAGAGCTCTATGGTTAAAATCTTGGTCTGCTGATCCAAATCCAAACTTCTGTCTTTACCTTTTAAGGGCAAGACTTTATTTGCTCCTGGTCTGGCTGAGATCATTTCCGAAATTTCTGGTGGAAAGGGATCTTTCCTATCTCAGGACAAGAAGAATAGACCTAAGGGTCGTCAAAATTCTAATTTTCGTTCCTTTCGTAACTTCAAATTACAAGTCTTCCTCTTCCAAGCTGGAGCAATCCAGGTCCTCATGGTGATCCAGTCAGCCTTGGAACAAGGGGAAGCAAGCCAAGAAGCCTTCCGCTGATTCCAAATTGGCTTGAAGGGGCCGCCCCCGATCCAGTCTTAGATCAAGTGGGAGGCAGGTTTTTTCCTTTTTTGGCAGGCTTGGATCCGCAATGTCCCAGATCTCAGGGAGGTAGTATCTCAGGGATACAGAAAAGGATGCAAGTCTTACCTCCCCAGGGGTAGTCTTATCCTGTCAAGGTTATCTGCAAACCAGGTAAAGAGTGAGGCCTTCTTAAACTGCGTAAAAGACCTATAGTGTTTGTTCCAGTTCCTGTAAAGGAACAGGGTCAAGGATTCTGTTCAAATCTTTTTGTGGTTCCCAAAAAAGAGGGAATTTTTCGTCTCATTTTAGACCTAAAGTGTCTCAACAAATTTCTCAAGGTTCCGTCCTTCAAAATGGATACTATTCGGTCTATTCTACCCTTGGTTCATGAGGGCCAGTTCATGAATACATTAGACCTGAAGGACGTGTATCTTCATATTCCAATTCACAAGGAACATTACCAATTTCTTTGTTTTGTCTTTCTAGACAAACATTTCCAGTTTGTTGGCCTTGCTACAGCACCTCAAATCTTTACAAAGGTACTAGGGGCTCTTTTGGCGGTGGTCAGATCTCAGGAAATAGCGGAGGCACCTTACCTCGACGACATCTTGGTTCAAGCGCCATCTTTTCATCTATTCTACGTTCCCACAGGTGGAAAGTGAATCTGGAAAAAAGTTTCCTAGTACCATCCACCAGGGTGTGTTTTCTTAGGTACAATTATAGATGATCTACCTATAAAAAAAAAATTCTGAAGGATGTTCGTTAATCCAAACTTGGCTTCTTGCCGTTCACTTCAGACCTCTGTCCGTCAGTCAGTGGCTCAGTGTATAGAAGTGATTGGTCTGATGGTTACTTCCATGGATATCATTCCTTTTGCTCGGTTCCATACGAGATCCCTACAGCTACACATGCTCAGTCAATAAAACTGAGCCTTAGATCTCTCGCAGAGTATAGATCTGGATTTCCTAACAAGATACTCTTTCATGGTGAATTTCACAGGACCATCTGTCTCAGGGTTCATGCTTCCTGAGACCTTCCTGGGTGATTGATACTCAGGCTGGGGAGTAGTTTGGGGCTCCTTAAAGGCTCAGGGTCTTTGGCTCTCAACTCTAGTATGTTTATGGGAAGAGAAATCTTCAATGCCCTAACATGCTGGCCTCAACTAGCTTTAGTCCCGTTTTATCAAATTCCAATCGGTCAACACCTCAGTGGCATATATCAATCTCCAGGGAGGAACTCTGAGTTTCTTAGCAATGAAGGAGGTGACTCGCATTCTAAAGTGGGCAGAGTTTCATGATTGCCTCCTCTCTGTCATTCTCATCCCAGGGGTAGTCACCTGGGAAGCAGATTTTCTTAGCAGGCATACTTTTCATCCAGGGGAGTGGACTCTCCACCCAGAGGTTTATACAATAACTCTCGGGTGGGGAGTTCTGGAGTTGGATCTGTGATTCTAATAGCTCCTCCCTGGCCTCATAGGATCTGGTTCACAGATCTGGTGAAGATGTCATCTCTTCCCCCTTGGAGGTTACCTCTGAAGAAGGACCTTCTACTTCAGGCTCCCTTCCTCCACCCAAAGCTAAATTCTTTGAGACTGACTGCTTGGAGATTGAACGCACGGCTAGGCGTGGTCGTAAGATTTACTATAAGGTATGGCGTAAACACCTATATTGTTGTTTATCGAAGCGTTTCTCTTGGAGTCGGGTTCCACACATACTGTCTTTTCTTCAGGAGGGCCTGAAGAAGGGTTTGTCAGTCAGTACTCTGAAGGGTCAGATTTCTGCACTGTCTATCCTTTTGCACAAACGTTTGGCAGATCTGCCAGATGTTCAATCTTTTATTTAGACTTTGGTCAGAATCAGCCCTGTGTTTCAACCTGTTTCTCCTACCTGGAGCCTTAACCTTGCTCTAAAAGTTTTGCAGCAGGCTCCATTTGACCCTATGCATTTGGTTGATATTACGTTGTTATCGTGGAACGTTTTGTTTCTACTTGCTATTTTGTCTGCTTGCAGAGTTTCCGAACTTTCGACTTTGCAGTGTGATGCCCCTTACCTTATTTTTCATGCGGATAAGGCGGTCCTTCATACTAAATTGGGATTTCTTCTCAGTGGTATCGGATCGCAACATTAATCAGGAAATTGTTGTTAATTACTTTTGTCTGACTCCTTAGAAGGAACGTCTGTTACTCAACCTGGATGTTGTGTGTACTCTAAAATTTTAGCACCTAAATATTTTCGGCAGTCAACTGCCCTGTTCGTTGTTTGCGCTGATAAGTGTAAGGGTCAGAAGACCACTTCTACTGCTCTTCTTTCTGGTTGAGAAGTGTTATTCGATTAACATATGAGATAGCTGGACATCAGCCTCCTGAGAGAATTACGGCTCATTCCACTAGGGCTGTCTCTTCAAGCTTCTGTAGAGCAAATCTGCAAGGTGGTTAATCTTAATCCTTATTGCATACTTTTTCAAAATTCTACAAATTTGATACTTTTGCCTCGGCTGAGGTTTCTTTTGGGAGAAAAGTTCTTCAAGTGGTGGTGCCTTCTGTTTAGGTCTGCCTGTCTTGTTCTCCCTCCCTTTCATTTCTCCAACATTGGTGTGTCCGGTCCATGGCGTCATCCTTACTTGTGGGAATATCTCTTCCCCAACAGGAAATGGCAAAGAGTCCCAGCAAAAGCTGTCCATATAGTCCCTCCTAGGCTCCGCCCACCCCAGTCATTCTCTTTGCCGTTGCACAGGCAACATCTCCACGGAGATGGTTAAGAGTATGTGGTGTTTAGTTGTAGTTTTTTATTCTACTATCAAGAGTTTGTTATTTTAAAATAGTGCTGGTATGTACTATTTACTCTGAAACAGAAAAAGATGAAGAGTTCTGTTTGTGAGAGGAAGATGATTTTAGCAGCAGTAACTAAAATCATTTGCTGTTTCCACATAGGACTGTTGAGAATGAAGTAACTTCAGTTGGGGGAAACAGTTAGCAGACTTTTCTGCTTAAGGTATGACTAGCCATATTTCTAACAAGACTGTGTAATGCTGGAAGGCTGTCATTTCCCCTCATGGGGACCGGTAAGCCATTTTCTTAGTCTCAAACAGAATAAAGGGCTTAATATGGGCTATAAAACTGGTAGACATTTTTATGGGCAAAATCGATTGCTTTATTTGGGCTTTTTATACATCTTTATGTTTGAAATTCACACTTACAAACTTTGGGGAACGTTTTTTAACGTCAGGCACTGAGTTAGACACCTTTCCAGTCAGGAAGGGCCTTCCCAGTTGTAGGCTGAGCCTCATTTTCGCGCCATTACTGCGCAGTTACTTTTGGGAGCAGGACATGCAGATGCATGTGTGTGGATCTGAAAGTAGTTGGAAAGGTTCCTAGAAGGCTTCATTTGGTATCGTATTCCCCCCTGGGCTTGGTAAAGTCGCAGCAAAGGCTGTAGCTGGGACTGTAGAGGGGTTAAAACTGTAACCGGCTCCGGTTTCTTTATTTTAAGGGTTAAAGCTCTGAAATTTGGTGTGCAATACTTTTAATGCTTTAAGACACTGTGGTGAAAATTTGGTAAATTTTGAACAATTCCTTCATTCTTTTTCACATATTCAGTAATAAAGTGTGCACTGTTTAAAATTTAAAGAGACAGTAACGTTTTTGTTGTAAAACGGTTTTTGTGCTTTATTGACAAGTTTAAGCCTGTTTAACATGTCTGTACCTTCAGATAAGCTATGTTCTATATGTATGAAAGTCAATGTGTCTCCCCCTTCAAAATTGTGTGATAATTGTGCCATAGCGTCCAAACAAAGTAAGGACAGTACTGCCACAGATAGTAAAGTTGCCCAAGATGATTCATCAGATGAAGGGAGTAGACATAGTTCTACATCATCTCCTTCTGTGTCTACGCCAGTTTTGCCCACGCAGGAGGCCCCTAGTACTTCTATCGCGCCAATGCTTATTACTATGCAACAATTGACGGCAGTAATGGATAACTCCATAGCAAATATTTTATCCAAAATGCCTGCATATCAGAGAAAGCGCGATTGCTCTGTTTTAAACACTGAAGAGCAGGAGGGCGCTGATGATAATTGCTCTGTCATACCCTCACACCAATCTGAAGGGGCCATGAGGGAGGTTTTGTCAGATGGGGAAATTTCAGATTCAGGAAGAATTTTTCAACAGGCTGAACCTGATGTTGTGACATTTAAATTTAAATTGGAGCATCTCCGCGCACTGCTTAAGGAGGTGTTATCTACTCTGGATGATTGTGACAACCTGGTCATTCCAGAAAAATTATGCAAGATGGACAAGTTCCTAGAGGTTCCGGTGCACCCCGACGCTTTTCCTATACCCAAGCGGGTGGCGGACATAGTGAATAAGGAGTGGGAGCAGCCCAGCATACCTTTCTTCTGTTAAGTGTGATCAGTCCACGGGTCATCATTACTTCTGGGATATTACTCCTCCCCAACAGGAAGTGCAAGAGGATTCACCCAGCAGAGCTGCATATAGCTCCTCCCCTCTACGTCACTCCCAGTCATTCTCTTGCACCCAACGACTAGATAGGATGTGTGAGAGGACTATGGTGATTATACTTAGTTTTATATCTTCAATCAAAAGTTTGTTATTTTAAAATAGCACCGGAGTGTGTTATTATCTCTCTGGCAGAGTTTGAAGAAGAATCTACCAGAGTTTTTGTTATGATTTTAGCCGGAGTAGTTAAGATCATATTGCTGTTTCTCGGCCATCTGAGGAGAGGTAAACTTCAGATCAGGGGACAGCGGGCAGATGAATCTGCATAGAGGTATGTAGCAGTTTTTATTTTCTGACAATGGAATTGATGAGAAAATCCTGCCATACCGATATAATGTCATGTATGTATACTTTACACTTCAGTATTCTGGGGAATGGTACTTCACTAGAATTACACTGTAAGAAATACATAAAGCTGTTTAATAACTAGAGATTATGTTTAACGTTTTTGCTGGAATGTAAAATAGTTTTCATTTACTGAGGTACTGAGTGAATAAATGTTTGGGCACTATTTTTCCACTTGGCAGTTGCTTAATCTGTTTTTCTGACAGTTTCTGTTCTCCCTCACTGCTGTGTGTGAGGGGCCGTTTTTTTGGCGCTTTTACTGCATCAAATATTTCAGTCAGCAACTCATTGTATTCCCTGCATGATCCGGTTCATCTCTACAGAGCTCAGGGGTCTTCAAAACTTATTTTGAGGGAGGTAATTTCTCTCAGCAGAGCTGTGAGAATTATAGTTTGACTGAGATAAAAAACGTTTATTCTGTAATTTGTTTCCTGCTTTCAGAATTTGTTATCTTTGCTAATGGGATTAAACCTTTGCTAAAGTTGTGTTGTTTACAAGGATTGAGGCTATAACTGTTTCAATTTATTAATTTTCAACTGTCATAGATCTTCTGTGCTTCTTAAAGGCACAGTACGTTTTAATATTATTCTAATTGAATTGTATTTCCAAGTTGCAAGTTTATTTGCTAGTGTGTTAAACATGTCTGATTCAGAGGATGATACCTGTGTCATTTGTTGCAATGCCAAAGTGGAGCCCAATAGAAATTTATGTACTAACTGTATTGATGCTACTTTAAATAAAAGTCAATCTGTACAAATTGAACAAATTTCACCAAACAACGAGGGGAGAGTTATGCCGACTAACTCGCCTCACGTGTCAGTACCTACATCTCCCGCTCAGAGGGAGGTGCGTGATATTGTAGCGCCGAGTACATCTGGGCGGCCATTACAAATCACATTACAGGATATGGCTACTGTTATGACTGAGGTTTTGGCTAAATTACCAGAACTAAGAGGTAAGCGTGATCACTCTGGGGTGAGAACAGAGTGCGCTGATAATATTAGGGCCATGTCAGACACTGCGTCACAGGTGGCAGAACATGAGGACGGAGAACTTCATTCTGTGGGTGACGGTTCTGATCCAAACAGACTGGATTCAGATATTTCAAATTTTAAATTTAAACTGGAAAACCTCCGTGTATTACTAGGGGAGGTGTTAGCGGCTCTGAATGATTGTAACACAGTTGCAATACCAGAGAAAATGTGTAGGTTGGATAAATATTTTGCGGTACCGACGAGTACTGAGGTTTTTCCTATACCTAAGAGACTTACTGAAATTGTTACTAAGGAGTGGGATAGACCCGGTGTGCCGTTCTCACCCCCTCCGATATTTAGAAAAATGTTTCCAATAGACGCCACCACAAGGGACTTATGGCAAACGGTCCCTAAGGTGGAGGGAGCAGTTTCTACCTTAGCTAAGCGTACCACTATCCCGGTGGAGGATAGCTGTGCTTTTTCAGATCCAATGGATAAAAAGTTAGAGGGTTACCTTAAGAAAATGTTTGTTCAACAAGGTTTTATATTGCAACCCCTTGCATGCATTGCGCCGATCACGGCTGCAGCGGCATTCTGGATTGAGTCTCTGGAAGAGAACATTGGTTCAGCTACTCTGGACGACATTACGGACAGGCTTAGAGTCCTTAAACTAGCTAATTCATTCATTTCGGAGGCCGTAGTACATCTTACTAAACTTACGGCGAAGAATTCAGGATTCGCCATTCAGGCACGCAGGGCGCTGTGGCTAAAATCCTGGTCAGCTGATGTTACTTCTAAGTCTAAATTGCTTAATATACCTTTCAAAGGGCAGACCTTATTCGGGCCCGGGTTGAAAGAGATTATCGCTGACATTACAGGAGGTAAAGGCCATGCCCTGCCTCAGGACAAAGCCAAAGCCAAGACTAGACAGTCTAATTTTCGTTCCTTTCGTAATTTCAAAGCTGGAGCAGCATCAACTTCCTCTGCACCAAAACAGGAAGGAGCTGTTGCTCGCTACAGACAAGGCTGGAAACCTAACCAGTCCTGGAACAAGGGCAAGCAGACTAGGAAACCTGCTGCTGCCCCTAAGACAGCATGAATTGAGGGCCCCCGATCCGGGATCGGATCTAGTGGGGGGCAGACTTTCTCTCTTCGCCCAGGCTTGGGCAAGAGATGTTCAGGATCCCTGGGCGCTAGAGATAATATCTCAGGGATACCTTCTGGACTTCAAATACTCTCCTCCAAGAGAGAGATTTCATCTGTCAAGATTGTCAACAATCCAGACAAAGAAAGAGGCGTTTCTACGCTGCGTACAAGAGCTCTTGTTAATGGGAGTAATCCATCCAGTTCCACGATCGGAACAGGGACAGGGGTTTTACTCAAATCTGTTTGTGGTTCCCAAAAAAGAGGGAACTTTCAGACCAATCCTGGACTTAAAGATCCTAAACAAATTCCTAAGAGTTCCATCGTTCAGTATGGAGACTATTCGGACAATTTTACCTATGATCCAAGAGGGTCAGTACATGACCACTGTAGATTTAAAAGATACTTACCTTCACATACCGATTCACAAAGATCATTATCGGTACCTAAGGTTTGCCTCCCTAGACAGGCATTACCAGTTTGTGGCTCTTCCATTCGGATTGGCTACAGCTCCAAGAATCTTCACAAAGGTTCTGGGTGCTCTTCTGGCGGTACTAAGACCGCGGGGAATCTCGGTAGCTCCATACCTAGACGACATTCTGATACAAGCTTCAAGCTTTCAAACTGCCAAGTCTCATACAGAGTTAGTGCTGGCATTTCTAAGTTCACATGGATGGAAGGTGAACGAAAAGAAAAGTTCACTCGTTCCACTCACAAGAGTTCCCTTCCTGGGGACTCTTATAGATTCTGTAGAAATGAAGATTTACCTGACAGAGGACAGGCTAACAAGACTTCAAAGTGCTTGCCGCACCCTTCATTCCATTCAACACCCGTCAGTGGCTCAATGCATGGAGGGAATCGGCTTAATGGTAGCGGTAATGGACATAGTACCCTTTGCACGCTTACACCTCAGACCACTGCAACTGTGCATGCTAAGTCAGTGGAATGGGGATTACTCAGACTTATCCCCTTCTCTGAATCTGGATCAAGAGACCAGAAATTCTCTTCTATGGTGGCTTTCTCGGCCACATCTGTCCAGGGGGATGCCATTCAGCAGACCAGACTGGACAATTGTAACAACAGACGCCAGCCTTCTAGGTTGGGGTGCCGTCTGGAATTCTCTGAAGGCTCAGGGACAATGGAGTCAGGAGGAGAGTCTCCTGCCAATAAACATTCTGGAATTGAGAGCAGTTCTCAATGCCCTCCTGGCTTGGCTCCAGTTGACAACTCGGGGGTTCATCAGGTTTCAGTCGGACAACATCACGACTGTAGCTTACATCAACCATCAGGGAGGGACAAGAAGCTCCCTAGCTATGATGGAAGTATCAAAGATAATTCTCTGGGCAGAGTCTCACTCTTGCCACCTGTCAGCAATCCACATCCCGGGAGTGGAGAACTGGGAGGCGGATTTCTTAAGTCGTCAGACTTTTCATCCGGGGGAGTGGGAACTTCATCCGGAGGTCTTTGCCCAAATACTTCGACGTTGGGGCAAACCAGAGATAGATCTCATGGCGTCTCGACAGAACGCCAAGCTTCCTCGTTACGGGTCCAGATCCAGGGATCCAGGAGCAGTCCTGATAGATGCTCTGACAGCACCTTGGGACTTCAGGATGGCTTACGTGTTTCCACCCTTCCCGTTGCTTCCGCGATTGATTGCCAGAATCAAACAAGAGAGAGCATCAGTGATTCTAATAGCACCTGCGTGGCCACGCAGGACTTGGTATGCAGACCTGGTGGACATGTCATCCTGTCCACCTTGGTCTCTACCTCTGAAACAGGACCTTCTGATACAGGGTCCCTTCAAACATCAAAATCTAACTTCTCTGAAGCTGACTGCTTGGAAATTGAACGCTTGATTTTATCAAGACGTGGGTTTTCTGAGTCAGTTATTGATACCTTAATACAGGCTAGGAAACCTGTTACCAGAAAGATTTACCATAAGATATGGCGTAAATACCTATATTGGTGTGAATCCAAGGGTTACTCTTGGAGTAAGGTTAGGATTCCTAGGATATTGTCTTTTCTACAAGAAGGTTTAGAAAAGGGTTTATCTGCTAGTTCATTAAAGGGACAGATCTCAGCTCTGTCCATTCTGTTACACAAACGTCTGTCAGAAGTTCCTGACGTCCAGGCTTTTTGTCAGGCTTTGACCAGGATTAAGCCTGTGTTTAAAACTGTTGCTCCACCATGGAGTCTAAACCTTGTTCTTAATGTTTTTCAGGGCGTTCCGTTTGAACCCCTTCATTCCATTGATATAAAGTTGTTATCTTGGAAAGTTCTATTTTTAATGGCTATTTCCTCGGCTCGAAGAGTCTCTGAATTATCAGCCTTACATTGTGATTCTCCTTATTTGATTTTTCATTCGGATAAGGTAGTCCTGCGTACTAAACCTGGGTTCTTACCTAAGATAGTTACTAACAGGAATATCAATCAAGAGATTGTTGTTCCTTCTTTATGCCCAAATCCTTCTTCAAAGAAGGAACGTCTACTGCACAACCTGGATGTAGTCCGTGCTCTAAAATTTTACTTACAGGCAACTAAGGAATTTCGACAAACGTCTTCTCTGTTTGTCATTTACTCTGGGCAGAGGAGAGGTCAAAAAGCTTCCGCTACCTCTCTTTCTTTTTGGCTTCGTAGCATAATTCGTTTAGCTTATGAGACTGCTGGACAGCAGCCTCCTGAAAGAATTACAGCTCATTCTACTAGAGCTGTGGCTTCCACTTGGGCCTTCAAGAATGAGGCCTCTGTTGAACAGATTTGCAAGGCTGCAACTTGGTCTTCGCTTCATACTTTTTCCAAATTTTACAAATTTGACACTTTTGCTTCATCGGAGGCTATTTTTGGGAGAAAGGTTCTTCAGGCAGTGGTTCCTTCTGTATAAAGAGCCTGCCTATCCCTCCCGTCATCCGTGTACTTTTGCTTTGGTATTGGTATCCCAGAAGTAATGATGACCCGTGGACTGATCACACTTAACAGAAGAAAACATAATTTATGCTTACCTGATAAATTCCTTTCTTCTGTAGTGTGATCAGTCCACGGCCCGCCCTGTTTTTAAGGCAGGTAAATCTTTTTTAATTTATACTCCAGTCACCACTTCACCCTTGGCTTTTCCTTTCTCGTTGGTCCTTGGTCGAATGACTGGGAGTGACGTAGAGGGGAGGAGCTATATGCAGCTCTGCTGGGTGAATCCTCTTGCACTTCCTGTTGGGGAGGAGTAATATCCCAGAAGTAATGATGACCCGTGGACTGATCACACTACAGAAGAAAGGAATTTATCAGGTAAGCATAAATTATGTTTTTGTCCCCCCTCCTATATTTAAGAAATTATTTCCTATGGTCGACCCCAGAAAGGACTTATGGCAGACAGTCCCTAAGGTCGAGGGGGCAGTTTCTACTCTAAACAAGCGTACTACTATCCCTATCGAGGATAATTGTGCTTTCAAAGATCCTATGGATAAAAAATTGGAGGGTTTGCTTAAAAAGATTTTTGTACAGCAAGGTTACCTCCTGCAACCCATTTCGTGCATTGTTCCTGTCACTACAGCAGCGTGGTTCTGGGTCGAGAACTAGAAAAGTCGCTCAGTAGAGAAACTCTGTATGAGGAGGTTATGGACAGAGTTCACGCACTCAAGTTGGCTAATTCTTTTATTTTAGATGCCGCTTTGCAATTAGCTAGATTAGCGGCGAAAAATTCAGGGTTTGCAATTGTGGCGCGCAGAGCGCTTTGGCTAAAGTCTTGGTCAGCGGATGTATCTTCCAAGACAAAATTGCTTAATATCCCCTTCAAGGGTAAAACTCTCTTTGGGCCAGAATTGAAAGAGATTATCTCAGACATCACTGGGGGAAAGGGCCACGCCCTTCCACAAGATAGGCCTTTCAAAGCCAAGAATAAGTCTAATTTTCGTTCCTTTCGCAATTTCAGGAATGGACCGGCCTCTAATTCCGCATCCTCTAAACAAGAGGGTAATGCTTCACAAACCAAGCCAGCCTGGAAACCGATGCAAGGCTGGAACAAGGTTAAGCAGGCCAAGAAGCCTGCTGCTGCTAACAAAACAGCATGAAGGAGTAGCCCCCGATCCGGGACCGGATCTAGTAGGGGGCAGACTCTCTCTCTTTGCTCAGGCTTGGGCAAGAGATGTTCAGGATCCCTGGGCACTAGAAATAGTTTCTCAGGGTTATCTTCTGGAATTCAAGGAACTACCCCCAAGGGGAAGGTTCCACATGTCTCACTTATCCTCAAACCAAATAAAGAGACAGGCATTCTTACATTGTGTAGAAGACCTGTTAAAAATGGAAGTGATACACCCAGTTCCAACGGCGGAACAGGGGATGGGATTTTACTCAAATCTGTTTGTAGTTCCCAAAAAAGAGGGAATTTTCAGACCAATTCTGGATTTAAAGATCCTAAACAAATTTCTCAGGGTTCCATCGTTCAAAATTGAAACCATTTGAACGCTTGATTCTATCAAAGCGTGGGTTTTCAGATTCTGTGATAGATACTCTGGTTCAAGCCAGAAAACCGGTAACTAGAAAAATTTACCATAAAATATGGAAAAGATATATCTGCTGGTGTGAATCCAAGGGATTCTTATGCAATAAGATCAAAATTCCTAAGATCCTTTCCTTTCTACAAGAAGGTTTGGATAAAGGATTATCAGCGAGTTCTCTAAAGGGACAGATTTCTGCTTTATCTGTCTTGTTACACAAACGACTGGCAACTGTGCCAGATGTTCAAGCATTTGTTCAGGCTCTGGTTAGGATCAAGCCGTGGTGCCTTCTGTTTAGGTAACCTGATTTGCTCCCTCCCTTCATCCGTGTCCTAAAGCTTTGGTATTGGTTCCCACAAGTAAGGATGACGCCGTGGACCGCCCTGGTTTTTTAATCAGGTTTGATGAATTATTTTCTCTAACTACAGTCACCACGGCACCCTATAGTTTCTCCTGTTTTTTCCTCCTGTCCGTCGGTCGAATGACTGGGGTGGGCGGAGCCTAGGAGGGACTATATGGACAGCTTTTGCTGGGACTCTTTGCCATTTCCTGTTGGGGAAGAGATATTCCCACAAGTAAGGATGACGCCGTGGACCGGACACACTGTTGGAGAAAGTAATTTATCAGGTAAGCATAAATTCTGTTTTTGCCGTCTTAAATGTAATAAGGGCAGGTCGTGGACTCTCCATGCCATAGGAAAGAAAACAAAATTTATGCTTTCCTGATAAATTTCTTTCTTTCCAGGCAGGGAGAGTCCACGACCTGCCCTTATTACATTTAAGACGGCAAATTTTTGGTATAAACCTCAGGCACCTCTTTACCCTTGTTTTTCACCCTCTTTACCCTTCTTTTTCCTTTGGCCGAATGGCTGGGGATTATGGGTAAGGGAAGTGACACTTAACAGCTCTGCTGGTGTGCTCTTTGCCTCCTCCTGCTGGGCAGGAGTTGAATTTCAGAAAGAAGGAATATCCTGTGATAAAAAATCACAGGGCTCCTATAGGAGGCGCTAAATCAAATTAAGATAATGACACTGTGTATGTATAGATAGAATACATAAAAACAACCAATCAGAAACAATGTATATGTGTGTTATATACAAAGTAACAGGTGTATAAAATATGCTGATGCAACCGGCCAAGGAAAAAATAATAAAAAGTCCAGCAGATATCCTCAAATGTCCAAAGGCAGCACTCTGTCTTCACCTGAAGGGATGATAAAAACAAGAACAGAGGCGCCACATGTGTAGATCAATAAGAACCACTATAATCCAAAATGTGAATAGATGCAGGGTACTCACAAAGGTGATGGCACGGCACTCTGTTATGCCAATAGAGATGGGCTGGTATTCTGCAGCAAACCAGCTGGCTGATCAAAGGAGTCTCCAATAGATGTAGACAGCGCTGTAGTCCAATGGCACCGAATCACTACGACAGCAGTCTTGATGGCAATGGCCATCGACTGCAATAGGTTATATACAATTGGATTACTAGCAAAGAAGAGCTGTAAATTCAAGAATGCAAAACCTAGATATAGATAAATGACATTAAATCAATACATTGAGTTTATTTGAGCTATAAACCTCCTGCCGGATATTAAAGAAATTGGATCTCAGCTGTCAATTTTGACAATAAACCTGATTTGCAATGGGGGTTGAGTAATCAATTTATTTTTTTCATATATTCTTTTTGTTAGTGTGGATATTAGCCCGGATGGAATGAAAGCATTGGTGACCCTTTCCAGTGGAGACATGCGTAGAGCTTTGAATATCTTACAGGTCAGATGTACTAAAGAAACTCTTCAAATGTTCTTGTGTGTAATATAAATAGCTGTTTGTCTTTTTTTTTTTTTTTAAGCTAATGGACAGGTCTTTAATATAATTGTTAAAGCTATTAATGTGATGGTTAAAGATACACGTTAAACAAAAATCTCTGTTTTGTTAAAATAGTTTAACCAAAAGCAAGGTTTGTGTATACTTTTCTGAGGGTAGGGTGGACCCACAGTAGGTAAGTTACTTTTTTTTTTTTTTTTTTTTTTTTTTTTTTTTTGCCTTTTGTGCATTTTAGCAGGTGTTAAACCCACATGACTTTAAGTTAAAAAAATAAAATAAATAATAATATACTTCTGTAATGAAACAGCAGATAATTTGTTTAGTATGACCATTAATATTGATTTACAAAATTATCCTTTTTCTTTAAAATTTTAATTTTCTTGTCTTCGCTGTGTTTTTATCTTACAGAGTACAAATATGGCTTATGGGAAAGTCACTGAGGATACTGTGTATACCTGTACAGGACATCCACTGAAGTCTGACATAGCTAATATTCTTGACTGGATGCTGAATAAGGACTTCACAACTGCCTACAAAAGTATCCTTTTGGCTGCTAAATTTGTGTTTTTCAAATGCTAAATAGATGAGAGTATTTATTTTGATACCTCCCCAAAGTAGTCAGTTTGGTGTTAATATACTCAATGTTTTGCCTATTTATTATTATTATTATTATTAATAATACTGTCAGCACAGTTCTGTATTTAAGGCTCTTTTTGAACAATGCTTTGCTCAGACTGGTTAAGAAGCAAACTTCTGCGAACATCTATCATTCGTAGCAAACTTGAAAACGCGTACAGTACAGCACTGGTATAATAAAAGTTCACACTATCAGGGGTTACTGACAACGCTCCAAAATCCACAACATAGTCCAGCCAGATATAGCAGCACTGTATATTCATTAATTTATACCATAACAGACAGCAGCTGACCATACATACAACTAAACTAGACATGTGCATTTGTCTATTTCGGGCGTATCCGAATCCCGAAGATGGTGGACGCAAGCTGCATTTGGCAGTTTATGGAGCCAGATTTGTTCTTGTTAAAGTGCAACACATTAAGATCCGTGCAAATCTAGATCTTAGTGTGTTGCAATCTCACAAAAATAAATCTGGATTTGAAAGCAAGCATATTGGCACAAAATAACCAAATGCACCCTCTTTATATCACTAATGTTAACCCTTATGCAACCACTGTACCAAACATTTTACATTTATTAAAAATATATATATATATATATATATATATATATATATACATACAACTTAAAGGGACAGTCTAGTCCAAAAAAAACTTTAATGATTCAGATAGGGCATGTAATTTTAAACAATTTTCCAATTTACTTTTATCACCAATTTTTCTTTGTTCACTTGGTATTCTTAGTTGAAAGCTAGGAGGTTCATATGCTAATTTCTTAGACCTTGAAGGCCGCCTCTTAAGAATGCATTTTAACAGGTTTTTCACCACTAGAGGGTGTTAGTTCATTTTTTTCATATAGATAACACTGTGCTCGTGCACGTGAAGTTACCTGGGAGCCATCACTGATTGGCTAAACTGCAAGTCTGTCAAAAGAACAAATAAAGGGGCAGTCTGCAGAGGCTTAGATACAAGATAATCACAGAGGTAAAAAAAAATATATATATAACTGGGTTGGCTATGCAAAACTAAGGAATGGGTAAACAAGGGATTATCTATCTTTTAAAACAATAACAATTCTGGTGTAGACTGTCCCTTTAAATAAATTATACTACCATAACTGATATCTAGTTAAAATTAAACAAAAAACATGTTAGAAACAGTGACAAATCCATATCTCTAGGACTGTTGTGTTAATTTTAAAAACCCTGCATGCTTCTGTAGTTTAAGCAAGTTTTAGAGAATGAAAAAGGGCGCTTCCACAGCTGACAAGGAGTAAATATCAAAGTTTTTCTAAACAATTTTAAATAAATCAAACACTTCTGACTATAAAGATAATTTCTCCAACATAGGTGTGTCCGGTCCACGGCGTCATCCTTACTTGTGGGATATTCTCTTCCCCAACAGGAAATGGCAAAGAGCCCAGCAAAGCTGGTCACATGATCCCTCCTAGGCTCCGCCTACCCCAGTCATTCTCTTTGCCGTTGTACAGGCAACATCTCCACGGAGATGGCTTAGAGTTTTTTAGTGTTTAACTGTAGTTTTTATTATTCAATCAAGAGTTTGTTATTTTAAAATAGTGCTGGTATGTACTATTTACTCTGAAACAGAAAAGAGATGAAGATTTCTGTTTGTAAGAGGAAAATGATTTTAGCAACCGTTACTAAAATCCATGGCTGTTCCACACAGGACTGTTGAGAGGAATTAACTTCAGTTGGGGGAACAGTGAGCAGTCTTTTGCTGCTTGAGGTATGACACATTCTAACAAGACGATGTAATGCTGGAAGCTGTCATTTTCCCTATGGGATCCGGTAAGCCATGTTTATTCAGAAAGTAAATAAGGGCTTGACAAGGGCTTATTATGACTGTAGACTTTTTCTGGGCTAAATCGATTCATATATTACACATATTTAGCCTTGAGGAATCATTTAATATGGGTATTTTGGTAAAATAATATCGGCAGGCACTGTTTTAGACACCTTATTCTTTAGGGGCTTTCCCTAATCATAGGCAGAGCCTCATTTTCGCGCCGGTATTGCGCACTTGTTTTTGAGAGGCATGACATGCAGTCGCATGTGTGAGGAGCTCTGATACATAGAAAAGACTTTCTGAAGGCATCATTTGGTATCGTATTCCCCTTTGGGCTTGGTTGGGTCTCAGCAAAGCAGATACCAGGGACTGTAAAGGGGTTAAAGTTAAAAACGGCTCCGGTTCCGTTATTTTAAGGGTTAAAGCTTCCAAATTTGGTGTGCAATACTTTTAAGGCTTTAAGACACTGTGGTGAAATTTTGGTGAATTTTGAACAATTCCTTCATACTTTTTCGCAATTGCAGTAATAAAGTGTGTTCAGTTTAAAATTTAAAGTGACAGTAACGGTTTTATTTTAAAACGTTTTTTGTACTTTGTTATCAAGTTTATGCCTGTTTAACATGTCTGAACTACCAGATAGACTGTGTTCTGAATGTGGGGAAGCCAGGGTTCCTTCTCATTTAAATAAATGTGATTTATGTGACACTGAAAATGATGCCCAAGATGATTCCTCAAGTGAGGGGAGTAAGCATGGTACTGCATCATTCCCTCCTTCGTCTACACGAGTCTTGCCCACTCAGGAGGCCCCTAGTACATCTAGCGCGCCAATACTCCTTACTATGCAACAATTAACGGCTGTAATGGATAATTCTATCAAAAACATTTTAGCCAAAATGCCCACTTATCAGCGTAAGCGCGACTGCTCTGTTTTAGATACTGAAGAGCATGAGGACGCTGATGATAATGGTTCTGAAATGCCCCGACACCAGTCTGAGGGGGCCAGGGAGGTTTTGTCTGAGGGAGAAATTTCAGATTCAGGGAAAATTTCTCAACAAGCTGAACCCGATGTGATTACATTTAAATTTAAGTTGGAACATCTCCGCGCTCTGCTTAAGGAGGTATTATCCACTCTGGATGATTGTGAGAATTTGATCATCCCAGAGAAACTATGTAAAATGGACAAGTTCCTAGAGGTCCCGGGGCTCCCAGAAGCTTTTCCTATACCCAAGCGGGTGGCGGACATTGTAAATAAAGAATGGGAAAGGCCCGGTATACCTTTCGTCCCTCCCCCCATATTTAAAAAATTGTTTCCTATGGTCGACCCCAGAAAGGACTTATGGCAGACAGTCCCCAAGGTCGAGGGAGCGGTTTCTACTTTAAACAAACGCACCACTATACCCATAGAAGATAGTTGTGCTTTCAAAGATCCTATGGATAAAAAATTAGAAGGTTTGCTTAAAAAGATGTTTGTTCAGCAAGGTTACCTTCTACAACCAATTTCATGCATTGTCCCTGTCACTACAGCCGCGTGTTTCTGGTTCGATGAACTAGTTAAGGCGATCGATAGTGATTCTCCTCCTTATGAGGAGATTATGGACAGAATCCGTGCTCTCAAATTGGCTAATTCTTTCACCCTAGACGCCACTTTGCAATTGGCTAGGTTAGCGGCGAAAAATTCTGGGTTTACTATTGTGGCGCGCAGAGCGCTTTGGTTGAAATCTTGGTCAGCGGATGCGTCTTCCAAGAACAAACTACTTAACATTCCTTTCAAGGGGAAAACGCTGTTTGGCCCTGACTTGAAAGAGATTATCTCTGATATCACTGGGGGTAAGGGCCACGCCCTTCCTCAGGATAGGTCTTTCAAGGCCAAAAATAAACCTAATTTTCGTCCCTTTCGTAGAAACGGACCAGCCCCAAGTGCTACGTCCTCTAAGCAAGAGGGTAATACTTCTCAAGCCAAGCCAGCCTGGAGACCAATGCAAGGCTGGAACAAGGGAAAGCAGGCCAAGAAACCTGCCACTGCTACCAAGACAGCATGAAATGTTGGCCCCCGATCCGGGACCGGATCTGGTGGGGGGCAGACTCTCTCTCTTCGCTCAGGCTTGGGCAAGAGATGTTCTGGATCCTTGGGCACTAGAAATAGTCTCCCAAGGTTATCTTCTGGAATTCAAGGGGCTTCCCCCAAGGGGGAGGTTCCACAGGTCTCAATTGTCTTCAGACCACATAAAAAGACAGGCATTCTTACATTGTGTAGAAGACCTGCTAAAAATGGGAGTGATTCATCCTGTTCCATTAGGAGAACAAGGGATGGGGTTCTACTCCAATCTGTTCATAGTTCCCAAAAAAGAGGGAACGTTCAGACCAATCTTAGATCTCAAGATCTTAAACAAGTTTCTCAAGGTTCCATCGTTCAAGATGGAAACCATTCGAACAATTCTTCCTTCCATCCAGGAAGGTCAATTCATGACCACGGTGGATTTAAAGGATGCGTATCTACATATTCCTATCCACAAGGAACATCATCGGTTCCTAAGGTTCGCATTCCTGGACAAGCATTACCAGTTCGTGGCGCTTCCTTTCGGATTAGCCACTGCTCCAAGGATTTTCACAAAGGTACTAGGGTCCCTTCTAGCGGTGCTAAGACCAAGGGGCATTGCAGTAGTACCTTACTTGGACGACATTCTGATTCAAGTGTCGTCCCTTCCTCAAGCGAAGGCTCACACGGACATAGTCCTGGCCTTTCTCAGATCTCACGGATGGAAAGTGAATGTGGAAAAGAGTTCTCTATCTCCGTCGACAAGGGTTCCCTTCTTGGGAACAATAATAGACTCCTTAGAAATGAGGATTTTTCTGACAGAGGCCAGAAAAACAAAACTTCTAAACTCTTGTCGGACACTTCATTCCGTTCCTCTTCCTTCCATAGCGCAGTGCATGGAAGTAATAGGTTTGATGGTAGCGGCAATGGACATAGTTCCTTTTGCGCGCATTCATCTAAGACCATTACAACTGTGCATGCTCAGTCAGTGGAATGGGGACTATACAGACTTGTCTCCGAAGATACAAGTAAATCAGAGGACCAGAGACTCACTCCGTTGGTGGCTGTCCCTGGACAACCTGTCACAAGGGATGACCTTCCGCAGACCAGAGTGGGTCATTGTCACGACCGACGCCAGTCTGATGGGCGGGGGCGCGGTCTGGGGATCCCTGAAAGCTCAGGGTCTTTGGTCTCGGGAAGAATCTCTTCTACCGATAAATATTCTGGAACTGAGAGCGATATTCAATGCTCTCAAGGCTTGGCCTCAGCTAGCGAAGGCCAAGTTCATACGGTTTCAATCAGACAACATGACGACTGTTGCGTACATCAACCATCAGGGGGGAACAAGGAGTTCCCTGGCGATGGAAGAAGTGACCAAAATCATTCAATGGGCGGAGACTCGCTCCTGCCACCTGTCTGCAATCCACATCCCAGGAGTGGAAAATTGGGAAGCGGATTTTCTGAGTCGTCAGACATTGCATCCGGGGGAGTGGGAACTCCATCCGGAAATCTTTGCCCAAATCACTCAACTGTGGGGCATTCCAGACATGGATCTGATGGCCTCTCGTCAGAACTTCAAGGTTCCTTGCTACGGGTCCAGATCCAGGGATCCCAAGGCGACTCTAGTAGATGCACTAGTAGCACCTTGGACCTTCAAACTAGCTTATGTATTCCCGCCGTTTCCTCTCATCCCCAGGCTGGTAGCCAGGATCCATCAGGAGAGGGCGTCGGTGATCTTGATAGCTCCTGCGTGGCCACGCAGGACTTGGTATGCAGATCTGGTGAATATGTCATGGGCTCCACCATGGAAGCTACCTTTGAGACGAGACCTTCTTGTTCAAGGTCCGTTCGAACATCCGAATCTGGTCTCACTCCAGCTGACTGCTTGGAGATTGAACGCTTGATTTTATCAAAAAGAGGGTTCTCAGATTCTGTTATTGATACTCTTGTTCAGGCCAGAAAGCCTGTAACTAGAAAAATTTACCACAAAATATGGAAAAAATATATCTGTTGGTGTGAATCTAAAGGATTCCCCTGGGACAAGGTAAAGATTCCTAAGATTCTATCCTTTCTCCAAGAAGGATTGGAGAAAGGATTATCTGCAAGTTCCTTGAAGGGACAGATTTCTGCCTTGTCTGTGTTACTTCACAAAAAGCTGGCAGCTGTGCCAGATGTTCAAGCCTTTGTTCAGGCTCTGGTTAGAATCAAGCCTGTTTACAAACCTTTGACTCCTCCTTGGAGTCTCAACTTAGTTCTTTCAGTTCTTCAGGGGGTTCCGTTTGAACCCTTACATTCCGTTGATATTAAGTTATTATCTTGGAAAGTTTTGTTTTTGGTTGCAATTTCTTCTGCCAGAAGAGTTTCAGAATTATCTGCTCTGCAGTGTTC
Source organism: Bombina bombina (assembly GCF_027579735.1). Taxonomy (NCBI): domain Eukaryota; kingdom Metazoa; phylum Chordata; class Amphibia; order Anura; family Bombinatoridae; genus Bombina; species Bombina bombina. The sequence goes on along the minus strand of NC_069500.1, from coordinate 330,025,060 downwards.
TCCTCCTTATCTGGTGTTCCATGCAGATAAGGTGGTTTTACGTACTAAACCTGGTTTTCTTCCAAAAGTTGTTTCTAACAAAAACATTAACCAGGAGATAGTCGTGCCTTCTTTGTGTCCGAAACCAGTTTCGAAGAAGGAACGTTTGTTGCACAATTTGGATGTTGTTCGCGCTCTAAAATTCTATTTAGATGCTACAAAGGATTTTAGACAAACATCTTCCTTGTTTGTTGTTTATTCTGGTAAAAGGAGAGGTCAAAAAGCAACTTCTACCTCTCTCTCTTTTTGGATTAAAAGCATCATCAGATTGGCTTACGAGACTGCCGGACGGCAGCCTCCTGAAAGAATCACAGCTCATTCCACTAGGGCTGTGGCTTCCACATGGGCCTTCAAGAACGAGGCTTCTGTTGATCAGATATGTAGGGCAGCGACTTGGTCTTCACTGCACACTTTTACCAAATTTTACAAGTTTGATACTTTTGCTTCTTCTGAGGCTGTTTTTGGGAGAAAGGTTTTGCAAGCCGTGGTGCCTTCCATTTAGGTGACCTGATTTGCTCCCTCCCTTCATCCGTGTCCTAAAGCTTTGGTATTGGTTCCCACAAGTAAGGATGACGCCGTGGACCGGACACACCTATGTTGGAGAAAACAGAATTTATGTTTACCTGATAAATTGCTTTCTCCAACGGTGTGTCCGGTCCACGGCCCGCCCTGGTTTTTTAATCAGGTCTGATAATTTATTTTCTTTAACTACAGTCACCACGGTATCATATGGTTTCTCCTATGCAAATATTCCTCCTTAACGTCGGTCGAATGACTGGGGTAGGCGGAGCCTAGGAGGGATCATGTGACCAGCTTTGCTGGGCTCTCTGCCATTTCCTGTTGGGGAAGAGAATATCCCACAAGTAAGGATGACGCCGTGGACCGGACACACCGTTGGAGAAAGCAATTTATCAGGTAAACATAAATTCTGTTTTTATGTATAGAAAAAAGTATAAAAAATATATATATTCAAATTTAAAAAACAGTTGCAGGCAACGTTTATAGCAAGTTTTAACAAACCGTAGCAATATAGCAACAACATTTAAATTTAAAATTTGAATATATATTTCTCTTGTAACATGTATCGAGTCCACGGATTCATCCTTACTTGTGGGATATTCTCCTCCCCAACAGGAAGTGGCAGAGAGAGCACCCACAGCAGAGCTGTCTATATAGCTCCCCCCTTAGCTCCACCCCCCAGTCATTCTCTCTGCCACTTCCAAGAAGGGCAAGAGGAGTGTGGTGACAAAAATGTTAGTTTTTTATTTTCTCAAGCAAAAGTTTGTTATTTTAAATGGTACCGGTGTGTACTATTTACTCTCTGGCAGAAAAGGGATGAAGATTTCTGCAAGGAGGATGATGATCTTAGCACTTTGTAACGAAGATCCACTGCTGTTCTCACAGTTTCTGCTGTGTTTGAGGGCTGTAAAGGAGTTTTTTTTCCCCACAAATCGTTCTGAAGGGCAGGTAGGTGCCACAGCAGAGCTGTGGCAAGGTGCTGAAAGTCTTTTTTACCAGTTTTGACGTTTTTTCAATCCGGTTTTGCCATTAAGGGGTTAATTGTTTATTTGCATAGCTGTGCAAAGTTACTAAGGCTGTAAGATACTACTGTAAAAATTTTTTAAGTTTACTGCTTTTTTACACTGTTTTGCAGAACTTGTGCAGCTTTTTTCTCTTAAAGGCACAGTACCGTTTTATTTAAGTGTTATTTACTTTGATTACAGTGTTTTTCAAGCTTGCTTGTTACATTACTAGCCTGTTTAACATGTCTGACACCAAGGAAATTCCTTGTTCAATATGTTTGGAAGCCATTGTGGAACCCCCTCTTAGAATGTGTCCCAATTGTACTGATATGTCTATAAACTATAAAGCACACATATTAGCACTTAAAAATAGAGCAATAGATTATTCTCAGAAGTAAATGAGGGTTCGCCATCTAGCTCTCCCCAAGTGTCACAACCAGTAACGCCCGCTCAAGTGACGCCAAGTACCTCTAGTGCGTCAAATTTTTTTACTTTACAGGATATGGCCACAGTTATGAATACAACCCTCACAGAGGTTTTATCTAAACTGCCTGGTTTACAAGGAAAGCGGGACAGCTCTGGGTTTAGGAAAGATGCTGAGCCGTCTGACGCTTTAGTAGCCGTATCTGATATGCCCTCACAATGCTCTGAAGTAGGGTTGAGGGATTTGTTATCTGAGGGAGAAATTTCTGATTCAGGAAAGACGCTTCCTCAGACAGATTCTGATATGACGGCCTTTAATTTTAAGCTTTAACACCTCCGCTTATTGCTCAGGGAGGTATTAGCGACTCTAGATGATTGTGACCCTATAGTGGTTCCAGAGAAATTGTGTAAAATGGATAAATACTTAGAGGTTCCTGTTTACACTGATGTTTTTCCAGTCCCTAAGAGGATTGTGAATATTATTACTAAGGAGTGGGATAGACCAGGTATTCCGTTCTCTCCCCCTCTTGTTTTTAAGAAAATGTTTCCCATATCTGACACCATGCGGGATTCATGGCAGACCGTTCCTAAGGTGGAGGGAGCTATTTCTACTCTGTCTAAGCGTACAACTATACCTATCGAAGACAGTTGTGCTTTCAAAGATCCTATGGATAAAAAATTAGAGGGTCTCCTGAAGAAAATTTTTGTTCATCAGGGTTTTTCTCTCCAACCTATTGCGTGCATTGTTCCTGTAACTACTGTAGCTGCTTTCTGGTTTGAGGCTCTAGAAGAGGCTCTTCAGATGGAGACTCCATTAGAGGAGATTATGGACAGAATTAAGGCCCTTAAATTGGCTAATTCTTTTATTACTGATGCCGCATTTCAACTGGCTAAATTAGCGGCAAAGAATTCAGGTTTTGCCATTTTAGCACGCAGGGCGTTATGGCTTAAGTCCTGGTCTGCTGATGTGTCATCTAAATCTAGACTTTTGAACATCCCTTTCAAAGGAAAGACCCTATTTGGGCCTGAACTGAAAGAGATTATTTCAGACATCACTGGAGGGAAAGGTCATACCCTTCCTCAGGATAGATCAAATAAGATGAGGACCAAACAAAATAATTTTCGTTCCTTTCGGAACTTTAAGAGTGGTCCCGCTTCAGCTTTCTCTGCTTCAAAGCAAGAGGGGAATTTTGCCCAATCCAAGTCAGTCTGGAGACCTAACCAGGCTTGGAACAAGGGTAAACAGGCCAAGAAGCCTGCAGCTGCCTCTAAGACAGCATGAAGGGGTAGCCCCCGATCCGGGACCGGATCTAGTAGGGGGCAGACTCTCTCTCTTCGCTCAGGCTTGGGCAAGAGATGTTCACGATCCCTGTGCTTTAGAAATTGTGTCCCAGGGATATCTTCTGGAATTCAAAGACTCCCTTCCAAAGGGGAGATTTCACATTTCTCGACTGTCTGTAAACCAGACAAAGAGAGAGGCGTTCTTATGCCGTGTAGAAGACTTACATACCATGGGGGTGATCCGCCCAGTCCCAAAAGAGGAACAGGGGCTAGGATTCTACTCAAATCTGTTTGTGGTTCCCTAAAAAGAGGGAACTTTCAGACCAATCTTGGATCTCAAAATTCTAAACAAGTTCCTCAAAGTTCCATCATTCAATATGGAGACTGTTCGGACTATTCTACCTCTGATCCAGGAGGGTCAATATATGACTACCGTGGACTTAATGGATATGTATCTACACATCCCTATTCACAAAAATCATCATCAATTTCTCAGATTCGCCTTTCTAATCAGGCATTACCAGTTTTTGGCCCTTCCCTTCGGGTTGGCCACGGCTCCAAGAATTTTCACTAAGGTGCTAGGGTCCCTTCTGGCGGTTCTACGACCACGGGGCATAGCAGTGGCTCCTTATCTAGACGACATCTTAATTCAGGCGTCGTTTTTCCAGCTAGCCAAGTCTCACAAGGACATCGTGTTGGCTTTTCTGAGATCTCACGGGTGGAAGGTGAACATGAAAAAGAGTTTTCTCTTCCCTCTTACAAGAGTTTCTTTTCTAGGGACTGATAGATTCGGTAGAAGTGAAAATATTTCTGATGGAGGTCAGAAACTCTTAACCTCTTGCCGAGCTCTTAACCTCTTGCCGAGCTCTTCATTCCATTCCTTGGCCATCAGTAGCTCAGTGTATGGGGGTAATTGGACTCATGGTAGCGGCAATGGACATAGTTCCTTTTGCCCGCCTACACCTCAGACCACTGCAACTATGCATGCTCAAACAGTGGAATGGGGATTATGCAGATTTTTCTACTCAACTGCATCTGGACCAGGAGACCAGAGATTCTCTTCTCTGGTGGTTGTCTCAGGACCACCTGTCTCAGGGAATGTACTTCCGCAGGCCAGAGTGGCTCATTGTAACGACAGATGCCAGTCTGCTAGGCTGGGGTGCAGTCTGGAACTCCCTGAAAGCACAGGGCTTATGGTCTCGGGAGGAATCTCTTCTTCCGATAAACATTCTAGAACTGAGATCGATATTCAATGCGCTTCAGGCATGGCCTCAGCTTGCTGCGGCCAAATTCATCAGGTTTCAGTCGGACAACATCACGACTGTAGCTTATATCAATCATCAAGGAGGAACAAGGAGTTCTCTAGCGATGATGGAGGTAACCAAAAAAATCCGATGGGCAGAGGATCACTCTTGCCATCTCTCAGCAATCTACATCCCAGGAGTAGAGAACTGGGAGGCGGATTTCCTAAGTTGTTAGACTTTTCATCCGGGGGAGTGGGAACTCCATCCGGAGGTATTTGCTCAGCTGATTCAGCTATGGGACACACCAGAATTGGATCTGTTGGCATCCCGTCAGAATGCCAAACTTCCTTGTTACGGGTCCAGGTCCCGGGATCCCAAGGCGGTGCTGATAGATGCTCTAACAGTGCCTTGGTCCTTCAATCTGGCCTATGTATTTCCACCGTTTCCTCTCCTCCCACGTCTGGTTGCCAGAATCAAGCAGGAGAGAGCTTCAGTGATTCTGATAGCACCTGCGTGGCCACGCAGGACTTAGTATACAGACCTAGTGGGCATGTCCTCGGTTCCACCGTGGACTCTGCCAATGAGGCGGGACCTTCTAATCCAAGGTTTTTTCACGCATCCAAATCTAGTTTCTCTGCGTCTGACTGCTTGGAGATTGAACGCCTGATTCTATCAAAGCGTGGTTTCTCTGAGTCGGTCATTGATACCCTGATTCAGGCTAGAAAGCCTGTCACCAGGAAGATCTATCATAAGATTTGGCGCAAATATCTTTATTGGTGTGAATCCAAAGGTTACTCGTGGAGTAAGATTAGGATTCCTATATTTTCTTTTCTCCAAGAAGGTTTAGAGAAGGGATTATCAGCTAGTTCCCTAAAAGGGCAAATATCTGCTTTGTCTATTCTACTACACAAACGTCTGGCAGATGTCCCAAACGTTCAAGCATTTAGTCAGGCTTTGGTCAGCATTAAGCCTGTGTTTAAACCTGTTGCTCCGCCATGGAGTTTGAATTTAGTTCTTAAAGTTCTTCAAGAGGTTCAGTTTGAACCTATGCATTCCATAGATATTAAGCTTCTATCTTGGAAAGTTTTGTTTTTAGTAGCTATCTCTTCGGCTCGAAGAGTTTTTGAGCTATCTGCTTTACAGTGTGATTCCCCTTATCTTATTTTCCATGCAGATAAGGTGGTTTTGCGTACCAAACCTGGGTTTCTTCCTAAGGTAGTTTCTAATAAGAATATCAATTAAGAGATTGTTGTTCCTTCACTGTGTTCTAATTCTTCTTCAAAGAAGGAACGTCTATTGCACAATCTTGATGTGGTTCGTGCTTTAAAGTTCTACTTACAAGCAACTAAAGATTTCCGTCAAACATCTTCATTGTTTGTTGTTTATTCTGGTAAGCGGAGAGGTCAAAGGGCTACGGCTACCTCTTTCCTTTTGGCTGATAAGCATCATCCATTTGGCCTATGAGACTGCTGGACAGCAGCCTCCTGAAAGAATTACTGCTCATTCTTCTAGAGCTGTGGCTTCCACATGGGCCTTTAAAAATGAGGCTTCTGTTGAACAGATTTGTAATGCGTCGACTTGGTCTTCGCTTCCTACTTTTTCCAAATTTGATACTTTTGCTTCTTCGGGGGCTATTTTTGGGAGAAAGGTTCTACAAGCAGTGGTGCCTTCCGTTTAAGAATATCCCACAAGTAAGGATGAATCCTTGGACTCGATACATCACAAGAGAAATAAATTTATCAGGCAAGCATAAATTATGTTTTTTTTTATACTTTTTTTCTATACATAAAATATGAAATTATCTTTATAGTCAGAAGTGTTTTGGATTTATTTAAAATTGTTTAGAAAAACTTTGATATTTACTCCTTGTCAGTTGTGGAAGCGCCCTTTTTCATTCTCTAAAACTTGTGTGAAATTTGTATGTTAAGCTTGTGGGGAGCTTACTGGAAAAGTGGCTAGGACACCTTCTGCTCCTTCTTTAATTTCTTAATTGCCTAATCTGTTTAAGCAAACATACCTGATCACCTCCATGTCTAAGTCTTGGTACGTGACCTAGAATTTGATATCTAAGTTTCCTAATTGAGTGACTGACCATAATAAAATGGTGTGAAATTTAAAGGGACACTAAACCCAATTTCCTTCCTAAGATAGGGAGAGTCAACGGCTTCATTCCTTACTGTTGGGAAATACAACACCTGGCCACCAGGAGGAGGCAAAGACACCCCAGCCAAAGGCTTAAATATCCCTCCCACTTCCTCATTATCCGAGTCATTCTTTGCCTTTCGTCACATTAGGAGGTGGCAGAGAAGTGTCAGAAGATTCGGAGAGTCCTGAAAAAGGGTATCTGACCTTCGAGATAGGACTGGAGTTTTAAGTAGTCATGTTAACTTCCCAGTGAGAGTATTGCTGAAAGTTTAAGTCTGGAGATGCAGGTAAAGTTTTTCTGCGAAACCATCCAGACTACTGCTAACAGCTCCTAAGCAATCAGTGTTGACGAGTTTCACTGCCTGCTTTCTCTCACTCAAGTCCATGTCAGGAGCGCTGCTATAAGACTGTTGCACTTGAGAGGCTGTGTTCTGTTCCACAGCATGGATCCTGGAGGTAAGATTGTTTAAATTTTTACACCTAAAACGCTGTAACAGGGCCACAGTTCTTTTTTTTGCTCCTTTAAACCTTAATAGGATCCAGGGTTAATATCCTCTGAAGGGGGTTTATTTGAACAGTTGGGGTTAATTAACCAGCGTATTAATTATGTACATACTGCTTTGTGTGATTTTTCCTGGGCTGATAGACTGTGTTTTTGGCTGGAACAAACAGGTTTCACTTAAGTTTCACTTTCGTTTTTGAAAGTGTTGCACAGCTCCTATTACTTGCTGTACTTGTAATAACAGGCGAAGTACTGTCTTACACTCCAGGTAACCGTGTGTGGTCCATGTTCATTTCCTCCATTCCGACTGAGACTTGAACCTGAGGAAAGAGTTTCCTCTGTTAACTGTCTGGGTCTAGGAGGTAGTGAGTGCCCCAGCCATTGGGAGTATAAAGGTGCAGTTTCCTATAATAAAAAACCTTTTTATTTGTGGGTATAACCTGAGCTATGGAGGACTCTGACATGTTAGAAGGTACTCCTTCTGTACTAAATCATACCTGTTTATATTGTGAGGAGAAAGTGGTTTTCCCGCCCACTCAATTATGTTCCACATGCCTTAACGTTATAAAGTCTAAGAAGGGAGACAAGCTTGCTAAGGCTCTTAGTCCATCTGAGCCGTCTACCTCTCAGGACTCTGCGTCCTGTGAGATTACTACCCTTGCTACATTTTCCACTCCACATGCAGTTCCCCATAGCACATCTAATCATCCATCCGGAGGGAACCTTCTTCCTGCGGACTTTGCCGCGTAGTTACAAACGGTGGTGTCTGCGGCCCTTAGTGCATTACCTCACTCTAACAAACGCAAGAGAAAGGTTAAACAAGATAGCTCTCCTGACCCAGTCATCTAAATATTTATCAGATTTAGCTATTATGTCCCAGTTATCCGATGAAGAGTTAACCTTTGTAGCTTCAGAGGGTGAACTTTCTGGGTCGGAGTCCTTAGCGTCTAAGCCTCCTGCTGCGGAGGAACTATCCTTTTAGATTTAAAATTGAGCACTTGCGTTTTTTTATTAAAGGAGGTCCCTCTATCACCAACACTCTCTCTTCCTTGATACAAGCATAGACTCGTGGAAGGAGAGCAAACGGAGGAAACAGATATGCCAGACTGAAGTCCCAAGGGACCGCCAGAGCATCTATCAGAACGGCCTGTGGATCCCTTGACCTTGCACCATACCTTGGAAGCTTGGCATTCTGCCAAGACGCCATCAAATCCACCTCCGGCACCCCCTATCTGAGGGTTAAGCTGTAAAACAACTCAGGGTGGAGTTCACACTCCCCGGGATGACATGTCTGCTTAGAAAATTTGATTCCCAGTTGTCCACTCCTGGAATGTGGATGGCAGATAGACAGCAATTGTGAGCTTCCGCCCACTGAATAATCTGAGTCACCACTTTCATGGCTAAGGAACTCTGAGTTCCTCCCTGGTGGTTGATGTAAGCCACTGAGGTTATGTTGTACGATTAGAACCTGATAAACCAGGCTAAGGACAGCTGAGGCAAAGCCATCAGAGCTTTGAAAATCACTCTCAACTCCAAGATGTTTATGGGGAGAGTCAACTCGTCCAGAGTCCCTGCGCCTTTAATGAGTCCCAGACTGCTCCCCAGCCCAGCAGGCTGGCGTCCATGGTCACAATACCCCAGGAAGGTCTCTGAAAGCATGTTCCTAGAGAGATATGTTCCTGAGAAAGCCACCACGGGAGAGAGTCTCTTGTCGACCGATCCAAATTTATCCTCTGAGACAGATCCGAATGGTCCCCATTCCATTGCCTGAACATACATAACTGCAGAGCTCTCAAATGGAATCGAGCAAAGGGAATGATGTCCATGGAAGCAACCATCAGACCAATTACCTCCATACATTGAGCCACTGATGGCCAAACACTAGACTGGAGAGATAGGCAAGATGACTTGGCTTTTCTGACCTCCGTCAGAAATATTTTCATCAATATGGAATCTATTATTTTATAGTCCCTAAGAAAACTAACCTTGTAGCTGGAACAAGAGAACTCTTTCCCAGATTCACTTTTCATCCGTGGGAACGTAGAAAAGACAACAAGATCTCTGTATGGGAGTCTGTTTGTTGAAAAGATGGCACCTGAACCAGAATGTCGTCCAAGTATGGCGCTACTGCAATCCCTAAGCCCTGACCACTGCCAAGAGAGTCCTCAGAACCTTTGAGAAAATTCTGGAAGCTGTGGCAAGGCCAAACGGAAGAGCTACAAATTGAAAATGTTTGTCTAGAAAGGAAAATTTCAGAATCTTGTGATGATCCCTGTGAATGGCAACATGAAGGTATGCATCCTTCAGGTCTATGGTCGTCATGAACTGACCCTCTTGAACTAAAGGAAGAATCGAACGAAAAGTTCCCTCCTTTTTGGGAAACACAAACAAATTGAAATATAAACCTATTCCCTGATCTGGAACTATCACACCCAGGGAGAAGAGATCCTGTAAACGTAAGAACACCTCTCTCTTTATCTGGTCTGCAGATAACCTCAAGAGATGGAACCTGCCCCGGGGGGGGGGGGGGGGGGGCTGGGGCTCTTGATTTCCAAATTGTATACCTGAGATACTATGTCTACAGCCCAGGGATCTGGGACCTCTCAAACCCATGCCTGGGAAAAAAGAGAAAGTCTGCCCCCCACTCGATCCACTCCCAGATTGGGGGCAAACTCTTCATGCTGATTTAGAGTCAGCTGCGGGCTTCTTCGATTACTTCCCCTTGTTCAAAGACTGACTGGGTTTCCAAGAAGGCTTGGACTGTTCCGGCTTGGTAGAGGCAGGGGAAGACTTACCTATGAATCTATGAAAGGAACAAAAATTACTCTGACGACCTTTCGTTCTTTTCTTCCAATCATGAGGTAGAAAAGACCCTTTTCCACCCCTTATATCAGAAATAATTTCTGCTAGACCAGGACCAAACAGTGCCTTACCCTTGCAAGGGAGTGCCAAAAGCTTGACCTTAGAAGAGACATCTGCTGACCAAGATTTTAGCCACAAAGCCTTGCGGGCTAGTACGGCAAAACCAGATGACTTGGCTCCCAGCCTAATCACCTGCAAGATAGCATCAGAAATAAAAGAAATAGCCAGCTTAAGAGCTTTAATTCTGTTTTAAATTTCATCTAAGGGAGTCTCTACCTGAAGAGAATCCAACAATGCATCAAACCAGTAGGATGCAGCACTAGTCACAGTGGCAATACACACTGCAGGTTGCCATAAGAGACCGTGATAAACATAAATCCTCTTTAAATAAACCTCCAGCTTTTTGTCCATGGGATCTTTAAAAGAGCAACTTTCCTCAATAGGAATAGTAGTTCTCTTAGCCAGTGTAGAAATAGCCCCTTCTACCTTAGGAACCGTATGCCATGGTTCCGTTATGGAGTCAGCTAATGGAAACACCTTTTTAAAAATAGGAGACTGGGAAAAGGATACCCCCGGCTTCTTCCACTCCTGTGTGATAATATCCATAGCACGGTCTGGAACTGGAAACACCTCCTTAGAGGAAGGAACCTCAAAGTAATTTTAAGTTTACTAGATTTTTTAGGATGGACAACTACAGGAGTGTCTGAGTCGTCCAACGTAGCCAAAACATCCTTTAACAAAACACAAAGGTGTTCAAGCTTAAACCTGAAAGAACTTCCTTCAGCTTCTTGCATGGGATCTAGTAGCAGCCGAACTCCTCTAACATCATGCAGTGCAAAACACTTTGCCTTACTATCCTTTGGACCAGCTTTTTGTTGGCGTATGAGAAATAATCAAGTAGAGACCATCTGTTGCTTATGGGTCTGCTGAGGTGAAGCGGTAACACCCTATAAACAAATTAAGGACCAAACAGACTAATTTTCGTTCCTTTCGAGATTTCAAGAGTGGCGCAGCTTCAACTTCCTCTAATACAAAACAAGAGGGAAATGTTGCCAAGTCCAAGCCGATCTTGAGACCTAACCAGGCTTGGAACAAAGGAAAGCAGGCCAAAAAACCTGCTGCTGCCTGTAAGACAGCATGAAAGATCAGCCCCCGATCCGGAAACGGATCTAGTAGGGGGCAGACTTTCTCTCTTCGCCCAGGCTTGGGCAAGAGATGTCCAGGATCCCTGGGCGTTGGAAATTGTGTCCCAGGGATATCTTCTGGACTTCAAAGCTTCTTCCCCAAAAGGGAGATTTCATCTCTCACAATTATCTGCAAACCAGATAAAGAGAGAGGCATTCTTACATTGTGTTAAAGACCTCCTAGTTATGGGAGTGATCCACCCAGTTCCAAAGGAGGAACAGGGGCAAGGCTTCTATTCAAATCTGTTTGTAGTTCCCAAGAAAGAGGGAACTTTCAGACCAATCTTAGATCTCAAGATCCTAAACAAATTTCTCAGGGTCCCATCCTACCTATGATCCAGGAGTGTCAATATATGACTACCGTGGACTTAAAGGATGCTTATCTTCACATTCCGATACACAGAGATCATCATCGGTTTCTCAGGTTCGCCTTCCTAGACAGGCATAACCAGTTTGTGGCTCTTCCCTTTGGGTTAGCTACGGCACCAAGAATCTTTACAAAGGTTCTAGGGTCACTCCTAGCGGTCCTAAGGCCGCGGGGTATAGCAGTAGCCCCTTACCTAGACGACATTCTGATAAGGGCGTCGAATTTTCAAATCGCCAGGTCCCATACGGACATTGTGCTGGCATTCCTGAGGTCTCATGGGTGGAAAGTGAATGAAGAAAAGAGTTCTCTATCCCCTCTCACAAGAGTTTCCTTCCTAGGAACTCTGATAGATTCTGTAGAAATGAAGATTTACCTGACAAGAGGCCAGGTTGTCAAAACTTCTAAATTCCTGCCGTGTTCTTTATTCTACTTCTCGCCCTTCAGTGGCTCAGTGTATGGAAGTAATCGGCTTAATGGTAGTGGCAATGGACATAGTGCCGTTTGCCCGCCTACATCTCAGACCGCTGCAACTTTGCATGTTCAGTCAGTGGAATGGGGATTACACAGATTTGTCCCCTCTACTAAATCTAGATAAAGAGACCAGAGATTCTCTTCTGGTGGCTATCTCGGGTCCATCTGTCCAAGGGTATGACCTTCCGCAGGCCAGATTGGAGAATAGTAACGGCAGATGCTAGCCTTCTGGGCTGGGGTGCAGTCTGGAACTCCCTGAAGGCTCAGGGCTCGTGGACTCAGGAGGAGGCACTCCTTCCGATAAACATTCTGGAACTAAGAGCGATATTCAATGCTCTTCAGGCTTGGCCTCAGCTTGCTGCGGTCAGGTTCATCAGATTTCAGTCGGACAATATCACGACTGTAGCCTACATGAACCATCAAGGGGGAACAAGGAGTTTCCTAGCAATGTTGGAGGTTTCAAAAATAATTCTATGGGCAGAGGTTCACTCTTGCCATCTATCAGCTATCCATATCCCAGGAGTAGAGAACTGGGAGGCGGATTTTCATCCGAAAAGTCAACAGACTTTTCATCCGGGGGAGTGGGAACTCCATCCGGAGGTGTTTGCACAGTTGATTAAACTTTGGGGCAAACCAGAACTGGATCTCATGGCGTCTCGTCAGAACGCCAAGCTTCCTTGTTACAGGTCCAGGGATCCCAAGGCAGCGCTGATAGATGCTCTAGCAGCGCCTTGGTCCTTCAACCTGGCTTATGTGTTTCCACCGTTTCCTCTGATCCCTCGTCTGATTGCCAAGATCAAGCAGGAGAGAGCTTCGGTGATTTTGATAGCACCTGCGTGGCCACGCAGGACTTGGTATGCAGATCTTGTGGACATGTCATCCCTTCCACCATGGACTCTGCCGCTGAGGCAGGACCTTCTACTTCAGGGTCCTTTCAACCATCCAAATCTAATTTCTCTGCGTCTGACTGCTTGGAGATTGAACGCTTGATTTTATCAAAACGTGGTTTCTCCGAGTCGGTCATTGATACCTTAATTCAGGCTCGAAAGCCTGTCACCAGGAAAATCTATCATAAGATATGGTGTAAATATCTTCATTGGTGTGAATTCAAGGGTTACTCATGGAGTAAAGTCAGGATTCCCAGGAAATTATCTTTTCTCCAAGAAGGATTGGAGAAGGGATTGTCAGCTAGTTCCTTAAGGGGACAGATTTCTGCTCTGACTATTCTTTTGCACAAGCGTCTGGCGGATGTTCCAGACGTTCAGGCGTTTTGTCAGGCTTTAGTTAGAATCAAGCCTGTGTTTAAACCTGTTGCTCCGCCATGGAGTTTAAATTTAATTCTTAAAAGTTCTTCAAGGGGTTCCGTTTGAACCTCTGCATTCCATAGATATCAAGCTCTTATCTTGGAAAGTTCTGTTTTTGGTAGCTATCTCTTCGGCTCGAAGAGTTTCAGAGTTATCTGCCTTACAGTGCGATTCCCCTTATCTGATCTTCCATGCAGATAAGGTAGTTTTGCGTACCAAACCTGGGTTTCTTCCTAAGGTAATATCTAATAAGAATATCAATCAAGAGATTGTTGTTCCGTCACTGTGTCCTAATCCTTCTTCAAAGACGGAACGTCTATTACATAATCTTGACGTGGTTCGTGCTTTGAAGTTTTATTTACAAGCTACTAAGGATTTTCGTCAAACATCGGCATTGTTTGTTGTCTACTCTGGACAGAGAAGGGGCCAAAAGGCTTCAGCAACTTCTCTTTCTTTTTGGTTAAGAAGTATGATCCGCTTAGCTTATGAGACTGCTGGCCAGCAGCCTCCTGAAAGAATTACAGCTCATTCCACTAGAGCGGTGGCTTCCACATGGGCTTTTAAAAATGAGCCTTCTGTTGAACAGATTTGTAAGGCGGCGACTTGGTCTTCGCTTCATACTTTTTCTAAATTCTACAAATTTGATACTTTTGCTTCTTCGGAGGCTATTTTTGGGAGAAAGGTCTTACAGGCAGTGGTGCCTTCCGTTTAAGCGCCTGCCTTGTCCCTCCCTTCATCCGTGTCCTATAGCTTTGGTATTGGTATCCCGCAAGTAATGGATGAATCCGTGGACTGGATACACCTTACAAGAGAAAACAAAATTTATGCTTACCTGATAAATTTATTTCTCTTGTGGTGTATCCAGTCCACGGCCCGCCCTGTCATTTTAAGGCAGGTGTTTTTTATTTTTAAACTACAGTCACCACTACACCCTATAGTTTCTCCTTTCTCTTGCTTGTCTTCGGTCGAATGACTGGAGGTGGCAGTTAGGGGAGGAGCTATATAGACAGCTCTGCTGTGGGTGATCCTCTTGCAGCTTCCTGTTGGGAAGGAGAATATCCCACATGTAATGGATGAATCCGTGGACTGGATACACCACAAGAGAAATAAATTTATCAGGTAAGCATAAATTTTGTTTTTCTTCCGTTCGTGTAGCCGTTCAGAAGTATGATCCTCCAGTCTGGCACTAGAGCATTGCGGTGCGGCTAAGGGAGAAGTGCGCACCTGTCGGGTAAGTGACCATTTGTCCCTTGCGGCTCGTCTGTATGGCGATATTCAGGGTTCGGTATAGGAGGCCATTCTGTATTCAACTTATGGGTAGGTATGGAATGTATCGAGGGTAAATGTAGCACAGATCTGAGATCACTTACTAGCTGGAGGAATTGTTGCGTAGTTAGCTTCAGAATAGCTGAGTTCCATGTTGCTACTACCTCCATGCTGTCCAGCCATAGTATTATGTCTCTCTGGCAATCCTGCTCCAAAATGCCCCTGTGTCAGTTTCTCCACAGTCTATCATCCCTGTATTCAAGCCTTTTTCAGAGAAGGTTATTGCAGAAGATTAAGTCTAAATTGAGGCTTGATTGCCATGTGTTAATGAAAATGGTCGCTCCTAAAGAGATTGAATTGTAGGCCTGCTGTCAGAGAGATATGCGATGCGACCGTTCAGTTCCAGAGCTGGCTCCGCCCCCCCATGTTATATATTTTTATAGTCAGACTTTTATTTATATTTAAAAAAAGTCGTGGGGGGGGGGCAGGGTCATATTTAGTTCTGTCATGGCTGTGGTTTTAGTGGTTTAGCCTTCTCTGCTTGAGTATAGGATGCCACACGTGATGGCAGTGAACAAACAAACATATTTCTGGAAATTTACAGTTACTATTTGCTGTATTTAACTGAAACTACATTTACTGATAGTTTTCTATGTGGAAAAGTTTGGGCACCCTTTCAGCTAATCGTTTAAGGTCTCGGAACTTTAAAGAGTTATTAAAAACGAAATACATTTTCTAAGCATAATGTTGAGGATATTCCCTGCCCTCCTCTAGTCATGGGTGCCCCCATGTTGAAATCTGTATAAATCTGTTTTTCACTACATTCCAGTGCTGACCTGTTTGCACATGTTCAGCAACTCTCCTTCAGATACCTACAGTGGTTCCATAATGGCAGCACCCCTGATTAGAGGGAGGTACATGAAATGTAATGTTTAATGTCCCTTTTTAATGTCTAAATTCATTAGACTTTAATCTAAATTTATTGGTGACAGCTCAAGCTTTTCTCTGGGACCTCTCAAGGTGGTGTGTTTACATTCAACAGCGTGTTCCTGAGGATCAGAAAATAAAGATAATTGGCTTTTACAAAGCAGTGGGAAGGTTATAAAATATATCTAAATATTTCCTGCTTGTAGTTTCTACTGCAAGAAACATAATTAAGAAATGGAAGTCAAGATAAGATGTGTAAATATCCAATTTAACTGCATGCAAACTATTCAGGAAAGCAAAATCTCCATATAGCAGCAACGGACCTTCAAGAAGATTTATCTGGCACTGGAGTAGTGGTGCGCTGGTCCACTATACAGGGATTCTTGCACAAGCACTGCAGAAAGGCAGTTTGTAACAATGTACTGTTGTCTGAAGTAACAATTGAGCTCCTCAATCATCAAAGGTACGTTTGAATAATAAAATAAGTAATGTTCAGAAAAAAATAACACCTTGCACCACACAACCCAGTACACATGGGAGGATCTATTATGCACTGGGTTGTGTGGCTGCTATTGGCACTGGAAATATTGTACCTTTAGAGAGAATTATGGAAATCCAAAATATCCTGGAAGTTAGTGTCCCAAACTGAAGCTGAAAAGAGGTTGGATATTCTAACAAGCATATGATCCAATACATACCTTAAAATCAACAATGAACTACTCCCAAGAAAATGAAAGATTAAGGTTTTAAAATGGCCTTTGCCGTTTACAGAGTTAAATAGTATTGAAAATCTCTTCTAATATGCAGTGCATGCGATAAAGCCTAATATTATTTCTGAACTAGATGTACTGTGTAAGGAGAAGTGGAGACATATTCCTAAAGCAAGAACAAAAAATGTGAGTGTTTTAAGGCTGTGTTACGAAGTACTGACTGAAATGGTAACTAAACTTCATTTGCCATATGTACTAAATCATTAGTTCAATAAGTTTGAATTGGTTTTACTGCAGAGGTTGTGCAAACTTCTTTTAAATTAGAACCTCAATAAAATGTTATTCATACAGGGGATTCCCAATTTTTTGTATACAACTGTAATTGAATTTATATGTAATGTCTGTTGCAAAGTAATTCCTTAACATTATACTTACAGATATTATGGAACTAAAGACCTTAAAAGGCCTTGCACTTCATGACATACTTACAGAAATTCATCTCTTTGTACATCGAGGTAACTTAAGTAAAAAAAAAAAAGTCTCTAAATAGTGTGAATATTCTATCAATTTTAAAATAACTTTTTATTCTGGAAATCCATATGTCTTTCATAGTTTGTTCTAATTCTATGCTGCATTTAGTTTGTTTACCTTTCTCTCATTTTACGATTATCGATAACATAATTTATGTAAGAACTTACCTGATAAATTCATTTCTTTCATATTAGCAAGAGTCCATGAGCTAGTGACGTATGGGATATACATTCCTACCAGGAGGGGCAAAGTTTCCCAAACCTCAAAATGCCTATAAATACACCCCTCACCACACCCACAAATCAGTTTAACGAATAGCCAAGAAGTGGGGTGATAAGAAAAAAGTGCGAAAGCATAAAAAATAAGGAATTGGAATAATTGTGCTTTATACAAAAAAATCATAACCACCACAAAAAAAGGGTGGGCCTCATGGACTCTTGCTAATATGAAAGAAATGAATTTATCAGGTAAGTTCTTACATAAATTATGTTTTCTTTCATGTAATTAGCAAGAGTCCATGAGCTAGTGACGTATGGGATAATGACTACCCAAGATGTGGATCTTTCCACGCAAGAGTCACTAGAGAGGGAGGGATAAAATAAAGACAGCCAATTCCGCTGAAAAATAATCCACACCCAAAATAAAGTTTAAATTTTATAATGAAAAAAACTGAAATTATAAGCAGAAGATTCAAACTGAAACAGCTGCCTGAAGTACTTTTCTACCAAAAACAGCTTCAGAAGAAGAAAACACATCAAAATGGTAGAATTTAGTAAAAGTATGCAAAGAAGACCAAGTTGCTGCTTTGCAAATCTGATCAACCGATA